>NW_027441119.1:600000-900000 GCF_949628215.1 Phalacrocorax aristotelis | reverse complement strand
GTGGCGAGTTCGCTCTGGTGCATGCCGGCCTCCCGAACTTCGGGGTCCGATGTGACCGGACCCCCACCTCCGGGGAGGGTCCTCGTACCCTGCCCAACCCTTGCTTTCCCCTGCAGCCCCCGATGCCCCCACGCCACCCCCACAAGCAGCCAAACCGGCTTCTGCTTTTGGCCCCCAAACCAGCTCACTTTGGGACCGGTTCTGAGCCAAAAAGCCCAGCTGCTGAGCCTGTTCTCAAGTCCCAAAAGCGCAGCACTTGACCTCTGCTCCTCAGCCCAAAACCACACCACTTAGTCCCCTCGCTCAGGCCCTCAAAACGCACGACTCGATCTGTTTCAGGGCCCCGGCGTCAGCCACAGGAGCCTGCTCTCAAGGCCCAGGAACAGAAGAGCTGTGCTCTCCACGCTCAGGGACCAAACCAGCTGAACCTGGCTGCGTCCCGGCCCCCTCCGCAGTCCCCACGGGCAACGCTCAGGGCCGCGGAGAGCGCAGCCACCCCGCAGCCCTGCACCCCCACGGCCCACGCGGGCACTGTCGGGGAGGCCTTGGGAACTGAACTGCGCGGGCCCGGCCCCGCACCCCGGCGGGGCAGCCCAGCGCCGGCCCGGCAGCGCTTTCTTCCTGCTCTCGCAGGCCTCGTTTCCCCGGCAGCGCCGGGCCCGCACCCCAACCCCACAGGGGGCCGGGCCCGGCCCGCCTCCAGCAAACCGCGGCGGCAGCAGCCGGGGTCCCTGCCTGCCTCGCGGGCAAGGGGGGACCCGCCCGGCACCGCAGGAGCCCCCGCCGGGGTCGCCGCCGCCGCCGCCCGACCCCGACGAGGAGCAGTCGAGAGCCGGGTGGGGCTGCCCCTACTCCCCGGGGACGGGCACGGGCTCGGCCCCAAAACCCAACCACCGACCCACGACAGCGCTCGGCCCGGGGCCGCTGCTGCCCGCACCCCGCCGCCCCCCCGGGGGCTCCGCGGACCGGGAGACCCCACAGCCCAAACCCGCCGACCCACAGCGCGCCCGGCCATGCGGCTCCTCACCTGCTCTGGCGCGGCTCCGGCTGCCCCACGGCCCGGCACGGAGCCGAACCCGGCCACCGGACCATCCGCCAACCCCCCCAACCCCCGGACGCTCCGGGACGGTTCTCGTCCCTTTTCGCTCTGACGCCTCGAGCCGAGCCGGCCCCGCTCCTCCGAGCTACCGGCGGTGCCCGCTCTGCTGCTCGGGGCCGGGCCCTGTTCTCGCCCGGACGCGAGAAGCCGCTCCGGGGTCTTCTCGGTGCGTCCAGCCCCGTGCCGTGCCGGAGCGGGGAGAGCCGGGTACGAGCGCGGAGCCCTGGGGCAGGGGTTGCCCCAGTGCCGCCGACGGTGTGTGGGGGGGTGTCGTCGTCCCCCGCCCCACGCGGGGGGCGCACACACGGTACACCCGCGGGCAGGGGCATCCCCGGGGAGCCGTGCGGCCGGGCTGCGCCGTAGGAGGGGAAGGTGATGTTGGTTTCCCATTTTCCCCGCAAACTGATCCTCCCCCCCGGCCCCCCTTTCCCGCGCGTTACAGCCCGCGAAAAAGCTTTTAACAACCCGATCGACAACACTCCCTTTATCCCTCTTCCAGCAGCAGCAGCAGCAGCAGCGAGAGATTAAGGCAACTGCAGCAGAGGGGAGGAAGGCAAGGAGAGCCTTTTCAAGCAAGGGCAGGACAAAATGCACGGCGTGGACAGGCACAGGAGAGGCTGCATTATCTGGAAAGCACAACGCCTGCCCAAGGGCAGAAAATAAGGAACGAATTGTTTCCAAGGAGCTGCAGCAGACGAATCACCTTTTTCTTTATTGCACTCCTGCCCTTTGTTATCCAAAGCGATAGGCTTCACCACCGGGCAGAAAATAGCTGCCTAGATTTACACGGACAACCAGAAACAATCAAGCCACCCAGCAAGAAGTTCGCAGCAGAGGTATAACCCATCAGCAGCTAAAACATTTGTTACGCAGGCACAACTAGGCACTAAACAAAGGCTTTCCAACTCTGGAGGTCTAGAACAGGTAGACATTAGCACAGAAGCACAAGGGGCTCCGTCACACTGCACAAATCTCCCCGTGCCTACACACGCACACGTTCAGAAGTTAGTTATCAGAAAACGCCCGACTCAGCCATTTGCCACAGTCACGAGACTCACGACATGACACACGAGGTAGGCTCAGAGTTTTAAGGCAAGAAATACCTCCCCCACCCCCCACCAGAGATCTTTCAGGCTCCAGACCTGCCATCTCCCCGCACCAAACGTAACCGGCCAAAGGGTTTCAGGTGACCCAAAACACAGTACACAAAAAATAACCGGGGAGAGCCCTACATTGTGGAAAAGCGAACGATGCCCGACCGGGGCTTCTCTGCGGGGCCCGGCCCCCGCCCCGCCCCCGGCCCGACCCGCACGGAGATACCCCCCGGCCCGCGCCAGGCCTCACCTCACACGGAGACCCACCCGCTGCCCGAACTCACCCACCAGCGCTCTCCGGCCCCCGGACACGGCCGCGCTGCTCTCTCAGGCGGCTGCCGCAGGCGAGGCTCGGGCACCGCCAGGCCTCCAGGCGTCCCGAGGGGCTGCCGGCCACCGCAGGGGATGGCTGCCGGCGGCCGGACCGCCGCGGCGCTCCCCGCCCAGCTCCGAGCAGGCTCCGCCGGCCGCGGGCTTCCCACGCCGGGCCGCAGAGGGGCCCCGGCACCGCACAGGGACGCCTCGCGACCCGGCCGCCACACGCACCGGCCCTTCGGCCTCCACACGCACCGCTCCCGCCCCCGCTCCGACGCGCCGCGCACGCGCCACCGGAAGCCCGAGCCCCGCGGGGCGGCCCTTAAAGGGCGGCCGGAAGGAACGGCCCCCACCGGCCCCGCCACCGCGCCGGACCGCCCCCGCGCCCAGCCGGTGAGCGCCAGCGCCCCCTGCTGGCCGGGCCGCGCTCAGCTCGCGAGGGCGCCGAGGGCCGGGCGGGGCGGGGCGGGACGCCCCGACTCGGGGCCAGCGCCTTCTCGGGGCGAGCGGGAAACCCCTGCGGGCCCCGGTCACGGCCGGCCAGAGCCGCGCGCCCTCCGAGAGCTGCTGAACGGGGCTGCCGCTCGTGACACATACCGAGCCGTCTGCGACGGGAGCGGGCAGAGGAGGAAGGGGCCGGCGGCCGCGGCGCCCTGGCCCCAGGCGGGGGGGGGGGGGGGCTGGGGCCCGGGGGGTCGCCCCCCTACTCACAGTTCCCTCACAGTTCATCCCATGGACGGAACCGGGACCTACTGTGAGGCACTGGGAAAGAAGTGGGAGGAAGCCGGGACAGACCAATATAGCCCAGTATGGACTAGACCAATATAGCCCAGTATGGACTAGACCAATATAGCCCAGTATGGACTAGACCAATATAGCCCAGTATGGACTGGAGGGAACTGCGAGGGAACCGCGAGAGAACCCCACAGAACAAACCATGGGGCACGAGAAGGCAGAGAATTAAGAATTAGGGACAGGGAGCCAGAAAAAAAAAAAGAAAAAAACCAAAGGGAGACAGAGAGCAAAAGGAATCGCAATGCGTACGGAGAGAAGAGAGAAACAATTCTAGCATAGGGTCACGGGGGAGCCAGGGACAGCAAGATGGAGAAAGGACAGAAGCTACAGGCTACAGGGCAGAGAGGGAAGAATTAATGAATAGACACAGAGAGATGGGCAGAAAGACATGGAGAAAGGCTAAAGATCACACGGCCTACAGGGAAGAGAGAAGAGAGGGAGGAATTTTAAAAACAGGGGCAAGAAGCCAGAGAGAGGGAGAGAGAAGCAACAATAAAATGGGGACAAGCCACAGGGCAGCGAGGAGGGAATCAATGAATAAGAACACGAGACCAAAGAGAACACAATGTAGAATGGAAAAAAGGAACAGCGGCCTACAGGGAAGGAGGAATTAAAGATCAGGGACTGGGAGGCAGACAGAGACACATGAAGAAACAAGTGGAAAAAAAAAAAAAAAAAAAACCAACAGCAATGGGCTACAAAGACAGAGAGGGAGGAAATGAGGAAATAAAACATTGCAGCAAGGAGCTGGACAGAGAGAGATGAGGACAAACAAATAGCACGGGTCCACGTGACAGAGAACGTGGAATTAGAACACAGAGAGAGGGAGCCGGACAGAGAGAGAGGCCGAGAGAAACATCTAGACAGGCTACAGCGGGCAGAGGCAGGAATTAAAACCTAGGGACAGGGAGCTGGACAGAGAGAGATGGAGGTCACAGGGAACAGCGGTGGCTGCAGGAAGAACAGGAATTCATGAATAGGGAAAGGGAGCTGGACAGAGAAGAACTCAGAAAGGCAAGAACAGTAGCAGGGTACAGAGCAGAGAAGACGAATTAAAAAGCACGGGGGGAGCGTTGAGGCAGACAGAGAGAGATTAAGAAAAAAGTCACGGGCTACGTGGCAAAGCAGGAGGAATTCAGAAACGAGGATGGGAACCAAGGGAGAGTGTGCTGGTGAAGGATAACGGGCATTAAAAGTGAGGGACGGGGAGCTGGGAAAAGCGAGGCAGAGAAAAACAGAATCACAGAGAGAATCACACAAAGCCAAAAAAGAAGAAACTGAACAACAGGAACAGGTGTAACCAAAGCGATGAAATCAACCAACCAGAGACGGTGTTCCATTACGGGAACATGGAACGTACCAATCAGCGCACCTGTCGATCTGCATTTTAGTCCCTAGGCGATCGTTAATGTCAGCAGAACAACAGACAACATGCTTCTGTCAGAAAAGGATGACAAAACGCGGTTTCGCTTAGCGGACTGAGAAAACTAGCCAAGACTGCCAAGAGTAAGAGCCGAGAAGCTAAAAGGTAATTCCGGCAGGGGGAGATCGCGACCACCGACTCACAGACCACCACCGACCCAAGTAACACCACCTACTCAGAAGAGAACAACGGAAGAGGACAACCGAGCCTGCGCAGTGATTGACATACGGAACGAGCAAGTTTGTACCCATCGCTAGACAAGACAATAATGACTATGTATGAGTATGTAAAATTTTCATCTACAAATTGTACAGGAAAGGTGCGTGAGGTACGCACGCCAGGAGGAGCGATCCCCCGTGCATCCGGCGCCGTGAATATAGAATGCCTGCTCTTTAATACTAAATTGGTGTTGAGGAGTCGTTTCCGATTTTAACGCGTTTTTCGGTAACAGTTTTGGCACCCCAGGTGGGAACCTGCTTTTGAATCTCGACGGATCCGTGGGATCGTGGGACCTGCAGCCGGCCCCGAGGAATTCTCCGGGAGAGCTTCCGATCCCCGGGCCAGAGAATTCTGAGCAAGATCCCCTGGATTGAGGTAAACAAGGCATTCTTTGAAGAAGAAACTTAGGTAGAATAATACGTGGGGTTAGTTTCCCACATAGGATAGGATAGCGGGTTTGAGTCCCACAGGCCTGCCCGTAAGGCGCGGCGAAAGCCACGCAGGGTCGGGGCCAAGAGGTGCCGCGGTTGGTAAGTCTCTGCTAGGCGAAAGCCTGTGGAGCGGGACCCGAGGGTAGGGGAGTCTTCAACAGGGGGTTGAAGTCTCCAGGGATATCTAGCAGGGGGCTACAGATCCCAGTGGCAGATTTCCAGTGAGACCTCTAACGGGGGTTGGAGTCCCTCTGACTAGTATTTGTGATAGTGCACTATCACAACTACTAGTCGACTGGGAGACGGGAGCATTACTGAGTAGGAAACCTATCCCACAGAGAACACCTTTGCGATGTATTTTGAAGCACTGGAAAGACGTCGGGGGCGGTGACCCACTAACTCGGAAACCATTAATTGAATATTGCAATCATTGGTGGCCAACGTATCAATTGGAAGGTGGGCACAAATGGCCAGAACATGAGACATTGCAATATCGTACCATCTTGCAATTAATGTTGTTTTGTAAAAAGGGAAGGCAAACGGGAAGAAGTGGCATATGTTGATTTGTTCTTTACACCGTGGAATCATCCCGAGCAGCAGAAACAGCGTGAGGTATGTCCACAAGATTCTACGGCAATGTTTCTGAAAAGAGGAAAACGTGGTGAGAACTTGAAAGAGTGTTGCTCTACTTGTGATACTGGATACTTCGCTTGATGAAACTGACAAGAAAATAGTACTGAATACAGCCAGAAGGCAGGTGCAGGGAGCACATGCTAACGGGAATTTACAGAGAACAATGAATAAGAATTTTCCATCTACAAATCCCGAGTGGGACCCTAATCAGCCAGGACCCAGGGGAATGTTGACTAGATGTCAGAGAGAGATTTTATTTGGAGTAAGACAAGCAATGCCAAAAGCAATAAATTGGTCAAAATTTATGAAGTGAGACAAGAATTAAGTGAGTCCCCTTCAGCCTTTATGGAAAGACTGAAGGTGACCACCAGAAAATATACTCATTTGAACCCAGAAAAACCAGAAAAAGCAATTCAGCTGGTCTCTATATTCATAAGACAATCAGCCCCAGATGGGGGTGGGGGGAGAGAAAACAACCTTCAGAAACTAGAACAACCTGAATCCAGAGATCTGGGTTAAATGCTTGAAGTAGCTTGGCATGAAGGAGACCAGGGGAATCAACCCTAGCTGAACACCTGGTTACACTGAAGCTACGGAATGAAGAAATAGAATTTTTGGTAGATACGGGAGCCACTTATTTGGTATTGAATACACGTGAAGAGAAATTTGATCATAAATCAGTAGATGTTGCTAGCGCAACAGGGCAAAGAAAAATTAGCCCCTCTCAGAGCCATTAAAGTTTAAATTGGAGAAGCAATGGGCAACTCACCAGTTTCTGCATATGCCTGAATGTCCACTGCCTCTGTTATGACGAGATCTATTAGGTCAATTAGATGCTCAAGTAACTTTTAAAGATGGAGAGATTAAATCACTAATACCAGAATCAAAAGCCACAGAGGCGAGAGCGTTTATGTTACAGGATTCCTCCAGGGAGGAACGGGTTCCCGAGGAAGTGGAAAACGTAGTAATTCCTTTGGTTTGAGCGAGCGGAGCTCCGGAGCGATCTAAGTGGGCAGAGCCGGTAAAGGTAACCTTAAAGCCTGGAGCCAAGCCCGTAAGACAAAAACAATACGCTATTAAGCGAGAGGCTCGAAAAGGATTACAGAAGTTAATTATAAAATTTTTCAGAATATGAGCTTTTAGTGGAATGTGAATCAGAATATAGTACTCCTGTGTCGCCAGTAAAGAAATCTAGAGGCAAAGAGTATTAGCTAGTTCACGATTTAAGGGCTATAAATCAGGTGGTCCAAGATATACATCCGGTAGTAGCTAATCCATACGCTTTACTGACCTCTTTTAAAGGAGGAGCATAAATGGTTTACTGTACTAGATTTGAAGGACGCCTTCCTTTGCATACCTCCAGGCATAAAAAGTCAAAGCCTATTTGCTTTGGAATGGGAAAGCCCCACCACAGAATGAAAGACACAGCTACCATGGACCGTACTTCCACAAGGATTTAAAAATAGTCCTACGATACTTGAGACTCAGCTGGCAAAAAAAAATTAGAGATATAGAAAAAACAGAACCCAGGGAGAGGCATCTTGTTACAGAATGCGGATGACATTCTGATAGCGGCACAAAGTAAAGAAAAATGTTTTGAAATTTTTAAATTTTCTGGGCCAAGGAAGATGCGGAGTTTCCAGAAACAAAACCCAAATAGGAAAAGAAGCAGCCATTTATTTAGGATTTGAAATATCTCAAAGACAAAGACAATTAGAAAGTGAAAAGAAAGAAACTATTTGTCAAATTCCCGAACCTAGCAGCCCGAAGGAACTGAGAGCTTTTCTGAAAACAATGAAATAGCATCAGCTCTGGATTCTGAACTATAGACTGTATGTAAAACCATTATTTGAGGCATTGAAAGACTCAAAAGGATAAATATTTAACCTGGACGCCCGGATGCCAAACGGCATTCAAAGAACTGAAAAGAGCCTCGATGATGGCCCCTGCATTAGGCCTACCTGATTTCGCTAAACCTTTTCAGTTGTTTGTCCACGAAAGACAACATTTAGCCCTTGGAGTGCTGACACAGCGACTGGGAACCTGGAAGAGACCTGTGGGCTACTTCTCCAAACAACCTGACCACGCGAGTAAAAGATGGCCTAGGTGTTTACGGGCAGTAGCAACAACAGCGCTGCCGATCCGGGAAGCCCCAAAGTTAACAATGGGACAGAAGATGACAGTATGTGTCCCGCACATAGCGGTGACTGTTTTAGAACAAAAGGGGGGTCGTTGGCTATCCCTTAGCAGAATGTTGAAATATCAAGTTGTTCTGTTAGAACAAGACGATGTGGAATCGAAGACTACTGCTATACTGAATCCTGCTATGTTTTTAACAACAGAAAACCTTACGGACAATTTAGAACACGATCGCTTGCTAACTATTGAACAAGTCTATTCCAGCAGACCAGACCTGAGACACAAACCTCTGGGAAAATCCTGATCTGGAGTTGTTTACAGATGGAAGAAGCTCTGGGCGAGAAGAGAAGCGAATGGCCGGATATGCTGTCGTTATCGCCGCCGAGGGAATGGAGTCAGGGGTGCTGCCTGCAAACACCTCAGCACAGAAAGCAGTATTGGTAGCATTGAAGCGAGCTCTGCGAATGGCAGAAGGACAAAGGATAAATATCTAGACTGATTCCAAACGTGCATTTGGTGTGATCCACGATCATGGAGCTATTGGGAAGGAGAAAGGACTGCCATCAGCCCAAGAATCATCAATACAGCATAAAGAAGAAATTCTCCAACTTCCGGAAGACGTGCAGAAACCAAAAGAAGTGGCGGTAAAGCGTTGCAAAGCTCATCAATTTGGCCAGACGGCTGTAAACATAAGCAAACGACTGACCGATAAAGCTGCAAAGAGGACTGCAGAGCAAGGTATCCTTGCACTAGTACCAGTAAAACAGATCAGAATTCCAAAGTTGAAACCGAGATATAATAAATTGGATGAGCAATTAGCAGAACAATTGGAAGCATCACAAAACACAGAGAGATGGTAGGTAACACCAGAAAAACAAGTAATAACAACAACCACCCCACAAGTTATGACAGAACTTGCAAAAGAAAACCATGAGCAAACACATTAGGGTGTAGGCGCTACGGTTTTGAGTTTAAAAACATCTGTAGCGTGTGTAGGCATGACAAGAATAGTTAAACCCATAGTAGCTAAGTGTCCAATCTGTCCTAGAAATAATCCCCTGAACCAAAGGAAACAACCTTTAGGAGTAACAAAACAAAAAATTCTCCCGGAAATTATTAGCAAATTAAGTTCTCTGAGTTACCCAGACAAAATAGATAGAGCAGTATTTGTCAGTGCTGATTGACAAATTTTCTAGATGGCCAGAAGCTTTCTCGTGCTGCACCGACAAAGCTAGAGTAGTAGTTAAAACGTTGCTGAAAGAAATAATACCAAGATTTAGAGTGCCAACGGGAATGTCCTCTGATAGAGCACCACATTTTTTTGCAGAGGTACTTCAACAAATTAATAAAATTTTGGGTAGAAAATGAGACCTGCATACACCCTGGAGACCACAATCAAGTGAAAAATTTCAGAACATGAAGCAAACACTAAACTGACATAGTGGAATATTATTGATCTAGGATGGAAGTATTGAGAAAATTATTATTTCAGAACTTCCAAACAGGGGAAATGTAACCAAAGGGATGAAATCAACCAGAGACGGTGTTCCATTACGGGAACATGGAGCGTACCAATCAGCGCACCTGTCGATCTGCATTTTAGTCCCTAGGCGATCGTTAATGTCAGCAGAACAACAGACAACGTGCTTCTGTCAGAAAAGGATGACAAAACGCGGTTTCGCTTAGCGGACTGAGAAAACTAGCCAAGACTGCCAAGATTAAGAGCCAAGAAGGTAAAAGGTAATTCCGGCAGGGGGAGATCGCGACCACCGACTCACAGACCACCACCGACCCAAGTAACAGAAGAGAACAACGGAAGAGGACAACCGAGCCTGCGCAGCGATTTACATACGGAACGAGCAAGTTTGTACCAATCAGCAGACAGGACAATAATGAATATGTATGAATACGTAAAACATTGATCTACAAATTGTACGGGAAAGGTGCGTGAGGTACGCACGCCAGGAGGAGCGATCCCCCGTGCATCCGGCGCCGCGAATAAAGAATGCCTGCTCTTTAATACTAAATTGGTGTTGAGGAGTCGTTTCCGATTTTAACGCGTTTTTCGGTAACACAGGGAGTCAGATCAAGAGAGCCAGAGAACAACAAAACACCGACAGGCTACAGGACAGAGCAGGAGGAAAAAAAAAAAAACCAGAGCCAGAGCCAGGCAGAGAGAGGCGGAGAAAGAAAAAGGAGCCACAGGCTACAGGACAGAGAGAGGGAGGACTGAAAAGACGGGGAGGCAGGGAGACACTCAGAGCGAGATGGAGAAAGAAGGTGCGGGGGGGGGGGGCGCAAAAAAAAAAAGTAAATTTTGCAGCAGGTAAGGAAAGAGAGGGGGCCGGGGGAGAGACAGGGAGGGCCCAGGACGCACAAGAGAGGCAACGGGGCCCCAGTGGCCCAGGACTCACCGCGACTCTCGCTCTCAGCGCTGCTGGCACAATTTAGCCGTTCAGATGCTTCTTTCCCCTCCTCTCCTCCCTGCCTCTTCTGCAGCTCCAGACTCTAGGCCGTCCTCCACCTGAAGAGAATACGTGGGTGTCTTACAGCTCTTACCAGATGAGGCTTCCTAGGCACGTAGCCTAGCTCGCCCGTGCTGGAGCTGGGGGCAGGCGCACGGGGCAAGGGGGGCCAGGGGAGGCTGAGGGGGAGCTCTGGTGAGCTGGGGAGTCGGCCATCTTCTGCACCCAGAAGCTGCAGGGGGAAAAGGTCATCATCCTCCTCCTCCTTTCCCTCTTCCCTTCTATCAGCTCCCGGGTAACTCCTAGGGCTGCCCTCACCTGCTCGCCTTTAGCATACCAGAAGCCTGCCTCGGCGGGTCATTTGAAGCTTCCCATCCCACCAGCCCCAGTAGTACAGGCACACAAGGAGATACCCCTGCACCCACCAAAGGGGCTCGCTCACCTCGCCGGCAGCCCTAGGCCTCACCCGACACAGGGAATCGTGTCCGACACACCACCACGCTGCAGCAAGAGCAGAGGAGGCCTTTCCTTACCAGGAAGCAGCAACGAGCACGGCGGCATCACCTCGCAGGCACTGCAGCATCGCAGGGCTGTTACCTGCGGAGAGAGCAATGGGGATCACAGGGACGCCACCGCGCGTGCACGGCTCCCGGGCTCAGTACCCAATTCTGGTCGCTGGGCAGCAGCATTATCTGAATTACTCTTCTCGATTAATACCATCCAGAAACCGTAACTTGGCTGCATCCACAGAGCTTCTATTCCTCTGCACCTTTCCCCCTCGCAGCCCCAGCAGCGCCGTTCATTGCCTCTGCACCAAACAGCAAAGTGTCTCGAGGGAGGAGAAGCAGCACAGCAAACCTGGGGAACAAGGTTGGGTTCCCACCCCCGCAGAATAAGCCCCAGGAACTGCTTGTAGGCATGTGGCATCAGGGTTGTGATCGGGTTTTGGTTTGGTTTTCTTTTTTTTTCCCCCGCCTTCTTTACATAATGTAATAATTGGGGTTGCTTTTCCAAACTACTGAGTTCTGTGGGGATTTTTTGTGCTTTTGCCCTACAAAAAATGGTCATTTTCACTTTCGGTTTTGTGCATGAGAATGGTTGGTGGGTGCTTTTAGGTTGTTGTTCCTTCCCCCCACCCCCTTTTTTTTTTCCTTTCCAGCCGCACAAATCCAGCTGGAGTTGGCTTTCCCAGAAGCCCCAAGTTGTTTTCTTTCCACCAGAATTCTTCCTGTATTTTCACCCCTCATTGCAGGCCCAGAGTCAAGGGGTTTGAGGTATTTTTGTGCCCAGGCAGCAGCTCCCAGGCTGCATAAGCAGCCCCACAGGGGGAAGTCCCCGTTTGAGGGAATCGGCCCCAAATTGGGATGGGAAAGTGAAGAGAAGGAGAAAAAACCCTGAATAACCTGAAAAAGAACACCTACTCCAGCCCACCAAGCACCGGTCACCTTGCCTGACTCACCTCCAGGGCCCACATCACGCTCGGCTCATCGCTTAGCACCCTCAGATCACAAAAAAAAAAAAAGAGTAAAACCCATAATGGAGCCCTATAGCCATCAGTCACATCTTCCCTCCAGTACTACACACAGACTCACCTTCTTACAGCGCTCCCCTGGGCTCTCCTCCGTTGCCCTGCACGACTCATCCATCTGCACCTGGAAAAACAGTGTTACTGAACAAGTCACCTGGAGGCACAGCAACAGCTTAACCATTCCACAGCTCCTGCGCCCACGTAGGAATACCATCTAGAGCCCAACTACAGCCTGCCGTTAAAGGAAATGCATTAAATCAAACGTTAAGCCCTCGCACATACAAGCCGGAACAGCAAAAACACGGCACGCTCGCGCACCCAGGGCGCAGCCCGACGGAGGTCCACGCGCACCTCGCCGGTTTGATGCGGAGCCACCCAGCATCCCTGCGAGCACAGCTGCAGGCGCAACAGCAGTTTCACCTACACCCATCTCGGCACGCAGCGCTTCTGAAGCTTTAAGCTGAAAGCCCTACCTTGACGCTTGGCCACACTAGAAGCGAGCCGTAGCTAGGACTCCACAGAAACACAGCAACACAAATTGCACACCCACAGCGGCGACAGCCTTGCAACTACTTAGACCAGGAACAACAGAGGAAAGTAAAACGGCTTCATCACCCGCACAGGAAAAGCGGCAGACGGAGGCAAAGGGTCAGCATTCATAGCCCTTACAGAACACAGGCATTCTCTCTCCTTCCATTCCTAAACCCATCCCTTAGGTCTAAATATCGCAGCCCTGCTGTGGCAATAGCGAGAGCGGGGAACGAGAGCCCTGCCGCCGGCCGTTTGTGCGGCAGGACACAAAAACAGAGGGACATGTTTTGCCACACACAACCCTGAATCTCCTGAAAAGTTATGTTTACAAAAAATAGGCATTTGGAACATATTGCCAAAAACAAAACATTCGGCAATAAAACTTTTATGTGTTTGACACCCGCACATTTTTTGGGAACTTGCTATTTGCTTCCTGGTTTTGCTGGTCTTCCCTCAGAAGTTCTACCTGCAGCCAAGTTATTCCCACCCGCCCGACCGGTTCAAGCATTCACCTTCCTGGTATTACCAGCACATTGAGACACAGGCGAGGAACTTAACTGCTCTTCTAAAACTATCCAAATGACAATTACAGCCCTGAAAGAGGAGTGGAAGAGAAGAACAGGAGAGATCAGGCAGCAAAAATGCTCTGCAGGCTGCTGCCAGCCAACACTGCACTCTTTTGTTAAAGCCACCCCGCCCCCCCAAATGCAAACAAAAAAACCCCCCATGACTTCATGAAGTGCGTGGGTTTTTTTTCTTTTCAGTAGTCCTTTTGGAGCTCATCCCTGTCTCAGCATCTTGTCTTGTCAGAGCATGAAGTGCAGATGATCTGTATCCCGATGACATTTGCATGGGATGAATACATTTTCAGAAATAGACCCGATCCGTGAGACTCCTGTCACCTTTGTGGTTTTAATAATCGTAACTCAATTTTATCGACTGACACACTTGTGAGAAAACTAATTAACTTGAAACGTAGCCTCTCCTCGGGGAAAAAATGTGTTAGACACCAAATGAAACCGATTCAGAGCTCCAAACCACGATGGAGCCGATAGAGCTGTTGTGACTTAGTTTGTATGTTTAATTAATTGGTTAATAACTCTTCTAAGCAGCGCAGAATGAAGAGCTGGACCCAAAGAGGGTGCGCTGCGCTGGATCCAAAAAGCACCCTTCCTCCAGAGACCCGCCTCAGGTGGCGAGTTCGCTCTGGTGCATGCCGGCCTCCCGAACTTCGGGGTCCGATGTGACCGGACCCCCACCTCCGGGGAGGGTCCTCGTACCCTGCCCAACCCTTGCTTTCCCCTGCAGCCCCCGATGCCCCCACGCCACCCCCACAAGCAGCCAAACCGGCTTCTGCTTTTGGCCCCCAAACCAGCTCACTTTGGGACCGGTTCTGAGCCAAAAAGCCCAGCTGCTGAGCCTGTTCTCAAGTCCCAAAAGCGCAGCACTTGACCTCTGCTCCTCAGCCCAAAACCACACCACTTAGTCCCCTCGCTCAGGCCCTCAAAACGCACGACTCGATCTGTTTCAGGGCCCCGGCGTCAGCCACAGGAGCCTGCTCTCAAGGCCCAGGAACAGAAGAGCTGTGCTCTCCACGCTCAGGGACCAAACCAGCTGAACCTGGCTGCGTCCCGGCCCCCTCCGCAGTCCCCACGGGCAACGCTCAGGGCCGCGGAGAGCGCAGCCACCCCGCAGCCCTGCACCCCCACGGCCCACGCGGGCACTGTCGGGGAGGCCTTGGGAACTGAACTGCGCGGGCCCGGCCCCGCACCCCGGCGGGGCAGCCCAGCACCGGCCCGGCAGCGCTTTCTTCCTGCTCTCGCAGGCCTCGTTTCCCCGGCAGCGCCGGGCCCGCACCCCAACCCCACAGGGGGCCGGGCCCGGCCCGCCTCCAGCAAACCGCGGCGGCAGCAGCCGGGGTCCCTGCCTGCCTCGCGGGCAAGGGGGGACCCGCCCGGCACCGCAGGAGCCCCCGCCGGGGTCGCCGCCGCCGCCGCCCGACCCCGACGAGGAGCAGTCGAGAGCCGGGTGGGGCTGCCCCTACTCCCCGGGGACGGGCACGGGCTCGGCCCCAAAACCCAACCACCGACCCACGACAGCGCTCGGCCCGGGGCCGCTGCTGCCCGCACCCCGCCGCCCCCCCGGGGGCTCCGCGGACCGGGAGACCCCACAGCCCAAACCCGCCGACCCACAGCGCGCCCGGCCATGCGGCTCCTCACCTGCTCTGGCGCGGCTCCGGCTGCCCCACGGCCCGGCACGGAGCCGAACCCGGCCACCGGACCATCCGCCAACCCCCCCAACCCCCGGACGCTCCGGGACGGTTCTCGTCCCTTTTCGCTCTGACGCCTCGAGCCGAGCCGGCCCCGCTCCTCCGAGCTACCGGCGGTGCCCGCTCTGCTGCTCGGGGCCGGGCCCTGTTCTCGCCCGGACGCGAGAAGCCGCTCCGGGGTCTTCTCGGTGCGTCCAGCCCCGTGCCGTGCCGGAGCGGGGAGAGCCGGGTACGAGCGCGGAGCCCTGGGGCAGGGGTTGCCCCAGTGCCGCCGACGGTGTGTGGGGGGGTGTCGTCGTCCCCCGCCCCACGCGGGGGGCGCACACACGGTACACCCGCGGGCAGGGGCATCCCCGGGGAGCCGTGCGGCCGGGCTGCGCCGTAGGAGGGGAAGGTGATGTTGGTTTCCCATTTTCCCCGCAAACTGATCCTCCCCCCCGGCCCCCCTTTCCCGCGCGTTACAGCCCGCGAAAAAGCTTTTAACAACCCGATCGACAACACTCCCTTTATCCCTCTTCCAGCAGCAGCAGCAGCAGCAGCGAGAGATTAAGGCAACTGCAGCAGAGGGGAGGAAGGCAAGGAGAGCCTTTTCAAGCAAGGGCAGGACAAAATGCACGGCGTGGACAGGCACAGGAGAGGCTGCATTATCTGGAAAGCACAACGCCTGCCCAAGGGCAGAAAATAAGGAACGAATTGTTTCCAAGGAGCTGCAGCAGACGAATCACCTTTTTCTTTATTGCACTCCTGCCCTTTGTTATCCAAAGCGATAGGCTTCACCACCGGGCAGAAAATAGCTGCCTAGATTTACACGGACAACCAGAAACAATCAAGCCACCCAGCAAGAAGTTCGCAGCAGAGGTATAACCCATCAGCAGCTAAAACATTTGTTACGCAGGCACAACTAGGCACTAAACAAAGGCTTTCCAACTCTGGAGGTCTAGAACAGGTAGACATTAGCACAGAAGCACAAGGGGCTCCGTCACACTGCACAAATCTCCCCGTGCCTACACACGCACACGTTCAGAAGTTAGTTATCAGAAAACGCCCGACTCAGCCATTTGCCACAGTCACGAGACTCACGACATGACACACGAGGTAGGCTCAGAGTTTTAAGGCAAGAAATACCTCCCCCACCCCCCACCAGAGATCTTTCAGGCTCCAGACCTGCCATCTCCCCGCACCAAACGTAACCGGCCAAAGGGTTTCAGGTGACCCAAAACACAGTACACAAAAAATAACCGGGGAGAGCCCTACATTGTGGAAAAGCGAACGATGCCCGACCGGGGCTCCTCTGCGGGGCCCGGCCCCCGCCCCGCCCCCGGCCCGACCCGCACGGAGATACCCCCCGGCCCGCGCCAGGCCTCACCTCACACGGAGACCCACCCGCTGCCCGAACTCACCCACCAGCGCTCTCCGGCCCCCGGACACGGCCGCGCTGCTCTCTCAGGCGGCTGCCGCAGGCGAGGCTCGGGCACCGCCAGGCCTCCAGGCGTCCCGAGGGGCTGCCGGCCACCGCAGGGGATGGCTGCCGGCGGCCGGACCGCCGCGGCGCTCCCCGCCCAGCTCCGAGCAGGCTCCGCCGGCCGCGGGCTTCCCACGCCGGGCCGCAGAGGGGCCCCGGCACCGCACAGGGACGCCTCGCGACCCGGCCGCCACACGCACCGGCCCTTCGGCCTCCACACGCACCGCTCCCGCCCCCGCTCCGACGCGCCGCGCACGCGCCACCGGAAGCCCGAGCCCCGCGGGGCGGCCCTTAAAGGGCGGCCGGAAGGAACGGCCCCCACCGGCCCCGCCACCGCGCCGGACCGCCCCCGCGCCCAGCCGGTGAGCGCCAGCGCCCCCTGCTGGCCGGGCCGCGCTCAGCTCGCGAGGGCGCCGAGGGCCGGGCGGGGCGGGGCGGGACGCCCCGACTCGGGGCCAGCGCCTTCTCGGGGCGAGCGGGAAACCCCTGCGGGCCCCGGTCACGGCCGGCCAGAGCCGCGCGCCCTCCGAGAGCTGCTGAACGGGGCTGCCGCTCGTGACACATACCGAGCCGTCTGCGACGGGAGCGGGCAGAGGAGGAAGGGGCCGGCGGCCGCGGCGCCCTGGCCCCAGGCGGGGGGGGGGGGGGGCTGGGGCCCGGGGGGTCGCCCCCCTACTCACAGTTCCCTCACAGTTCATCCCATGGACGGAACCGGGACCTACTGTGAGGCACTGGGAAAGAAGTGGGAGGAAGCCGGGACAGACCAATATAGCCCAGTATGGACTAGACCAATATAGCCCAGTATGGACTAGACCAATATAGCCCAGTATGGACTGGAGGGAACTGCGAGGGAACCGCGAGAGAACCCCACAGAACAAACCATGGGGCACGAGAAGGCAGAGAATTAAGAATTAGGGACAGGGAGCCAGAAAAAAAAAAAGAAAAAAACCAAAGGGAGACAGAGAGCAAAAGGAATCGCAATGCGTACGGAGAGAAGAGAGAAACAATTCTAGCATAGGGTCACGGGGGAGCCAGGGACAGCAAGATGGAGAAAGGACAGAAGCTACAGGCTACAGGGCAGAGAGGGAAGAATTAATGAATAGACACAGAGAGATGGGCAGAAAGACATGGAGAAAGGCTAAAGATCACACGGCCTACAGGGAAGAGAGAAGAGAGGGAGGAATTTTAAAAACAGGGGCAAGAAGCCAGAGAGAGGGAGAGAGAAGCAACAATAAAATGGGGACAAGCCACAGGGCAGCGAGGAGGGAATCAATGAATAAGAACACGAGACCAAAGAGAACACAATGTAGAATGGAAAAAAGGAACAGCGGCCTACAGGGAAGGAGGAATTAAAGATCAGGGACTGGGAGGCAGACAGAGACACATGAAGAAACAAGTGGAAAAAAAAAAAAAAAAAAAAAACCAACAGCAATGGGCTACAAAGACAGAGAGGGAGGAAATGAGGAAATAAAACATTGCAGCAAGGAGCTGGACAGAGAGAGATGAGGACAAACAAATAGCACGGGTCCACGTGACAGAGAACGTGGAATTAGAACACAGAGAGAGGGAGCCGGACAGAGAGAGAGGCCGAGAGAAACATCTAGACAGGCTACAGCGGGCAGAGGCAGGAATTAAAACCTAGGGACAGGGAGCTGGACAGAGAGAGATGGAGGTCACAGGGAACAGCGGTGGCTGCAGGAAGAACAGGAATTCATGAATAGGGAAAGGGAGCTGGACAGAGAAGAACTCAGAAAGGCAAGAACAGTAGCAGGGTACAGAGCAGAGAAGACGAATTAAAAAGCACGGGGGGAGCGTTGAGGCAGACAGAGAGAGATTAAGAAAAAAGTCACGGGCTACGTGGCAAAGCAGGAGGAATTCAGAAACGAGGATGGGAACCAAGGGAGAGTGTGCTGGTGAAGGATAACGGGCATTAAAAGTGAGGGACGGGGAGCTGGGAAAAGCGAGGCAGAGAAAAACAGAATCACAGAGAGAATCACACAAAGCCAAAAAAGAAGAAACTGAACAACAGGAACAGGTGTAACCAAAGCGATGAAATCAACCAACCAGAGACGGTGTTCCATTACGGGAACATGGAACGTACCAATCAGCGCACCTGTCGATCTGCATTTTAGTCCCTAGGCGATCGTTAATGTCAGCAGAACAACAGACAACATGCTTCTGTCAGAAAAGGATGACAAAACGCGGTTTCGCTTAGCGGACTGAGAAAACTAGCCAAGACTGCCAAGAGTAAGAGCCGAGAAGCTAAAAGGTAATTCCGGCAGGGGGAGATCGCGACCACCGACTCACAGACCACCACCGACCCAAGTAACACCACCTACTCAGAAGAGAACAACGGAAGAGGACAACCGAGCCTGCGCAGTGATTGACATACGGAACGAGCAAGTTTGTACCCATCGCTAGACAAGACAATAATGACTATGTATGAGTATGTAAAATTTTCATCTACAAATTGTACAGGAAAGGTGCGTGAGGTACGCACGCCAGGAGGAGCGATCCCCCGTGCATCCGGCGCCGTGAATATAGAATGCCTGCTCTTTAATACTAAATTGGTGTTGAGGAGTCGTTTCCGATTTTAACGCGTTTTTCGGTAACAGTTTTGGCACCCCAGGTGGGAACCTGCTTTTGAATCTCGACGGATCCGTGGGATCGTGGGACCTGCAGCCGGCCCCGAGGAATTCTCCGGGAGAGCTTCCGATCCCCGGGCCAGAGAATTCTGAGCAAGATCCCCTGGATTGAGGTAAACAAGGCATTCTTTGAAGAAGAAACTTAGGTAGAATAATACGTGGGGTTAGTTTCCCACATAGGATAGGATAGCGGGTTTGAGTCCCACAGGCCTGCCCGTAAGGCGCGGCGAAAGCCACGCAGGGTCGGGGCCAAGAGGTGCCGCGGTTGGTAAGTCTCTGCTAGGCGAAAGCCTGTGGAGCGGGACCCGAGGGTAGGGGAGTCTTCAACAGGGGGTTGAAGTCTCCAGGGATATCTAGCAGGGGGCTACAGATCCCAGTGGCAGATTTCCAGTGAGACCTCTAACGGGGGTTGGAGTCCCTCTGACTAGTATTTGTGATAGTGCACTATCACAACTACTAGTCGACTGGGAGACGGGAGCATTACTGAGTAGGAAACCTATCCCACAGAGAACACCTTTGCGATGTATTTTGAAGCACTGGAAAGACGTCGGGGGCGGTGACCCACTAACTCGGAAACCATTAATTGAATATTGCAATCATTGGTGGCCAACGTATCAATTGGAAGGTGGGCACAAATGGCCAGAACACGAGACATTGCAATATCGTACCATCTTGCAATTAATGTTGTTTTGTAAAAAGGGAAGGCAAACGGGAAGAAGTGGCATATGTTGATTTGTTCTTTACACCGTGGAATCATCCCGAGCAGCAGAAACAGCGTGAGGTATGTCCACAAGATTCTACGGCAATGTTTCTGAAAAGAGGAAAACGTGGTGAGAACTTGAAAGAGTGTTGCTCTACTTGTGATACTGGATACTTCGCTTGATGAAACTGACAAGAAAATAGTACTGAATACAGCCAGAAGGCAGGTGCAGGGAGCACATGCTAACGGGAATTTACAGAGAACAATGAATAAGAATTTTCCATCTACAAATCCCGAGTGGGACCCTAATCAGCCAGGACCCAGGGGAATGTTGACTAGATGTCAGAGAGAGATTTTATTTGGAGTAAGACAAGCAATGCCAAAAGCAATAAATTGGTCAAAATTTATGAAGTGAGACAAGAATTAAGTGAGTCCCCTTCAGCCTTTATGGAAAGACTGAAGGTGACCACCAGAAAATATACTCATTTGAACCCAGAAAAACCAGAAAAAGCAATTCAGCTGGTCTCTATATTCATAAGACAATCAGCCCCAGATGGGGGTGGGGGGAGAGAAAACAACCTTCAGAAACTAGAACAACCTGAATCCAGAGATCTGGGTTAAATGCTTGAAGTAGCTTGGCATGAAGGAGACCAGGGGAATCAACCCTAGCTGAACACCTGGTTACACTGAAGCTACGGAATGAAGAAATAGAATTTTTGGTAGATACGGGAGCCACTTATTTGGTATTGAATACACGTGAAGAGAAATTTGATCATAAATCAGTAGATGTTGCTAGCGCAACAGGGCAAAGAAAAATTAGCCCCTCTCAGAGCCATTAAAGTTTAAATTGGAGAAGCAATGGGCAACTCACCAGTTTCTGCATATGCCTGAATGTCCACTGCCTCTGTTATGACGAGATCTATTAGGTCAATTAGATGCTCAAGTAACTTTTAAAGATGGAGAGATTAAATCACTAATACCAGAATCAAAAGCCACAGAGGCGAGAGCGTTTATGTTACAGGATTCCTCCAGGGAGGAACGGGTTCCCGAGGAAGTGGAAAACGTAGTAATTCCTTTGGTTTGAGCGAGCGGAGCTCCGGAGCGATCTAAGTGGGCAGAGCCGGTAAAGGTAACCTTAAAGCCTGGAGCCAAGCCCGTAAGACAAAAACAATACGCTATTAAGCGAGAGGCTCGAAAAGGATTACAGAAGTTAATTATAAAATTTTTCAGAATATGAGCTTTTAGTGGAATGTGAATCAGAATATAGTACTCCTGTGTCGCCAGTAAAGAAATCTAGAGGCAAAGAGTATTAGCTAGTTCACGATTTAAGGGCTATAAATCAGGTGGTCCAAGATATACATCCGGTAGTAGCTAATCCATACGCTTTACTGACCTCTTTTAAAGGAGGAGCATAAATGGTTTACTGTACTAGATTTGAAGGACGCCTTCCTTTGCATACCTCCAGGCATAAAAAGTCAAAGCCTATTTGCTTTGGAATGGGAAAGCCCCACCACAGAATGAAAGACACAGCTACCATGGACCGTACTTCCACAAGGATTTAAAAATAGTCCTACGATACTTGAGACTCAGCTGGCAAAAAAAAATTAGAGATATAGAAAAAACAGAACCCAGGGAGAGGCATCTTGTTACAGAATGCGGATGACATTCTGATAGCGGCACAAAGTAAAGAAAAATGTTTTGAAATTTTTAAATTTTCTGGGCCAAGGAAGATGCGGAGTTTCCAGAAACAAAACCCAAATAGGAAAAGAAGCAGCCATTTATTTAGGATTTGAAATATCTCAAAGACAAAGACAATTAGAAAGTGAAAAGAAAGAAACTATTTGTCAAATTCCCGAACCTAGCAGCCCGAAGGAACTGAGAGCTTTTCTGAAAACAATGAAATAGCATCAGCTCTGGATTCTGAACTATAGACTGTATGTAAAACCATTATTTGAGGCATTGAAAGACTCAAAAGGATAAATATTTAACCTGGACGCCCGGATGCCAAACGGCATTCAAAGAACTGAAAAGAGCCTCGATGATGGCCCCTGCATTAGGCCTACCTGATTTCGCTAAACCTTTTCAGTTGTTTGTCCACGAAAGACAACATTTAGCCCTTGGAGTGCTGACACAGCGACTGGGAACCTGGAAGAGACCTGTGGGCTACTTCTCCAAACAACCTGACCACGCGAGTAAAAGATGGCCTAGGTGTTTACGGGCAGTAGCAACAACAGCGCTGCCGATCCGGGAAGCCCCAAAGTTAACAATGGGACAGAAGATGACAGTATGTGTCCCGCACATAGCGGTGACTGTTTTAGAACAAAAGGGGGGTCGTTGGCTATCCCTTAGCAGAATGTTGAAATATCAAGTTGTTCTGTTAGAACAAGACGATGTGGAATCGAAGACTACTGCTATACTGAATCCTGCTATGTTTTTAACAACAGAAAACCTTACGGACAATTTAGAACACGATCGCTTGCTAACTATTGAACAAGTCTATTCCAGCAGACCAGACCTGAGACACAAACCTCTGGGAAAATCCTGATCTGGAGTTGTTTACAGATGGAAGAAGCTCTGGGCGAGAAGAGAAGCGAATGGCCGGATATGCTGTCGTTATCGCCGCCGAGGGAATGGAGTCAGGGGTGCTGCCTGCAAACACCTCAGCACAGAAAGCAGTATTGGTAGCATTGAAGCGAGCTCTGCGAATGGCAGAAGGACAAAGGATAAATATCTAGACTGATTCCAAACGTGCATTTGGTGTGATCCACGATCATGGAGCTATTGGGAAGGAGAAAGGACTGCCATCAGCCCAAGAATCATCAATACAGCATAAAGAAGAAATTCTCCAACTTCCGGAAGACGTGCAGAAACCAAAAGAAGTGGCGGTAAAGCGTTGCAAAGCTCATCAATTTGGCCAGACGGCTGTAAACATAAGCAAACGACTGACCGATAAAGCTGCAAAGAGGACTGCAGAGCAAGGTATCCTTGCACTAGTACCAGTAAAACAGATCAGAATTCCAAAGTTGAAACCGAGATATAATAAATTGGATGAGCAATTAGCAGAACAATTGGAAGCATCACAAAACACAGAGAGATGGTAGGTAACACCAGAAAAACAAGTAATAACAACAACCACCCCACAAGTTATGACAGAACTTGCAAAAGAAAACCATGAGCAAACACATTAGGGTGTAGGCGCTACGGTTTTGAGTTTAAAAACATCTGTAGCGTGTGTAGGCACGACAAGAATAGTTAAACCCATAGTAGCTAAGTGTCCAATCTGTCCTAGAAATAATCCCCTGAACCAAAGGAAACAACCTTTAGGAGTAACAAAACAAAAAATTCTCCCGGAAATTATTAGCAAATTAAGTTCTCTGAGTTACCCAGACAAAATAGATAGAGCAGTATTTGTCAGTGCTGATTGACAAATTTTCTAGATGGCCAGAAGCTTTCTCGTGCTGCACCGACAAAGCTAGAGTAGTAGTTAAAACGTTGCTGAAAGAAATAATACCAAGATTTAGAGTGCCAACGGGAATGTCCTCTGATAGAGCACCACATTTTTTTGCAGAGGTACTTCAACAAATTAATAAAATTTTGGGTAGAAAATGAGACCTGCATACACCCTGGAGACCACAATCAAGTGAAAAATTTCAGAACATGAAGCAAACACTAAACTGACATAGTGGAATATTATTGATCTAGGATGGAAGTATTGAGAAAATTATTATTTCAGAACTTCCAAACAGGGGAAATGTAACCAAAGGGATGAAATCAACCAGAGACGGTGTTCCATTACGGGAACATGGAGCGTACCAATCAGCGCACCTGTCGATCTGCATTTTAGTCCCTAGGCGATCGTTAATGTCAGCAGAACAACAGACAACGTGCTTCTGTCAGAAAAGGATGACAAAACGCGGTTTCGCTTAGCGGACTGAGAAAACTAGCCAAGACTGCCAAGAGTAAGAGCCAAGAAGGTAAAAGGTAATTCCGGCAGGGGGAGATCGCGACCACCGACTCACAGACCACCACCGACCCAAGTAACAGAAGAGAACAACGGAAGAGGACAACCGAGCCTGCGCAGCGATTTACATACGGAACGAGCAAGTTTGTACCAATCAGCAGACAGGACAATAATGAATATGTATGAATACGTAAAACATTGATCTACAAATTGTACGGGAAAGGTGCGTGAGGTACGCACGCCAGGAGGAGCGATCCCCCGTGCATCCGGCGCCGCGAATAAAGAATGCCTGCTCTTTAATACTAAATTGGTGTTGAGGAGTCGTTTCCGATTTTAACGCGTTTTTCGGTAACACAGGGAGTCAGATCAAGAGAGCCAGAGAACAACAAAACACCGACAGGCTACAGGACAGAGCAGGAGGAAAAAAAAAAAAACCGGAGCCAGAGCCAGGCAGAGAGAGGCGGAGAAAGAAAAAGGAGCCACAGGCTACAGGACAGAGAGAGGGAGGACTGAAAAGACGGGGAGGCAGGGAGACACTCAGAGCGAGATGGAGAAAGAAGGTGCGGGGGGGGGGGCGCAAAAAAAAAAAGTAAATTTTGCAGCAGGTAAGGAAAGAGAGGGGGCCGGGGGAGAGACAGGGAGGGCCCAGGACGCACAAGAGAGGCAACGGGGCCCCAGTGGCCCAGGACTCACCGCGACTCTCGCTCTCAGCGCTGCTGGCACAATTTAGCCGTTCAGATGCTTCTTTCCCCTCCTCTCCTCCCTGCCTCTTCTGCAGCTCCAGACTCTAGGCCGTCCTCCACCTGAAGAGAATACGTGGGTGTCTTACAGCTCTTACCAGATGAGGCTTCCTAGGCACGTAGCCTAGCTCGCCCGTGCTGGAGCTGGGGGCAGGCGCACGGGGCAAGGGGGGCCAGGGGAGGCTGAGGGGGAGCTCTGGTGAGCTGGGGAGTCGGCCATCTTCTGCACCCAGAAGCTGCAGGGGGAAAAGGTCATCATCCTCCTCCTCCTTTCCCTCTTCCCTTCTATCAGCTCCCGGGTAACTCCTAGGGCTGCCCTCACCTGCTCGCCTTTAGCATACCAGAAGCCTGCCTCGGCGGGTCATTTGAAGCTTCCCATCCCACCAGCCCCAGTAGTACAGGCACACAAGGAGATACCCCTGCACCCACCAAAGGGGCTCGCTCACCTCGCCGGCAGCCCTAGGCCTCACCCGACACAGGGAATCGTGTCCGACACACCACCACGCTGCAGCAAGAGCAGAGGAGGCCTTTCCTTACCAGGAAGCAGCAACGAGCACGGCGGCATCACCTCGCAGGCACTGCAGCATCGCAGGGCTGTTACCTGCGGAGAGAGCAATGGGGATCACAGGGACGCCACCGCGCGTGCGCGGCTCCCGGGCTCAGTACCCAATTCTGGTCGCTGGGCAGCAGCATTATCTGAATTACTCTTCTCGATTAATACCATCCAGAAACCGTAACTTGGCTGCATCCACAGAGCTTCTATTCCTCTGCACCTTTCCCCCTCGCAGCCCCAGCAGCGCCGTTCATTGCCTCTGCACCAAACAGCAAAGTGTCTCGAGGGAGGAGAAGCAGCACAGCAAACCTGGGGAACAAGGTTGGGTTCCCCACCCCCGCAGAATAAGCCCCAGGAACTGCTTGTAGGCATGTGGCATCAGGGTTGTGATCGGGTTTTGGTTTGGTTTTCTTTTTTTTTCCCCCGCCTTCTTTACATAATGTAATAATTGGGGTTGCTTTTCCAAACTACTGAGTTCTGTGGGGATTTTTTGTGCTTTTGCCCTACAAAAAATGGTCATTTTCACTTTCGGTTTTGTGCATGAGAATGGTTGGTGGGTGCTTTTAGGTTGTTGTTCCTTCCCCCCACCCCCTTTTTTTTTTCCTTTCCAGCCGCACAAATCCAGCTGGAGTTGGCTTTCCCAGAAGCCCCAAGTTGTTTTCTTTCCACCAGAATTCTTCCTGTATTTTCACCCCTCATTGCAGGCCCAGAGTCAAGGGGTTTGAGGTATTTTTGTGCCCAGGCAGCAGCTCCCAGGCTGCATAAGCAGCCCCACAGGGGGAAGTCCCCGTTTGAGGGAATCGGCCCCAAATTGGGATGGGAAAGTGAAGAGAAGGAGAAAAAACCCTGAATAACCTGAAAAAGAACACCTACTCCAGCCCACCAAGCACCGGTCACCTTGCCTGACTCACCTCCAGGGCCCACATCACGCTCGGCTCATCGCTTAGCACCCTCAGATCACAAAAAAAAAAAAAGAGTAAAACCCATAATGGAGCCCTATAGCCATCAGTCACATCTTCCCTCCAGTACTACACACAGACTCACCTTCTTACAGCGCTCCCCTGGGCTCTCCTCCGTTGCCCTGCACGACTCATCCATCTGCACCTGGAAAAACAGTGTTACTGAACAAGTCACCTGGAGGCACAGCAACAGCTTAACCATTCCACAGCTCCTGCGCCCACGTAGGAATACCATCTAGAGCCCAACTACAGCCTGCCGTTAAAGGAAATGCATTAAATCAAACGTTAAGCCCTCGCACATACAAGCCGGAACAGCAAAAACACGGCACGCTCGCGCACCCAGGGCGCAGCCCGACGGAGGTCCACGCGCACCTCGCCGGTTTGATGCGGAGCCACCCAGCATCCCTGCGAGCACAGCTGCAGGCGCAACAGCAGTTTCACCTACACCCATCTCGGCACGCAGCGCTTCTGAAGCTTTAAGCTGAAAGCCCTACCTTGACGCTTGGCCACACTAGAAGCGAGCCGTAGCTAGGACTCCACAGAAACACAGCAACACAAATTGCACACCCACAGCGGCGACAGCCTTGCAACTACTTAGACCAGGAACAACAGAGGAAAGTAAAACGGCTTCATCACCCGCACAGGAAAAGCGGCAGACGGAGGCAAAGGGTCAGCATTCATAGCCCTTACAGAACACAGGCATTCTCTCTCCTTCCATTCCTAAACCCATCCCTTAGGTCTAAATATCGCAGCCCTGCTGTGGCAATAGCGAGAGCGGGGAACGAGAGCCCTGCCGCCGGCCGTTTGTGCGGCAGGACACAAAAACAGAGGGACATGTTTTGCCACACACAACCCTGAATCTCCTGAAAAGTTATGTTTACCAAAAATAGGCATTTGGAACATATTGCCAAAAACAAAACATTCGGCAATAAAACTTTTATGTGTTTGACACCCGCACATTTTTTGGGAACTTGCTATTTGCTTCCTGGTTTTGCTGGTCTTCCCTCAGAAGTTCTACCTGCAGCCAAGTTATTCCCACCCGCCCAACCGGTTCAAGCATTCACCTTCCTGGTATTACCAGCACATTGAGACACAGGCGAGGAACTTAACTGCTCTTCTAAAACTATCCAAATGACAATTACAGCCCTGAAAGAGGAGTGGAAGAGAAGAACAGGAGAGATCAGGCAGCAAAAATGCTCTGCAGGCTGCTGCCAGCCAACACTGCACTCTTTTGTTAAAGCCACCCCGCCCCCCCAAATGCAAACAAAAAAACCCCCCATGACTTCATGAAGTGCGTGGGTTTTTTTTCTTTTCAGTAGTCCTTTTGGAGCTCATCCCTGTCTCAGCATCTTGTCTTGTCAGAGCATGAAGTGCAGATGATCTGTATCCCGATGACATTTGCATGGGATGAATACATTTTCAGAAATAGACCCGATCCGTGAGACTCCTGTCACCTTTGTGGTTTTAATAATCGTAACTCAATTTTATCGACTGACACACTTGTGAGAAAACTAATTAACTTGAAACGTAGCCTCTCCTCGGGGAAAAAATGTGTTAGACACCAAATGAAACCGATTCAGAGCTCCAAACCACGATGGAGCCGATAGAGCTGTTGTGACTTAGTTTGTATGTTTAATTAATTGGTTAATAACTCTTCTAAGCAGCGCAGAATGAAGAGCTGGACCCAAAGAGGGTGCGCTGCACTGGATCCAAAAAGCACCCTTCCTCCAGAGACCCGCCTCAGGTGGCGAGTTCGCTCTGGTGCATGCCGGCCTCCCGAACTTCGGGGTCCGATGTGACCGGACCCCCACCTCCGGGGAGGGTCCTCGTACCCTGCCCAACCCTTGCTTTCCCCTGCAGCCCCCGATGCCCCCACGCCACCCCCACAAGCAGCCAAACCGGCTTCTGCTTTTGGCCCCCAAACCAGCTCACTTTGGGACCGGTTCTGAGCCAAAAAGCCCAGCTGCTGAGCCTGTTCTCAAGTCCCAAAAGCGCAGCACTTGACCTCTGCTCCTCAGCCCAAAACCACACCACTTAGTCCCCTCGCTCAGGCCCTCAAAACGCACGACTCGATCTGTTTCAGGGCCCCGGCGTCAGCCACAGGAGCCTGCTCTCAAGGCCCAGGAACAGAAGAGCTGTGCTCTCCACGCTCAGGGACCAAACCAGCTGAACCTGGCTGCGTCCCGGCCCCCTCCGCAGTCCCCACGGGCAACGCTCAGGGCCGCGGAGAGCGCAGCCACCCCGCAGCCCTGCACCCCCACGGCCCACGCGGGCACTGTCGGGGAGGCCTTGGGAACTGAACTGCGCGGGCCCGGCCCCGCACCCCGGCGGGGCAGCCCAGCACCGGCCCGGCAGCGCTTTCTTCCTGCTCTCGCAGGCCTCGTTTCCCCGGCAGCGCCGGGCCCGCACCCCAACCCCACAGGGGGCCGGGCCCGGCCCGCCTCCAGCAAACCGCGGCGGCAGCAGCCGGGGTCCCTGCCTGCCTCGCGGGCAAGGGGGGACCCGCCCGGCACCGCAGGAGCCCCCGCCGGGGTCGCCGCCGCCGCCGCCCGACCCCGACGAGGAGCAGTCGAGAGCCGGGTGGGGCTGCCCCTACTCCCCGGGGACGGGCACGGGCTCGGCCCCAAAACCCAACCACCGACCCACGACAGCGCTCGGCCCGGGGCCGCTGCTGCCCGCACCCCGCCGCCCCCCCGGGGGCTCCGCGGACCGGGAGACCCCACAGCCCAAACCCGCCGACCCACAGCGCGCCCGGCCATGCGGCTCCTCACCTGCTCTGGCGCGGCTCCGGCTGCCCCACGGCCCGGCACGGAGCCGAACCCGGCCACCGGACCATCCGCCAACCCCCCCAACCCCCGGACGCTCCGGGACGGTTCTCGTCCCTTTTCGCTCTGACGCCTCGAGCCGAGCCGGCCCCGCTCCTCCGAGCTACCGGCGGTGCCCGCTCTGCTGCTCGGGGCCGGGCCCTGTTCTCGCCCGGACGCGAGAAGCCGCTCCGGGGTCTTCTCGGTGCGTCCAGCCCCGTGCCGTGCCGGAGCGGGGAGAGCCGGGTACGAGCGCGGAGCCCTGGGGCAGGGGTTGCCCCAGTGCCGCCGACGGTGTGTGGGGGGGTGTCGTCGTCCCCCGCCCCACGCGGGGGGCGCACACACGGTACACCCGCGGGCAGGGGCATCCCCGGGGAGCCGTGCGGCCGGGCTGCGCCGTAGGAGGGGAAGGTGATGTTGGTTTCCCATTTTCCCCGCAAACTGATCCTCCCCCCCGGCCCCCCTTTCCCGCGCGTTACAGCCCGCGAAAAAGCTTTTAACAACCCGATCGACAACACTCCCTTTATCCCTCTTCCAGCAGCAGCAGCAGCAGCAGCGAGAGATTAAGGCAACTGCAGCAGAGGGGAGGAAGGAAAGGAGAGCCTTTTCAAGCAAGGGCAGGACAAAATGCACGGCGTGGACAGGCACAGGAGAGGCTGCATTATCTGGAAAGCACAACGCCTGCCCAAGGGCAGAAAATAAGGAACGAATTGTTTCCAAGGAGCTGCAGCAGACGAATCACCTTTTTCTTTATTGCACTCCTGCCCTTTGTTATCCAAAGCGATAGGCTTCACCACCGGGCAGAAAATAGCTGCCTAGATTTACACGGACAACCAGAAACAATCAAGCCACCCAGCAAGAAGTTCGCAGCAGAGGTATAACCCATCAGCAGCTAAAACATTTGTTACGCAGGCACAACTAGGCACTAAACAAAGGCTTTCCAACTCTGGAGGTCTAGAACAGGTAGACATTAGCACAGAAGCACAAGGGGCTCCGTCACACTGCACAAATCTCCCCGTGCCTACACACGCACACGTTCAGAAGTTAGTTATCAGAAAACGCCCGACTCAGCCATTTGCCACAGTCACGAGACTCACGACATGACACACGAGGTAGGCTCAGAGTTTTAAGGCAAGAAATACCTCCCCCACCCCCCACCAGAGATCTTTCAGGCTCCAGACCTGCCATCTCCCCGCACCAAACGTAACCGGCCAAAGGGTTTCAGGTGACCCAAAACACAGTACACAAAAAATAACCGGGGAGAGCCCTACATTGTGGAAAAGCGAACGATGCCCGACCGGGGCTTCTCTGCGGGGCCCGGCCCCCGCCCCGCCCCCGGCCCGACCCGCACGGAGATACCCCCCGGCCCGCGCCAGGCCTCACCTCACACGGAGACCCACCCGCTGCCCGAACTCACCCACCAGCGCTCTCCGGCCCCCGGACACGGCCGCGCTGCTCTCTCAGGCGGCTGCCGCAGGCGAGGCTCGGGCACCGCCAGGCCTCCAGGCGTCCCGAGGGGCTGCCGGCCACCGCAGGGGATGGCTGCCGGCGGCCGGACCGCCGCGGCGCTCCCCGCCCAGCTCCGAGCAGGCTCCGCCGGCCGCGGGCTTCCCACGCCGGGCCGCAGAGGGGCCCCGGCACCGCACAGGGACGCCTCGCGACCCGGCCGCCACACGCACCGGCCCTTCGGCCTCCACACGCACCGCTCCCGCCCCCGCTCCGACGCGCCGCGCACGCGCCACCGGAAGCCCGAGCCCCGCGGGGCGGCCCTTAAAGGGCGGCCGGAAGGAACGGCCCCCACCGGCCCCGCCACCGCGCCCAGCCGGTGAGCGCCAGCGCCCCCTGCTGGCCGGGCCGCGCTCAGCTCGCGAGGGCGCCGAGGGCCGGGCGGGGCGGGACGCGCCGGCTCGGGGCCAGCGCCTTCTCGGGGCGAGCGGCAAACCCCTGCGGGCCCCGGTCACGGCCGGGCACAGCCGCGCGCCCTCCGAGAGCTGCTGAACGCGGCTGCCGCTCGTGACACATACCGAGCCGTCTGCGACGGGAGCGGGCAGAGGAGGAAGGGGCCGGCGGCCGCGGCGCCCTGGCCCCAGGCGGGGGGGGGGGGGGGCTGGGGCCCGGGGGGCCGCCCCCCTCCTCACAGTTCCCTCACAGTTCCCTCACAGTTCCCTCACAGTTCCCTCACAGTTCATCCCATGGACGGAACCGGGACCTACTGTGAGGCACTGGGAAAGAAGTGGGAGGAAGCCGGGACAGACCAATATAGCCCAGTATGGACTAGACCAATATAGCCCAGTATGGACTAGACCAATATAGCCCAGTATGGACTAGACCAATATAGCCCAGTATGGACTAGACCAATATAGCCCAGTATGGACTAGACCAATATAGCCCAGTATGGACTGGAGGGAACTGCGAGGGAACCGCGAGAGAACCCCACAGAACAAACCATGGGGCACGAGAAGGCAGAGAATTAAGAATTAGGGACAGGGAGCCAGAAAAAAAAAAAGAAAAAAACCAAAGGGAGACAGAGAGCAAAAGGAATCGCAATGCGTACGGAGAGAAGAGAGAAACAATTCTAGCATAGGGTCACGGGGGAGCCAGGGACAGCAAGATGGAGAAAGGACAGAAGCTACAGGCTACAGGGCAGAGAGGGAAGAATTAATGAATAGACACAGAGAGATGGGCAGAAAGACATGGAGAAAGGCTAAAGATCACACGGCCTACAGGGAAGAGAGAAGAGAGGGAGGAATTTTAAAAACAGGGGCAAGAAGCCAGAGAGAGGGAGAGAGAAGCAACAATAAAATGGGGACAAGCCACAGGGCAGCGAGGAGGGAATCAATGAATAAGAACACGAGACCAAAGAGAACACAATGTAGAATGGAAAAAAGGAACAGCGGCCTACAGGGAAGGAGGAATTAAAGATCAGGGACTGGGAGGCAGACAGAGACACATGAAGAAACAAGTGGAAAAAAAAAAAAAAAAAAAAAAACCAACAGCAATGGGCTACAAAGACAGAGAGGGAGGAAATGAGGAAATAAAACATTGCAGCAAGGAGCTGGACAGAGAGAGATGAGGACAAACAAATAGCACGGGTCCACGTGACAGAGAACGTGGAATTAGAACACAGAGAGAGGGAGCCGGACAGAGAGAGAGGCCGAGAGAAACATCTAGACAGGCTACAGCGGGCAGAGGCAGGAATTAAAACCTAGGGACAGGGAGCTGGACAGAGAGAGATGGAGGTCACAGGGAACAGCGGTGGCTGCAGGAAGAACAGGAATTCATGAATAGGGAAAGGGAGCTGGACAGAGAAGAACTCAGAAAGGCAAGAACAGTAGCAGGGTACAGAGCAGAGAAGACGAATTAAAAAGCACGGGGGGAGCGTTGAGGCAGACAGAGAGAGATTAAGAAAAAAGTCACGGGCTACGTGGCAAAGCAGGAGGAATTCAGAAACGAGGATGGGAACCAAGGGAGAGTGTGCTGGTGAAGGATAACGGGCATTAAAAGTGAGGGACGGGGAGCTGGGAAAAGCGAGGCAGAGAAAAACAGAATCACAGAGAGAATCACACAAAGCCAAAAAAGAAGAAACTGAACAACAGGAACAGGTGTAACCAAAGCGATGAAATCAACCAACCAGAGACGGTGTTCCATTACGGGAACATGGAGCGTACCAATCAGCGCACCTGTCGATCTGCATTTTAGTCCCTAGGCGATCGTTAATGTCAGCAGAACAACAGACAACGTGCTTCTGTCAGAAAAGGATGACAAAACGCGGTTTCGCTTAGCGGACTGAGAAAACTAGCCAAGACTGCCAAGAGTAAGAGCCGAGAAGCTAAAAGGTAATTCCGGCAGGGGGAGATCGCGACCACCGACTCACAGACCACCACCGACCCAAGTAACACCACCTACTCAGAAGAGAACAACGGAAGAGGACAACCGAGCCTGCGCAGTGATTGACATACGGAACGAGCAAGTTTGTACCCATCGCTAGACAAGACAATAATGACTATGTATGAGTATGTAAAATTTTCATCTACAAATTGTACAGGAAAGGTGCGTGAGGTACGCACGCCAGGAGGAGCGATCCCCCGTGCATCCGGCGCCGTGAATATAGAATGCCTGCTCTTTAATACTAAATTGGTGTTGAGGAGTCGTTTCCGATTTTAACGCGTTTTTCGGTAACAGTTTTGGCACCCCAGGTGGGAACCTGCTTTTGAATCTCGACGGATCCGTGGGATCGTGGGACCTGCAGCCGGCCCCGAGGAATTCTCCGGGAGAGCTTCCGATCCCCGGGCCAGAGAATTCTGAGCAAGATCCCCTGGATTGAGGTAAACAAGGCATTCTTTGAAGAAGAAACTTAGGTAGAATAATACGTGGGGTTAGTTTCCCACATAGGATAGGATAGCGGGTTTGAGTCCCACAGGCCTGCCCGTAAGGCGCGTGTGCTGGTTTTGGCTGAGAAGGGGTTAATTCTCCTCACTGTGGGGGTCAGCTACCTTTCCAGCTTCCCGCGCTCTGCCGCGTGGCGTGGCAGGGGGGGCTGGGAGGGGCAGGGCCATGGTGGGGGCGGCTGACCCCGACTGGCCAATGGCAGGTTCATTCCATACCATGTGACACCATGACCAGTATATTGAGGGGGGGCAGTGGCAGCGCGCAGGGGGCGCGGCGTCGGGTCGGCGGGCGGCGAGCGGCTGCGGCGCGTGCGGTTTGTTCCGGCGGTTCGTTCCCCCTCTCCCCTCCCTTCCCCCCCTCCCCCGGGGCTTTGCGCCTCTCGTTGTTCTCCTTTACATTGCATTTCTACTGTTGTTTCTTTTAATTTTCATTATTAAACTGTTCTTATCCCAACCCACGAGCGTTACCCTTCTGATTCTCTCCCCCATCTACCGGTGGGGGAGTGAGCGAGCGACTGTGTGGGGCTGAGCTGCCGCTAAACCACGACAGTCTTTTTGGCGCCCAACGTGGGGCTCAAGGGTTGGAGATAACAACAGCTGCTGGTCCCAGCACCATGTTGTCCTTTTTGCAGTTGGTGTTAAAAATCGGTGTTGGTTGTTTGAGTCTGCTGTGTTCTGCTGTGATTAGTAATGTTTTGCCTACGAGATTTGTTATACAAACACTCGTTTTCAGCTTTATCTGGTATTTGGGGTTTTTGCTGAAACCGTTACTGTACTTCGGATACCACCTTGTTGAGGCAATTAGCAATTATACCTCCTCCTCTGAGAGATTTTATATGGAGGAAATACAGAATAATACCTTTGCAACTTTGTTCTATGATGTCTGTGCCTTTGTTACAACAACGTTTTTGTATCTTGAACATCCTTGGGTGGTTAAGGTGCACTTATTGTTAGTTTTTGGGCATGTTGTTTTGGTTTTGACTAAGCAACTTAAGAATATCACCCAGAAATCTGCCCCGAGGCTTGATAGTTACGAGTGGCAGGGCATGTGGGATAGCATGGGCAAATACCTAGGGCAGTGGGCACCCCCAGTGTTTTGGAGTTTCACCCCCGAGCAAGTGCAGAATCCTAAAAAACTAGTAGAATATTTGGAGAAAGTATGTTGTTACGCTGGGAACTCCAGAGAGACACAGATAACTGCAACGTGCTGGGGTCTGGCCCATGCATACCGAGCCCTGCTCAACAGTATTCAGTGCCCCCAGGGGGAAGAGAATGTCTCTGGATTGAAATGCAAAGTGACTGGCACTGTAGACAATCCAGCCCTGACGACAGGCACTGCAGCCACTCAAACCCCCACAACAAGTACCGGAGCTAGCTCAGAAAATAAACCCGTACCAGTATCAGTTGCCCCCATACATAAGACGAAATATTGGAAGCGGACATCAACTCGTTTAGAACGGGATGATGAAGAACCAGGGCCATCGCGGGGAGAGGAGGGAGAAGTAATAAATGAAATAGAGACCACCCGATCCCTGTCCTTAAGCGAGTTGCGAGATATGCGAAAAGATTATAGCCGTCGTTCAGGTGAGCACATTGCCACCTGGCTGCTCCGATGCTGGGATAATGGGGCCAGTAGCCTGGAACTAGAGGGAAAAGAAGCCAAACAATTGGGATCCCTTTCTGGGGAAGGGGGCGTTGACAAAGCAATTGGAAAAAAACCACAAGCCCTCAGCCTCTGGAGGCGACTCCTGTCTGGAGTGAAGGAAAGGTATCCCTTTAAAGAAGATGTTACATATCGCCCAGGAAAATGGACAACTATGGAGAAAGGCATCCAGTATCTCAGGGAATTAGCTGTGTTTGAGGTGATTTATGGTGACCTGGATGATCAACGGTCATCCAAAGATCCAGATGAAGCCGAGTGCACACGACCCATGTGGCGGAAGTTTGTACGGAGCGCACCATCTTCGCATGCAAACTCATTGGCAGTGATGTCCTGGAAAGATGACGAGACACCAACGGTGGCAGAGGTGATAGATAGACTCCGGGATTATGACACAAATATCTCTTCCTCGCTTGTCTCTGCTGTGGAGAAACTATCCCAAGAGGTCCAGCAACTCAAAGAAGATCTGTCCTACTCCCCACCTCGACAGAGCAGTGTCTCAGCTGTTAGGAATAAGCGTCCTTTGGCTCAAAGAAGGGGATACACACCACGGGCCACCCTATGGTTCTACCTGCGTGACCACGGAGAGGACATGATGAGGTGGGATGGCAAGCCTACTTCGACCCTACAGGCACGAGTACATGAACTGCAAGGAAGAACAGTCACTCAGGGAGGCTCTTCCAGGAAAGCTGCTGCTCCAGTTTCCAGCGAGCAAGTCCCCAGACAGAGGAGTAGAAGCGCAGATTTTATTTCTAAGTGTAATAGAGGGACTCCTGATTCACATTTACAGGAAGTGAGTTGTGACTGCCATGATCAGGACTAGAGGGGCCCTGCCTCCAGCCGGGTGGAGGAAAGGGATAACCGGGCTTACTGGACTGTGTGGATCCGATGGCCTGGCACGTCCGACCCACAGGAGTATAAAGCTTTAGTGGACACCGGCGCACAGTGCACCTTAATGCCATCAAACTATATAGGGGCAGAACCCATCAGCATTGCTGGAGTGACAGGGGGATCTCAAGAGCTAACTGTATTGGAGGCCGAAGTGAGCCTAACTGGCAATGAGTGGCAGAAGCACCCCATTGTGACTGGCCCAGAGGCTCCGTGCATCCTTGGTATAGACTACCTCAGGAGAGGGTATTTCAAGGACCCAAAAGGTTACAAGTGGGCTTTTGGTGTAGCTGCCTTGGAGACGGAGGAAACTGAACAGCTATCTACCTTGCCCGGTCTCTCAAAGGACCCTTCTGTGGTGGGGTTGCTGAAGGTCAAAGAACAACAGGTGCCAATCGCCACCACAACAGTGCACCGGCGGCAATATCGCACCAACAGAGACTCTCTGATCCCCATCCATAAACTCATTCACCAACTGAGGAGCCAAGGAGTCATCAGTAAGACCCACTCACCCTTTAACAGTCCCATATGGCCAGTCCGGAAGTCTAATGGAGAGTGGAGACTAACAGTAGACTATCGTGGCCTGAATGAAGTCACTCCACCGTTGAGTGCTGCTGTGCCAGACATGCTAGAACTTCAATACGAACTGGAGTCAAAGGCGGCCAAGTGGTATGCCACAATTGATATTGCTAATGCATTCTTCTCAATCCCTCTGGCAGCAGAGTGCAGGCCACAGTTTGCTTTCACATGGAGGGGCGTCCAGTACACCTGGAATCGACTGCCCCAGGGGTGGAAACACAGTCCTACCATTTGCCATGGACTGATTCAGACTGTACTGGAACAGGGAGAAGCTCCAGAACACCTTCAATACATTGATGACATCATTGTGTGGGGCAGCACAGCAGAAGAAGTTTTTGAGAAAGGTGAGAAAATAGTCCAAATCCTTCTGAAAGCTGGTTTTGCCATAAAACAAAGTAAGGTGAAGGGACCTGCACGAGAAATCCAGTTCTTAGGAATTAAATGGCAAGACGGTCGTCGTCAGATTCCAATGGATGTGATCAACAAAATAGCAGCCATGTCTCCACCAACTAGCAAAAAGGAAACACAAGCTTTCTTGGGCGTTGTGGGTTTTTGGAGAATGCATATTCCAAATTACAGTCTGATCGTGAGCCCTCTCTATCAAGTGACCCGGAAAAAGAATGATTTCAAATGGGGCCCTGAGCAACGACAAGCCTTTGAACAGATTAAACGAGAAATAGTCCATGCAGTAGCTCTTGGGCCAGTCTGGGCAGGACAAGATGTAAAAAATGTGCTCTACACTGCAGCCGGGGAGAATGGCCCTACCTGGAGTCTCTGGCAGAAAGCACCTGGGGAGACCCGGGGTCGACCCCTAGGGTTTTGGAGTCGGGGATACAGAGGGTCTGAAGCCCGCTATACTCCAACTGAAAAAGAGATATTGGCAGCATATGAAGGGGTTCGAGCTGCTTCAGAAGTGGTTGGTACTGAAGCACAGTTGCTCCTGGCACCCCGACTGCCAGTGCTGGGCTGGATGTTCAAAGGAAACATCCCCTCTACACACCATGCAACTGATGCTACGTGGAGTAAATGGGTTGCACTGATCACCCAGCGGGCTCGAGTAGGAAACCCCAGTCGCCCAGGAATCTTGGAAGTGATTATGGACTGGCCAGAAGGCAAAGATTTTGGATTATCACCAGAGGAGGAGGTGACACGTGCTGAAGAAGCCCCACTGTATAACAAACTGCCAGAAGATGAGAAGCAATATGCCCTGTTCACTGATGGGTCCTGTCGCCTTGTGGGAAAGCACCGGAGATGGAAGGCTGCTGTATGGAGTCCTACACGACAAGTAGCAGAAACTGCTGAAGGAGAAGGTGAATCGAGCCAGTTTGCAGAGGTAAAGGCCATCCAGCTGGCCTTAGACATCGCTGAACGGGAAAAGTGGCCAGTGCTCTATCTCTATACTGACTCCTGGATGGTGGCAAATGCCCTGTGGGGCTGGCTGCAGCAATGGAAGCAAAGCAACTGGCAGCGCAGAGGCAAACCCATCTGGGCTGCCACACTGTGGCAAGATATTGCTGCCCGGGTAGAGAAACTGGTTGTAAAGGTACGGCATGTGGATGCTCACGTCCCCAAGAGTCGGGCCACTGAAGAACATCGAAACAACCAGCAGGTAGATCGGGCTGCCAAGATTGAAGTGGCTGAGGTGGATCTGGACTGGCAGCATAAGGGTGAACTATTTCTAGCTCGGTGGGCCCATGACACCTCAGGCCATCAAGGGAGAGATGCAACATACAGGTGGGCTCGTGATCGAGGGGTGGACTTGACCATGGATATTATTGCACAGGTTATCCACGAATGTGACACATGCGCTGCAATCAAGCAAGCGAAGCGGGTAAAGCCTCTGTGGTATGGGGGACGATGGCTGAAATATAAATATGGGGAGGCCTGGCAAATTGACTATATCACACTCCCACAGACCCGCCAAGGCAAGCGCCATGTGCTTACAATGGTAGAAACAACGACTGGCTGGCTGGAAACATATCCTGTCCCCCACGCCACTGCCCGGAACACTATCCTGGGTCTTGAGAAACAAGTCCTGTGGCGACATGGCACCCCAGAGAGGATTGAGTCAGACAATGGGACTCATTTCCGAAATAGCCTCATAGACACCTGGGCCAAAGAGCACGGCATTGAGTGGGTGTATCACATCCCCTATCACGCACCAGCCTCTGGGAAAATTGAAAGGTACAATGGACTGTTAAAAACCACACTGAGAGCAATGGGGGGTGGGACATTCAAGCACTGGGATACACATTTAGCAAAAGCCACGTGGTTAGTCAACACGAGGGGATCTGCCAACCGAGCTGGCCCTGCCCAGTCAGAAATCCTACATACTGTGGAAGGGGATAGAGTCCCTGTAGTGCACACAAAAAGTATGCTGGGCAAAACAGTCTGGGTTCTTCCTGCCTCTGGCAAAGGCAAACCCATTCGTGGGATTGTTTTTGCTCGAAGACCTGGGTGCACTTGGTGGGTGATGCGGGAGGATGGAGAAATCCGATGTGTGCCTCAAGGGGATTTGATTTTGGGTGAAAACAGTCAATGAACTGAATGGCACAATGTGAACTGCTATATAATATTGTGTGTCACCTCTGTGTTGTATCAATGATATCAGAGTACGAGCCTCCCAACCCATGGTGGAAGATCAACTATGAAACAAGCCGTGCAGCAGTGATGGAACGATGACTGACTCGGTATGCAGCAACCCAACGCCACACACCATCTCTCCCACCCGGAAAGACTGATACAACAGATGGAGCCCAGAGTCATGGACTGCGTGAACTCAATGGACATTTTAATGGACATTTTACAGGGAAGATCCATGAACTAAGGGAATGATGTCTGTGTATTATGTTAAAGGATGGGAAGGGGAGGGGTGGTGGTTGGTGAGGTTGTATTGGATCATATGGGACCTGGGCATGGTGTAAGTGGTATGGAATAAGGGGTGGAGAATGTGCTGGTTTTGGCTGAGAAGGGGTTAATTCTCCTCACTGTGGGGGTCAGCTACCTTTCCAGCTTCCCGCGCTCTGCCGCGTGGCGTGGCAGGGGGGGCTGGGAGGGGCAGGGCCATGGTGGGGGCGGCTGACCCCGACTGGCCAATGGCAGGTTCATTCCATACCATGTGACACCATGACCAGTATATTGAGGGGGGGCAGTGGCAGCGCGCAGGGGGCGCGGCGTCGGGTCGGCGGGCGGCGAGCGGCTGCGGCGCGTGCGGTTTGTTCCGGCGGTTCGTTCCCCCTCTCCCCTCCCTTCCCCCCCTCCCCCGGGGCTTTGCGCCTCTCGTTGTTCTCCTTTACATTGCATTTCTACTGTTGTTTCTTTTAATTTTCATTATTAAACTGTTCTTATCCCAACCCACGAGCGTTACCCTTCTGATTCTCTCCCCCATCTACCGGTGGGGGAGTGAGCGAGCGACTGTGTGGGGCTGAGCTGCCGCTAAACCACGACAGCGCGGCGAAAGCCACGCAGGGTCGGGGCCAAGAGGTGCCGCGGTTGGTAAGTCTCTGCTAGGCGAAAGCCTGTGGAGCGGGACCCGAGGGTAGGGGAGTCTTCAACAGGGGGTTGAAGTCTCCAGGGATATCTAGCAGGGGGCTACAGATCCCAGTGGCAGATTTCCAGTGAGACCTCTAACGGGGGTTGGAGTCCCTCTGACTAGTATTTGTGATAGTGCACTATCACAACTACTAGTCGACTGGGAGACGGGAGCATTACTGAGTAGGAAACCTATCCCACAGAGAACACCTTTGCGATGTATTTTGAAGCACTGGAAAGACGTCGGGGGCGGTGACCCACTAACTCGGAAACCATTAATTGAATATTGCAATCATTGGTGGCCAACGTATCAATTGGAAGGTGGGCACAAATGGCCAGAACACGAGACATTGCAATATCGTACCATCTTGCAATTAATGTTGTTTTGTAAAAAGGGAAGGCAAACGGGAAGAAGTGGCATATGTTGATTTGTTCTTTACACCGTGGAATCATCCCGAGCAGCAGAAACAGCGTGAGGTATGTCCACAAGATTCTACGGCAATGTTTCTGAAAAGAGGAAAACGTGGTGAGAACTTGAAAGAGTGTTGCTCTACTTGTGATACTGGATACTTCGCTTGATGAAACTGACAAGAAAATAGTACTGAATACAGCCAGAAGGCAGGTGCAGGGAGCACATGCTAACGGGAATTTACAGAGAACAATGAATAAGAATTTTCCATCTACAAATCCCGAGTGGGACCCTAATCAGCCAGGACCCAGGGGAATGTTGACTAGATGTCAGAGAGAGATTTTATTTGGAGTAAGACAAGCAATGCCAAAAGCAATAAATTGGTCAAAATTTATGAAGTGAGACAAGAATTAAGTGAGTCCCCTTCAGCCTTTATGGAAAGACTGAAGGTGACCACCAGAAAATATACTCATTTGAACCCAGAAAAACCAGAAAAAGCAATTCAGCTGGTCTCTATATTCATAAGACAATCAGCCCCAGATGGGGGTGGGGGGAGAGAAAACAACCTTCAGAAACTAGAACAACCTGAATCCAGAGATCTGGGTTAAATGCTTGAAGTAGCTTGGCATGAAGGAGACCAGGGGAATCAACCCTAGCTGAACACCTGGTTACACTGAAGCTACGGAATGAAGAAATAGAATTTTTGGTAGATACGGGAGCCACTTATTTGGTATTGAATACACGTGAAGAGAAATTTGATCATAAATCAGTAGATGTTGCTAGCGCAACAGGGCAAAGAAAAATTAGCCCCTCTCAGAGCCATTAAAGTTTAAATTGGAGAAGCAATGGGCAACTCACCAGTTTCTGCATATGCCTGAATGTCCACTGCCTCTGTTATGACGAGATCTATTAGGTCAATTAGATGCTCAAGTAACTTTTAAAGATGGAGAGATTAAATCACTAATACCAGAATCAAAAGCCACAGAGGCGAGAGCGTTTATGTTACAGGATTCCTCCAGGGAGGAACAGGTTCCCGAGGAAGTGGAAAACGTAGTAATTCCTTTGGTTTGAGCGAGCGGAGCTCCGGAGCGATCTAAGTGGGCAGAGCCGGTAAAGGTAACCTTAAAGCCTGGAGCCAAGCCCGTAAGACAAAAACAATACGCTATTAAGCGAGAGGCTCGAAAAGGATTACAGAAGTTAATTATAAAATTTTTCAGAATATGAGCTTTTAGTGGAATGTGAATCAGAATATAGTACTCCTGTGTCGCCAGTAAAGAAATCTAGAGGCAAAGAGTATTAGCTAGTTCACGATTTAAGGGCTATAAATCAGGTGGTCCAAGATATACATCCGGTAGTAGCTAATCCATACACTTTACTGACCTCTTTTAAAGGAGGAGCATAAATGGTTTACTGTACTAGATTTGAAGGACGCCTTCTTTTGCATACCTCCAGGCATAAAAAGTCAAAGCCTATTTGCTTTGGAATGGGAAAGCCCCACCACAGAATGAAAGACACAGCTACCATGGACCGTACTTCCACAAGGATTTAAAAATAGTCCTACGATACTTGAGACTCAGCTGGCAAAAAAAAATTAGAGATATAGAAAAAACAGAACCCAGGGAGAGGCATCTTGTTACAGAATGCGGATGACATTCTGATAGCGGCACAAAGTAAAGAAAAATGTTTTGAAATTTTTAAATTTTCTGGGCCAAGGAAGATGCGGAGTTTCCAGAAACAAAACCCAAATAGGAAAAGAAGCAGCCATTTATTTAGGATTTGAAATATCTCAAAGACAAAGACAATTAGAAAGTGAAAAGAAAGAAACTATTTGTCAAATTCCCGAACCTAGCAGCCCGAAGGAACTGAGAGCTTTTCTGAAAACAATGAAATAGCATCAGCTCTGGATTCTGAACTATAGACTGTATGTAAAACCATTATTTGAGGCATTGAAAGACTCAAAAGGATAAATATTTAACCTGGACGCCCGGATGCCAAACGGCATTCAAAGAACTGAAAAGAGCCTCGATGATGGCCCCTGCATTAGGCCTACCTGATTTCGCTAAACCTTTTGAGTTGTTTGTCCACGAAAGACAACATTTAGCCCTTGGAGTGCTGACACAGCGACTGGGAACCTGGAAGAGACCTGTGGGCTACTTCTCCAAACAACTCGACCACGCGAGTAAAAGATGGCCTAGGTGTTTACGGGCAGTAGCAACAACAGCGCTGCCGATCCGGGAAGCCCCAAAGTTAACAATGGGACAGAAGATGACAGTATATGTCCCGCACATAGCGGTGACTGTTTTAGAACAAAAGGGGGGTCGTTGGCTATCCCTTAGCAGAATGTTGAAATATCAAGTTGTTCTGTTAGAACAAGACGATGTGGAATCGAAGACTACTGCTATACTGAATCCTGCTATGTTTTTAACAACAGAAAACCTTACGGACAATTTAGAACACGATCGCTTGCTAACTATTGAACAAGTCTATTCCAGCAGACCAGACCTGAGACACAAACCTCTGGGAAAATCCTGATCTGGAGTTGTTTACAGATGGAAGAAGCTCTGGGCGAGAAGAGAAGCGAATGGCCGGATATGCTGTCGTTATCGCCGCCGAGGGAATGGAGTCAGGGGTGCTGCCTGCAAACACCTCAGCACAGAAAGCAGTATTGGTAGCATTGAAGCGAGCTCTGCGAATGGCAGAAGGACAAAGGATAAATATCTAGACTGATTCCAAACGTGCATTTGGTGTGATCCACGATCATGGAGCTATTGGGAAGGAGAAAGGACTGCCATCAGCCCAAGAATCATCAATACAGCATAAAGAAGAAATTCTCCAACTTCCGGAAGACGTGCAGAAACCAAAAGAAGTGGCGGTAAAGCGTTGCAAAGCTCATCAATTCGGCCAGACGGCTGTAAACATAAGCAAACGACTGACCGATAAAGCTGCAAAGAGGACTGCAGAGCAAGGTATCCTTGCACTAGTACCAGTAAAACAGATCAGAATTCCAAAGTTGAAACCGAGATATAATAAATTGGATGAGCAATTAGCAGAACAATTGGAAGCATCACAAAACACAGAGAGATGGTAGGTAACACCAGAAAAACAAGTAATAACAACAACCACCCCACAAGTTATGACAGAACTTGCAAAAGAAAACCATGAGCAAACACATTAGGGTGTAGGCGCTACGGTTTTGAGTTTAAAAACATCTGTAGCGTGTGTAGGCACGACAAGAATAGTTAAACCCATAGTAGCTAAGTGTCCAATCTGTCCTAGAAATAATCCCCTGAACCAAAGGAAACAACCTTTAGGAGTAACAAAACAAAAAATTCTCCCGGAAATTATTAGCAAATTAAGTTCTCTGAGTTACCCAGACAAAATAGATATAGCAGTATTTGTCAGTGCTGATTGACAAATTTTCTAGATGGCCAGCAGCTTTCTCGTGCTGCACCGACAAAGCTAGAGTAGTAGTTAAGACGTTGCTGAAGGAAATAATACCAAGATTTAGAGTGCCAACGGGAATGTCCTCTGATAGAGCACCACATTTTTTTGCAGAGGTACTTCAACAAATTAATAAAATTTTGGGTAGAAAATGGGACCTGCATACACCCTGGAGACCACAATCAAGTGAAAAATTTCAGAACATGAAGCAAACACTAAACTGACATAGTGGAATATTATTGATCTAGGATGGAAGTATTGAGAAAATTATTATTTCAGAACTTCCAAACAGGGGAAATGTAACCAAAGGGATGAAATCAACCAGAGACGGTGTTCCATTACGGGAACATGGAGCGTACCAATCAGCGCATCTGTCTATCTGCATTTTAGTCCCTAGGCGATCGTTAATGTCAGCAGAACAACAGACAACGTGCTTCTGTCAGAAAAGGATGACAAAACGCGGTTTCGCTTAGCGGACTGAGAAAACTAGCCAAGACTGCCAAGGGTAAGAGCCGAGAAGCTAAAAGGTAATTCCGGCAGGGGGAGATCGCGACCACCGACTCACAGACCACCACCGACCCAAGTAACAGAAGAGAACAACGGAAGAGGACAACCGAGCCTGCGCAGCGATTTACATACGGAACGAGCAAGTTTGTACCAATCAGCAGACAGGACAATAATGAATATGTATGAATACGTAAAACATTGATCTACAAATTGTACGGGAAAGGTGCGTGAGGTACGCACGCCAGGAGGAGCGATCCCCCGTGCATTCGGCGCCGCGAATAAAGAATGCCTGCTCTTTAATACTAAATTGGTGTTGAGGAGTCGTTTCCGATTTTAACGCGTTTTTCGGTAACACAGGGAGTCAGATCAAGAGAGCCAGAGAACAACAAAACACCGACAGGCTACAGGACAGAGCAGGAGGAATAAAAAAAAAAAAACGGAGCCAGAGCCAGGCAGAGAGAGGCGGAGAAAGAAAAAGGAGCCACAGGCTACAGGACAGAGAGAGGGAGGACTGAAAAGACAGGGAGGCAAGGAGCCACTCAGAGCGAGATGGAGAAAGAAGGTGCGGTGGGGGGGGCCGCAAAAAAAAAAAGTAAATTTTGCAGCAGGTAAGGAAAGAGAGGGGGCCGGGGGAGAGACAGGGAGGGCCCAGGACGCACAAGAGAGGCAACGGGGCCCCAGTGGCCCAGGACTCACCGCGACTCTCGCTCTCAGCGCTGCTGGCACAATTTAGCCGTTCAGATGCTTCTTTCCCCTCCTCTCCTCCCTGCCTCTTCTGCAGCTCCAGACTCTAGGCCGTCCTCCACCTGAAGAGAATACGTGGGTGTCTTACAGCTCTTACCAGATGAGGCTTCCTAGGCACGTAGCCTAGCTCGCTCGTGCACTACACGCCCGTACCCAACTCCGGGTTACGCGTACAGACCCTACGGTGCACGTTGGTGGCCTGGCCCGCTGCGGGCTATGAAGGGGGATCCTTCCTCCCCCACCTGCATGGACAGGCTCTCTCTTGCCTGCGGCAGGAAGGCAGCTGGCAGCCAGAGCACCTTCAGTTTCTTCTTCTTTACCTTTCGTTGGCGTCTCCAGCTTCAGCCGAGGCAGCTCCTGTCCGCAGCCGGGAAGGGCTTTGTCTATCCCTTTTCGGCCCTGCGCTGCGAGGACGGCGAGGACGGGCAGAGAGAAGCCACGCGAGCCTGAGACGGCTGCAGGCAACGGCATCCCCGGGGGAAGGACAGACAACCACGTCCTCAGCACGGTCTCTGGGAGAGGGAAAGAAGAAACAGCGACCGTCATTACCGTCGATCGACCCTGGCCAAAGCCTCTCCTTCCGCAGGGGCTTCTGGACACACCGCTCCCTCCCCACGCTACTGCTAAGGGCCCCTGCGCCAAGGGGGAATCCAGTGCGCTTGAGGGACGGCTTGCTGCCTTCACGACAGGGCCTGGGGGCGGCCTAAGGCTATGCAGCACGCTTATGGGGAGGTGCCGGAGCTGGGGGCAGGCGCACGGGGCAAGGGGGGCCAGGGGAGGCTGAGCGGGACCTCCGGTGGGCCGGGGAGGCGGCCATCATCTGCGCCCTGGGCACGGGGAAAAGGTCATCGTCCTCCTCCTTTCCCTCTTCCCTTCTGTCAGCTCCCGGGGAACTCACCGCTTCTCGGGAAGCGGCCGCACCCGCAAGCCCCCAGTAATCAACACGAAGCCAACCCCAAAAATACACCTCGCGTACCGTACGCGCCACGGCCGCCCGGCACCCGAGCGCCGGAAGACCGCGCCTCCCGCCATGCCCGGCGAACCACGTGACAGGGCCGGCAGCCACTGCGCCAGGAATACAGCTCCCGGCATGCTCTGCGGCACAACCCGGCCGCCCGGCAGCCGCAAGGACTACAGCTCCCGGCATGCTCTGCGGCACAACCCGGCCGCCCGGCGGCCGGTTTGATGCGGAGCCACCCAGCATCCCTGCGAGCACAGCTGCAGGCGCAACAGCAGTTACGCAGCCACAACTAGGCACTAAACAAAGGCTTTCCAACACTGGAGGTCTAGAACAGGTAGACATTAGCACAGAAGCACAAGGGGCTCCGTCACCCTGCACAAATCTCCCCGTGCCTACACACGCACACGTTCAGAAGTTAGTTATCAGAAAACGCCCGACTCAGCCATTTGCCACAGTCACGAGACTCACGACATGATAACACGACATGACACGCGAGGTGGGCTCAGAGTTTTAAGGCAAGAAATACCTCCCACGCCCCCCACCCGAGATCTTTCAGGGTCCACACCTGCCATCGCCCCGCACCAAACCTACCCGGCCAAAGGCTTTCAGGTGGCCCGAAACACTGTACACAGAAAATAACCAGGGACAGACCTGCATTGTTCGGAAGCGAACGATGCCCGACCGGGGCTCCTCTGCGGGGCACGGAGCCCCCCGGCCCCGCCCGGAGACACACACCCGCCCCCCGCTGCCCGAACTCACCCACCAGCGCTCTCCGGCCCCCGGACACGGCCGCGCTGCTCTCTCAGGCGGCTGCCGCAGGCGAGGCTCGGGCACCGCCAGGCCTCCAGGCGTCCCGAGGGGCTGCCGGCCACCGCAGGGGATGGCTGCCGGCGGCCGGACCGCCGCGGCGCTCCCCGCCCAGCTCCGAGCAGGCTCCGCCGGCCGCGGGCTTCCCACGCCGGGCCGCAGAGGGGCCCCGGCACCGCACAGGGACGCCTCGCGACCCGGCCGCCACACGCACCGGCCCTTCGGCCTCCACACGCACCGCTCCCGCCCCCGCTCCGACGCGCCGCGCACGCGCCACCGGAAGTCCGAGCCCCGCGGGGCGGCCCTTAAAGGGCGGCCGGAAGGAGCGGCCCCCACCGGCCCCGCCCCCGCGCAGGACCGCCCCCGCGCCCAGCCGGTGAGCGCCAGCGCCCCCTGCTGGCCGGGCCGCGCTCAGCTCGCGAGGGCGCCGAGGGCCGGGCGGGGCGGGGCGGGACGCGCCGGCTCGGGGCCAGCGCCTTCTCGGGGCGAGCGGGAAACCCCTGCGGGCCCCGGTCACGGCCGGGCAGAGCCGCGCGCCCTCCGAGAGCTGCTGAACGCGGCTGCCGCTCGTGACACATACCGAGCCGTCTGCGACGGGAGCGGGCAGAGGAGGAAGGGGCCGGCGGCCGCGGGGCCTGGCCGCAGGCGGGGGGGGGGGGGCTGGGGCCCGGGGGGCCGCCCTGCTGGGTCACTGCCCTGCGCCGCACCGCGCTGGGGGCTGGGGCCCGACCGGCGCCGGGCGACCGGGGGCCGCCACGAGCAGGGGGCCTGAGCTTAGCCACGGCCTGCAAAACACCCCGAAGCGTGAGACGCTGCAAGGCCAAGGTGGTCCTTGGCAATGGGGGCGCCTGGGCTCGGCCTCCGCCTTACCTGTCCTGGGTCTGCGTGGCGTTCCAGGGGAATGGTGTTTTCCTTGTGCGGAAGGTGGGCTGGCCGTTCGGCCGTGCCCCGGCCGTTACCGATCCTGCCAAAGGCGCTCGCACGCTCTGGCCCATTACTGCTGCGGTACCGCGCCGTAGCAGAAAGGTGTTGTGTTTTCTCACAAAAAGCCTCCTATGGTCAGTTGAAGAAATAACCTCCTTCCGTGGCACTGACTCTTTTTGGACAGTCCATAGCCGGCTTTCGGCTTTTGTCTTTACAGCATTCAGTTTGCTTTCTGCCTAGCTTTCTACCTGCTGTGAAACATTTGGATGGTTTTTTCTTGTTGGTTTTTTTTCCCCCTACTTGCTCCACAACTCCCACACCAACCACCCAGCGCGGCTCGCCTTTCAGCCCCCAGACCCAGGAGCCTTGCCCTGGGACGGCCCTTACATGTCAGCAGAGTTGTTCCAGCTCTCACCCTGTCCCTACCCAGCTGAGGACGTCTGTGTCCGTGGGAGACACCCAGACACTCCCCCTGCAGCGTGGCAGCCCCCTGCCCCGTCAGTGAAAACTGCGGCAATAGCGGCTAAGTTTAAAAGCGTCGGCAGGAGGTGCAGAATACGTAAATAAAGCGGCGGTTGGCTGCCGGGTATGGGTGCGATATAAATACCTTTTGTTTACAGGCCTTCGTGCCTATTCAGCGTTGAACGGCACCGCAGCCCACCCACCCCGGGGCTCACGGGGCTCGGAGAAGGGTCTCTCCAAGGGCACAACCTAAGGCAGCGCAGGAAGCCCAGCTGCCACGCTCCCAGTCGCTACGGGACGCTTGCTTACAGCTACACCGACGAGGGTACGGATGAGGCTGGAACTAGCAGAAATGCTGACTCTTCTGGCCTTTTATTTGTGGAAGGTACAGCGCGCGAGCCTCGGCGGCTCACAGGAGAAGCGCGCAGTGCTGCCTAACTCTCATTCTCAGCTCACGTACTACTGCCAAAGCTCCTGCCCTGTGCTGTGCCAGATGCCGGCTGGCGTGAGCACCTGGGCTCCTGAGGGACCCCCTTGTCCTGAGAGCCAGAGGTACTCACTTCCCTTTGCATGAGGCCTGTAGGAGATATACCCTGCAATTTAAAAAATCCGTATCAAATGTGGCAGACTCAAAAGAGGGCATTTTTAAAAAGGCAGGTTTGTTTTCTTTGTTAACTTTACGATCTACAGCCTAGCAAAGAGCTCCCTTTCAGTGTCAGTCGCTTGGCTTTCTCCCCTACTGACGAGGTCCCAGCCTCCCAGTGAGATCTCGCTGGAGATATTCTGAGTTTCCCTCGAGTACGTGGCTGCCCTGGCCCGAGGCCAGCGAAGAAGCTGACTTTGCCCGTGCCTGAATCAGCAACACGTCCAGCAGGCGACTTGCAGAGCCCAGGGAACCCTCGTAAAGAGGTTTGGGGGTGGGGCGCACCACATCTGCGGCATCGGCCGTGGGAAAGGACCGGCCCAGTAAAACAGGTGGGTGAAACCGCGGTCCGCGCCAATACGTGCTGCTGCCTGGGGCATCGCTTTGCTGCGGGTCAAGTCAGATGCTCTCTGTAAGAGCGAGTCAGGGTAAAGGCAGCAGCAGATTTCTTTTCTGCTCATTTTAACAAAGGCTGGACGGAGCCCATAGAGGAAGGCACTACGCGTCTTGCTGGGTTGGTTTCCCTGCCTTCTCGTAAGCTGTCGCGGAAACTTGCACGAGCAAAGCCTGTGCAAGCTGATGACAGCCACACACGGTTGAAGAGGGAGCAGACGGTGAGAGCAGAGGTGTGCGCTCAGGCTGTGCGCTGGAAGCTAATGCTAATGCTGCAAAATAAAGAGTGGATTTTCTTTTTTGGGTTTAGGTGAGCGCTAAACATGACATGTGCGTATGTGCGTGTGTCTCTCGCAGGTTTTTGTCATACACCCCACCCTCCCACCCCAAAAAAACAACCCACACATGCCACGCGTTAAACAGTGGTTTTCCGTTGTACTTAGAAGTGCTTACATAGGTGTGTTGGTTTTTTTCTTTTTTATTTTTTAATGCAGAAACAGCAATACGATAGATTTAATACAGCTAGCAGTTAGATGGGTGTAGCTTTAGAGCGTCGGCTGTTTACAAAGCAACCGCACACCTTCTTTAACTCACAGTTTAAACAAGTAAACTTGCAGTGCATCACACGTGCTTTGTACAGTCACGTTCCACACGGCAGGCCAGATGCTTCACCCTGCCTTGTCCTTGTTGCCCCGACTCCAACGGGACCGCCGAGGCCATCCTGGGGACAGCGCCGCTTTCTAGCAGCTGGGTTGCTTGCCTGGACGCCCCACAGACAAAGAGTCATTTCCCCACTGAACCTCTTCTCAAATAATTTCCTAGCCCTGCAGGCCCCACGTCCTTTGGTTCATATTTCCTTTTTTCCGGGCTTGATGCACAGGACCGACGATTTCCAGAAATAGAAACAGAGGCTGATTCAGTCCAGGCTCAACATTCTCTGACCTAAACCAAACTGTCTTCGAAGAGATAGCTGTACCGTAGGCACCACCTCGGGAACAGAAGTTGCCCTGTCATAAAAAAAAAAAAAAAGAAGGAAAACAAGGCATTTCAGGCTGAGGAGGCTGAGCGGTGTGCTGGGGGCGGTGGGGGTTGGAAAGAAACAGTTCAGACGATTAGAGCGAGCTTAGCGTTGCAAAGCGTGCCATTATTTTTAATTTGGCAGTCAGAAGACAATAGATTCTGACACTGATTTCCTGTGTGCTGCGGGAGTTCTCTCCTCAGCATTCCTGTGCACCATTTTACTTTTGTGTCCCGTCCGCTTCGCTTTTGCGCTGTAGCTCTCCGGTTCTAGCTACGCTTCCCACCACCCCCATTACTCTTTGACAAGCCCAGCTCTCACTGTGCTTCCCTTCCCTTCCCTTCCCTTCCCGTATGCGCGTGCAGGGAAAAGCCCGCGCGTCTGCCACTACAGGACACGCTCTGGGAGGCAGGAGAGATGACGACGCTCCCTGACAGAGGACACAGCTGAGGGGCGGTCCGCCGGGGCTGGGGAGATGGCAGCACCTTCCCTCAGCTGCCCCATCCGAGCACAGGTGCAGGTGAGCACTGAGGAGAGACAAGCAGGCAGGAGCCGCAGAGCGAGAGAGAAAATAAAATTCACGGGTGGGTGCTACTTGCGTCTCATTTTTAGCGCAAGGGATGAATTCTCAGCACATTCTTGGAGCTGCCCCTTTGGGACTCACGGAGAAGAGGGAGGTTGGCCACGCGGTGCAGCCCAGCTCTGCTTCCCCTAAATGGTTTTACTGTTCAGGTGTTGCCCTAATCTGGCCGGTACCCCTGCAAAGAGTTTGGGATTTCTGCTGCCTCTCCGGGCCAGCCGCAGACCCTGACTTCATCGCAGCGAATGACCCTGCGCTCGTCAGAGCGGTTGCCGAGTCACATCCCGCTGCCTTCCCTGCAGAACCGGTGACCCTTTTTCAGCCCTTGCCCCCTCTTCTCTCCGCTCGTTGCCCATCCCTTTATCAGTGCCGGCACCGATCCTGCCTCCAGCTCGCCCTGTCTCCACCTGCGAGCGCCCAACAGGAGCTAAATGTCTCCTCAAGGACGCACGGAAGAGACGCGCAGGTAACCCAGCACAGACCCCCTGCAAACATCTTCTTTCCATTTTCTTTCCTCTCCTGACACGAAGAGATGACTTAGGAAAAAGCGTACTGCTCGCACTTCACCTGCACTGCTTCTACTTTCACTTTCGCTCTCCTTGGCAGTAATTAATAGCGGTGGCTGGGGGGGCTGGGGCATTCCCCCAAAGCGGCTGCAGTTACATCCGGGCGGTTGTGGCACTCCATTAGCTCTGTAGTTTTTAAATCTAAATCTTCTGGAATTGTTAGTTCTGCTCAGGAATCACCCGTACCTGCAAATTTTCTTAATAGCTACGCTTGACCCCAGCCACTGTTTAACAGCTCACCTTTATTTCTCTTCATTTAAGAACCTAAAGCTTCGTTTACTGCTTGGGTTGGAAGCAGGAGCTGTCGCTGCCTCTGAACTTTCTAACAGCCCTGTTACAATTTCAGTACTACCCGCTCCCAATTTAGCTTTCCGGGTCGATTTTCATTCTAGATTCGAAAATTTCCTTATTTTGTTTCTGATCAGGAGTCATTAATGCCTGCAGTTGATTTAGTAACGGCTGTATTTAGATTGAGCTATTAATGACTCGCAACTCTATTTATGGCATAAAAAAGGACTGCCTTTATTTTTTTTAACTACAGATTAGGAATAATGACTGCCTGGTTTGTTCAGTAATAGGTGTGATTAAATTTAGTCACGACTCCTCCCTAAATAATATGTATTTATTTGCACTCTAACAATTTAACCTTCCCTTTACCGGCCAGGGGCACCGACAAGTGCCCGTGCGTACCTCCGCTCCCCCTGCGCCGGCTCCCCAGGGAACAGCCTCTTACCCTGACCCGAGTCTGCAGCGGCCCGTTGTCATCCCAGCTCCTCGCCCTCGAGAAAGCGGCCGCCTGAAGCGGCGGCAGCTCCGCTGCTGCCCAGAGGGGACGGAAATGGCGCGGGGTAAAGCTCTCCGGGCCGCCTGCGTCCCGCGCGGAGGCGGTGACCTCAGCAGCCTGTACGCTGTTGGGGCCGAGCCAACAACCTGAGGAGGAGTCGCAGGGCGTAGCTGTTTCTGCAACAACCACGCTTTCCCGCCTGGCTGGACAAGAAAGCGGGGCCTGCGGGGGCCTGGAGAGGCAGCATCGCTGCAGGTTGTGCCACGGCTGTTGAGAGGCCAAGGCAACACCTGAAACAGTGAACGGCACAACTAGTGAAAACCCCCAAGGTTCCGGGTTCAGTAAAGACAGGAATTGCAGCAGCACAATAAAATGATCTCACGAGGGGAAAAAAAACAGCAAAGCAAAAACCAAACCCCAAACAGAACACCATACCACTAACCCGTCTCACCGCCCCCTCAGCGCCCAAAACAGCATCCTGGGAGAAAAAAAGCAAAGCAGGCCACAAGGGACCTTTCTAGTACAGATGCCGCCAAAGAGTGCCAAGCTCTGGAATCCTTACCTCAGGCAACGCCTCCGCTTCTCTAAACGCCAGAGCACGCCTGCCCGGGGGGCTGAGACAGCCCCAAAGCTGCGACCGCCCGAGGGAACACGGGAGCACCGACGCCAGAGAAGCCCAGGGCCAGAGCCGGGGCTCTTCCACCCCCGGGCCCCGCCCCCGCCCTTCCCACAGCGCCCCGCGAAAGGGGCGGGCCGAGCCCCCCGGAGGGTGAAGGCCCCGGGAGCCGTACGAGAGCCGCCTGGAGTTCCCGGCACGGGAGGGAGGGGGGAGAGAAAACACCCAAACCGAGCCCCCCGAGCGGAGCAAACACAGGCTCGGGCTGTTGCCGGGGGGCGGGGCCTGTCGCTAAGGGGAGAGAGCCGGCACCGCCCCCCGGGCCGTTGCCGGGGGGTGGGGCCTGTCGCTAAGGGGAGAGAGCCGGCACCGCCCCCCGGGCCGTTGCCGGGGGGTGGGGCCTGTCACTAAGGGGGTGTGTCCAAATGGGCGCTGGCAATGCCCCTGGAGCCATCACCAAGGGCAGGGCCTGTTGCTATGGAGGGTGGGGCCAGGCAGCACCAGCAACACCCCCAGGCTGTCACCAGGGGGTGGGACCTGTTGCTAACTGGGGATGCTGGGGAGCACACGAGCACGGCCCCACCCCACCAGGCCCTCGCCAGGGGGCGGGGCCTGTCGCAAAGGTGGGTGGGGCCAGAGGGGTCAGATATCAGCCCGCGCGTATAGACCAGTGCGTCCCAGTAATGACCAACATGCCACACAGTATGGATCCCAGTACATCCCAGCTCCCTCCCAGCGACGCCCAGTACATCCCAGTTCCCTCCCAGTACATCCCAGTTCCCTACCAGTGCAGCCCAGTACATCCCAGATCCCTCCCAGTCCGTCCCAGTTCCTTCCCAGTCCGTCCCAGTCCGTCCCAGTACATCCCAGTTCCCTCCCAGTACATCCCAGTTCCCTCACAGTTCACACACAGTTCACTCCCAGTTCCATTCCAGTACATCCCAGTACATGCCAGTTGCCTCCCAGTTTCCTCTAAGTACATCCCAGTACTTCAAAGTTCCCTCCCAGTACATCCCAGTTCCCTCTAAGTACATCCCAGTACTTCACAGTTCACTCCCACTACATCCCAGTACGTCCCAGTTCCCCCTTGGTACATAACACTTCCCTCCCAATACATCCCAGTTCCCTCCCATTACATCCCGATTCCCTCTCAGTACATCCCAGTACATCCCAGTTCCCTCCCAGTACATACCAGTACATCCCAGTTCCCTCCCAGTACATACCAGTTCCCTCCCAGTACATCCCAGTACATCCTGGTACATCCCAGTCCCCACCCAGTACATCCTACTACATACCAGTTCCCTCCCAGTTCCATCCCAGTTCCATCCCAGTTCCATCCCAGTACATCCCAGTACTTCACAGTTCCCTCCCAGTACATCCCAGTTCCCTCTAAGTACATCCCAGTACATCCCAGTTCCCTCCCAGCACATCCCAGTACGTCCCAGTTCCCCTCAGTACATACCAGTACATCCCAGTGTCCTCACAGTACATCCCAGTTCCCTCCCAGTACATCCCAGTTCCCTACCAGTACATCCCAGTTCCCTACCAGTTCCTTCCCAGTACATAACAGTTACCTCCCAGTACATCCCAGTACATCCCAGTAGATCCTGGTACATCCCAAATCCCTGCCAGTTCCACCCGGTACAACCCAGTACAAGCCTGTACATCCTAGTTCCTCCACAGTACATCCCAGGGCATCCCCGCACATTGTAGTGCCTCCTAGTACATCCCAGGTCCCTCCCAGTACATCCCAGTTCCCTCTAAGTATATCCCAGTACTTCACAGTTCCCTCCCAGTTCACTCCCAGTTCCCTCCCAGTACATCCCAGTTCCCTCTAAGTACATCCCAGTACTTCACAGTTCCCTCCCAGTACATCCCAGTTCCCTCTAAGTACATCCCAGTACTTCACAGTTCCCTCCCAGCACATCCCAGTATGTCCCAGTTGCCCTCAGTACGTAACACTTCCCTCCCAGTACATACCAGTACATCCCAGTGTCCTCACAGTACGTCCCAGTTCCCTCCCAGTTCAGTCCCAGTACACAACAGTTACCTCCCAGTACATCCCAGTTCCCTCCCAGTACTGGGAGGGAACTGGGATGTACTGGGATGTAATGGGACGGAACTGGGATGTATTGGGAGGCACTGGGAAAGAAGTGGTAGTGAACCGGGAGGGAACTGGGATGTATGGGGATGAACTGGTAGGAAACTGGGATGTACTGGGGTGTACTGGGAGGGAATTGTTATGTACCGAGGGGGAACTGGGATGTACTGGGAGTGAACTGTGAAGTACTGGGATGTACTTAGAGGGAAGTGGGAGGGAACTTGAATGTAGTGGGAGGGTACTGGGATTTACTTGGAGGAAAGTGGCATGTACTGGGATGTACTGGAATGGAACTGGGAGTGAACTGTGTGTGAACTGTGAGGGAACTGGGATGTACTGTGAGGGAACTGGGATGTACTGGGACGTACTGGGACAGACTGGGAGGGATCTGGGATGTACTGGGAGGGACCTGGGATGTACTGGGAGGCACTACAATGTGCGGGGATGCCCTGGGATGTACTGTGGAGGAACTAGGATGTACAGGCTTGTACTGGGTTGTACCGGGTGGAACTGGCAGGGATTTGGGATGTACCAGGATCTACTGGGATGGAACTGGGATGTACTGGGAGGTAACTGTTATGTACTGGGAAGGAACAGGGAGGGAACTGGGATGTACTGGGAGGCACTACAATGTGCGGGGATGCCCTGGGATGTACCGTGGAGGAACTAGGATGTACAGGCTTGTACTGGGTTGTACCGGGTGGAACTGGCAGGGATTTGGGATGTACCAGGATCTACTGGGATGTACTGGGATGTACTGGGAGGTAACTGTTATGTACTGGGAAGGAACAGGGAGGGAACTGGGATGTACTGGGAGGAAACTGCGATGTACTGTGAGGGAACTGGGACGTACTGTGAGGACACTGGGATGTACTGGTATGTACTGGGAGGGAAGTGTTATGTACTGAGGGGAACTGGGACGTACTGGGATGTACTGGGAGGGAACTGTGAAGTACTGGGATGTACTGGGAGTGAACTGGGAGGGAACTGGTATGTAGTAGGATGTACTGGGTGGGAACTGGGATGTACCAGGATGTACTGGGAGGGAACTGGTATGTACTGGGAGGGAACTGGTATGTACTGGGAGGGAACTGGGATGTACTGGGATGTAGTGGGAGGGAACTGGGAGGGAACTGGGATGTACTGGGAGGGAACTGGTATGTACTGGGAGGGAACTGGGATGTACTGGGACATACTGGCAGGGAACTGGGATGTACTGGGAGGGGATTGGGACAGACTGGGAGGGAACTGGGATGTACTGGGCTGCACTGGTAGGGAACTGGGATGTACTGGGAGGAAACTGGAATGTCCCAGTTGACACCCACTTCCCTCCCAATGCCTCCCAGTATATCCCAGTTTCCTCCCAGTACATCCCAGTAAATCCCAGTTTGCTCCCAGTACATCCCAGTACATCGCAGTACATTCCAGTTCCGTTCCTGTACATCCCAATACATCCCCGTTCCATGCCAGTACATCCCAGTTTCCTACCAGTTCATCCCCGTACATCCCAATTCCCTCCCGGTTCACTACCACTTCTTTCCCAGTTCCGTCCCATTACATCCCAGTTCCGTCCCATTACATCCCAGTACATCCCAGTTCCCTCCCAGTACATCGCAGGTCCCTCCCAGTACATCCCAGGTCCCTCCCAGTACTGGGAGGGAACTGGGATGTACTGGGAGGCACTACAATGTGCGGGGATGCCCTGGGATGTACTGTGGAGGAACTAGGATGTACAGGCTTGTACTCGGTTGTACCGGGTGGAACTAGCAGGGATTTGGGATGTACCAGGGTCTACTGGGATGTCCTGGGAGGTAACTGTTATGTACTGGGAAGGAACAGGGAGGGAACTGGGATGTACTGGGAGGGAACTGGGACGTACTGTGAGGACACTGGGATGTACTGTTATGTACTGGGAGGGAAGTGTTATGTACTGAGGGGAACTGGTGCGTACTGGGATGTACTGGGATGGAACTGTGAAGTACTGGGATGTACTGGGAGTGAACTGGGAGGGAACTGGTATGTAGTAGGATGTACTGGGTGGGAACTGGGATGTACCGGGAGGGAACTGGGATGTACTGGGAGGGAACTGGTATGTACTGGGAGGGAACTGGGATGTACTGGGACATACTGGCAGGGAACTGGGATGTACTGGGAGGGGATTGGGACAGACTGGGAGGGAACTGGGATGTACTGGGCTGCACTGGTAGGGAACTGGGATGTACTGGGAGGAAACTGGAATGTCCCAGTTGACACCCACTTCCCTCCCAATGCCTCCCAGTATATCCCAGTTTCCTCCCAGTATATCCCAGTTTCCTCCCAGTACATCCCAGTAAATCCCAGCTCGCTGCCAGTACATCCCAATACATCGCAGTACATTCCAGTTCCGTTCCTGTACATCCCAATACATCCCCGTTCCATGCCAGTACATCCCAGTTCCCTACCAGTTCATCCCCGTACATCCCAATTCCCTCCCGGTTCACTACCACTTCTTTCCCAGTGCCTCCCAATACATCCCAGTTCCGTCCCATTACATCCCAGTACATCCCAGTTCCCTCCCAGTACGTCCCAGGTCCCTCCCAGTACATCCCAGGTCCCTCCCAGTACTGGGAGGGAACTGGGATGTACTGGGAGGCACTACAATGTGCGGGGATGCCCAGGGATGTACTGTGGAGGAACTAGGATGTACAGGCTTGTACTGGGTTGTACCGGGTGGAACTGGCAGGGATTTGGGATGTACTGGGATGTACTGGGAGGTATCTGTTATGTACTGGGAGTGAACTGGGAGGGAACTGGGATGTACTGGGACGGACTGGGAGGGAACTGGGACGGACTGGGATGCACTGGTAGGGAACTGGGATGTACTGGGAGGAAACTGGAATGTCCCAGTTGACACCCACTTTCCTCCCAGTTTCCTCCCAGTATATCCCAGTTTCCTCCCAGTACATCCCAGTAAATCCCAGTTTGCTCCCAGTACATCGCAGTACATTCCAGTTCCGTTCCTGTACATCCCAATACATCCCCGTTCCATGCCAGTACATCCCAGTTTCCTACCAGTTCATCCCCGTACATCCCAATTCCCTCCCGGTTCGCTACCACTTCTTTCCCAGTGCCTCCCAATACATCCCAGTTCCGTCCCATTACATCCCAGTACATCCCAGGTCCCTCCCAGTACATCCCAGGTCCCTCCCAGTACTGGGAGGGACCTGGGATGTACTGGGAGGCACTACAATGTGCGGGGATGCCCTGGGATGTACTGTGGAGGAACTAGGATGTACAGGCTTGTACTGGGTTGTACCGGGTGGAACTAGCAGGGATTTGGGATGTACCAGGATCTACTGGGATGTACTGGGATGTACTGGGAGGTAACTGTTATGTACTGGGAGTGAACTGGGAGGGAACTGGGACGTACTGGTAGGGAACTGGGATGTACTGGGAGGGAACTGGGACGTACTGTGAGGACACTGGGATGTACTGTTATGTACTGGGAGGGAAGTGTTATGTACAGAGGGGAACCGGTGCGTACTGGGATGTACTGGGAGGGAACTGTGAAGTACTGGGATGTACTGGGAGTGAACTGGGAGGGAACTGGTATGTAGTAGGATGTACTGGGTGGGAACTGGGATCTACCAGGATGTACTGGGATGTACTGGGAGGGAACTGGTATGTACTGGGAGGGAACTGGGATGTACTGGGATGTAGTGGGAGGGAACTGGGATGTACTGGGACATACTGGCAGGGAACTGGGATGTACTGGGAGGGGATTGGGACGGACTGGGAGGGAACTGGTATGTACTGGGAGGGAACTGGGATGTACTGGGAGGGAACTGGGATGTACTGGGACATACTGGCAGGGAACTGGGATGTACTGGGAGGGGATTGGGACGGACTGGGAGGGAACTGGGATGTACTGGGCTGCACTGGTAGGGAACTGGGATGTACTGGGAGGAAACTGGAATGTCCCAGTTGACACCCACTTCCCTCCCAATTTCTCCCAGTATATCCCAGTTTCCTCCCAGTATATCCCAGTTTCCTCCCAGTACATCCCAGTAAATCCCAGCTCGCTGCCAGTACATGCCAATACATCGCTGTACATTCCAGTTCTGTTCCTGTACATCCCAATACATCCCCGTTCCATGCCAGTACATCCCAGTTCCCTACCAGTTCATCCCCGTACATCCCAATTCCCTCCCGGTTCACTACCACTTCTTTCCCAGTTCCGTCCCATTACATCCCAGTTTTGTCCCATTGCATCCCAGTACATCCCAGTTCCCTCCCAGTACATCCCAGGTCCCTCCCAGTACTGGGAGGGAACTGGGATGTACTGGGAGGCACTACAATGTGCGGGGATGCCCTGGGATGTACTGTGGAGGAACTAGGATGTACAGGCTTGTACTCGGTTGTACCGGGTGGAACTAGCAGGGATTTGGGATGTACCAGGGTCTACTGGGATGTACTGGGAGGTAACTGTTATGTACTGGGAAGGAACAGGGAGGGAACTGGGATGTACTGGTAGGGAACTGGGATGTACTGGGAGGGAACTGGGACGTACTGTGAGGACACTGGGATGTACTGGTATGTACTGGGAGGGCAGTGTTATGTACTGAGGGGAACTGGGACGTACTGGGATGTACTGGGAGGGAACTGTGAAGTACTGGGATGTACTGGGAGTGAACTGGGAGGGAACTGGTATGTAGTAGGATGTACTGGGTGGGAACTGGGATGTACCAGGATGTACTGGGATGTACTGGGAGGGAACTGGTATGTACTGGGAGGGAACTGGGATGTACTGGGATGTAGTGGGAGGGAACTGGGAGGGAACTGGGATGTACTGGGAGGGAACTGGTATGTACTGGGAGGGAACTGGGATGTACTGGGACATACTGGCAGGGAACTGGGATGTACTGGGAGGGGATTGGGACGGACTGGGAGGGAACTGGGATGTACTGGGCTGCACTGGTAGGGAACTGGGATGTACTGGGAGGAAACTGGAATGTCCCAGTTGACACCCACTTCCCTCCCAGGTTCCTCCCAGTATATCCCAGTTTCCTCCCAGTATATCCCAGTTTCCTCCCAGTACATCCCAGTAAATCCCAGTTCGCTCCCAGTACATCCCAGTACATCGCAGTACATTCCAGTTCCGTTCCTGTACATCCTAATACATTCCCGTTCCATGCCAGTACATCCCAGTTTCCTACCAGTTCATCCCCGTACATCCCAATTCCCTCCCGGTTCACTACCACTTCTTTCCCAGTGCCTCCCAATACATCCCAGTTCCGTCCCATTACATCCCAGTACATCCCAGTTCCCTCCCAGTACGTCCCAGTTCCCTCCCAGTACTGGGAGGGAGCTGGGATGTACTGGGAGGCACTACAATGTGCGGGGATGTCCTGGGGTGTACCGTGGAGGAACTAGGATGTACAGGCTTGTACTCGGTTGTACCGGGTGGAACTGGCAGGGATTTGGGATGTACCAGGATCTACTGGGATATACTGGGATGTACTGGGAGGTAACTGTTATGTACTGGGAGTGAACTGGGAGGGACCTGGGATGTACTGGAAGGCACTACAATGTGCGGGATGCACAGGGATGTACTGTGGAGGAACTAGGATGTACAGGCTTGCATTCGGTTGTACCGGGTGGAACTGGCAGGGATTTGAAATGTCCTAGTATCTACTAGGATGTACTGGGATGTACTGGGAGGTAACTGTTGTGTACTGGGAGTGAACTGGGAGGGAACTGTCAAGTACTGGGATGTACTTAGAGGGAACTGGGATGTACTGGGAGGGAACTGGGATGTACTGGGTGGAAAGTGTTGGGAATTGGGATTTACTGGGAGGGAACTGGGATGGACTGGGAGGGAACTGGGATGTAGTGGGACATACTGGGAGGGAACTGGGATGTACTGGGGTGTACTGGGAGGGAATTGTTATTTACCGAGGGGGAACTGTGATGTACTGGGAGTGAACTGTGAAGTACTGGGATGTACTTAGAGGGAAGTGGGAGGGAACTTGAATGTAGTGGGAGGGTACTGGGATTTACTTGGAGGAAAGTGGCATGTACTGGGATGTACTGGAATGGAACTGGGAGTGAACTGTGTGTGAACTGTGAGGGAACTGGGATGTACTGTGAGGGAACTGGGATGTACTGGGACGTACTGGGACAGACTGGGAGGGATCTGGGATGTACTGGGAGGGACCTGGGATGTACTGGGCTGCACGACAATGTGCGGGGATGCCCTGGGATGTACTGTGGAGGAACTAGGATGTACAGGCTTGTACTGGGTTGTACCGGGTGGAACTGGCAGGGGTTTGGGATGTACCAGGATCTACTGGGATGTACTGGGATGTACTGGGAGGTAACTGTTATGTACTGGGAAGGAACAGGGAGGGAACTGGTATGTACTGGGAGGAAACTGGGATGTACTGGGAGGGAACTGGGACGTACTGTGAGGACACTGGGATGTACTGTTATGTACTGGGAGGGAAGTGTTATGTACTGAGGGGAACTGGGACGTACTGGGATGTACTGGGAGGGAACTGTGAAGTACTGGGATGTACTGGGAGTGAACTGGGAGGGAACTGGTATGTAGTAGGATGTACTGGGTGGGAACTGGGATGTACCAGGATGTACTGGGAGGGAACTGGTATGTACTGGGAGGGAACTGGTATGTACTGGGAGGGAACTGGGATGTACTGGGACATACTGGCAGGGAACTGGGATGTACTGGGAGGGGATTGGGACGGACTGGGAGGGAACTGGGATGTACTGGGCTGCACTGGTAGGGAACTGGGATGTACTGGGAGGAAACTGGAATGTCCCAGTTGACACCCACTTCCCTCCCAGTGCCTCCCAGTATATCCCAGTTTCCTCCCAGTATATCCCAGTTTCCTCCCAGTACATCCCAGTAAATCCCAGTTCGCTCCCAGTACATCGCAGTACATTCCAGTTCTGTTCCTGTACATCCCAATACATCCCCGTTCCATGCCAGTACATCCCAGTTTCCTACCAGTTCATCCCCGTACTTCCCAATTCCCTCCCGGTTCACTACCACTTCTTTCCCAGTGCCTCCCAATACATCCCAGTTCCGTCCCATTACATCCCAGTACATCCCAGGTCCCTCCCAGTACTGGGAGGGAACTGGGATGTACTGGGAGGCACTACAATGTGCGGGGATGCCCTGGAATGTACTGTGGAGGAACTAGGATGTACAGGCTTGTACTGGGTTGTACCGGGTGGAACTGGCAGGGATTTGGGATGTACCAGGATCTACTGGGATGTACTGGGAGGTAACTGTTATGTACTGGGAAGGAACAGGGAGGTAACTGGGATGTACTGGTAGGGAACTGGGATGTACTGGGAGGGAACTGGGACGTACTGTGAGGACACTGGGATGTACTGGTATGTACTGAGAGGGAAGTGTTATGTACTGAGGGGAACTGGGACGTACTGGGATGTACTGGGAGGGAACTGTGAAGTACTGGGATGTACTGGGAGTGAACTGGGAGGGAACTGGTATGTAGTAGGATGTACTGGGTGGGAACTGGGATGTACCGGGAGGGAACTGGGATGTACTGGGAGGGAACTGGTATGTACTGGGAGGGAACTGGGATGTACTGGGATGTAGTGGGAGGGAACTGGGAGGGAACTGGGATGTAGTGGGAGGGAACTGGTATGTACTGGGAGGGAACTGGGATGTACTGGGACATACTGGCAGGGAACTGGGATGTACTGGGAGGGGATTGGGACGGACTGGGAGGGAACTGGGATGTACTGGGCTGCACTGGTAGGGACTGGGATGTACTGGGAGGAAACTGGAATGTCCCAGTTGACACCCACTTCCCTCCCAGTTTCCTCCCAGTATATCCCAGTTTCCTCCCAGTATATCCCAGTTTCCTCCCAGTACATCCCAGTAAATCCCAGCTCGCTGCCAGTACATGCCAATACATCGCTGTACATTCCAGTTCTGTTCCTGTACATCCCAATACATCCCCGTTCCATGCCAGTACATCCCAGTTTCCTACCAGTTCATCCCCGTACATCCCAATTCCCTCCCGGTTCACTACCACTTCTTTCCCAGTGCCTCCCAATACATCCCAGTTCCGTCCCATTACATCCCAGTACATCCCAGTTCCCTCCCAGTACGTCCCAGGTCCCTCCCAGTACATCCCAGGTCCCTCCCAGTACTGGGAGGGAACTGGGATGTACTGGGAGGCACTACAATGTGCGGGGATGTCCTGGGATGTACTGTGGAGGAACTAGGATGTACAGGCTTGTACTGGGTTGTACCGGGTGGAACTGGCAGGGATTTGAAATGTCCTAGGATCTACTAGGATGTACTGGGAGGTAACTGTTATGTACTGGGAGTGAACTGGGAGGGAACTGGGATGTACTGTGAGGGAACTGGGACGTACCGTGAGGACACTGGGATGTACTGGTACGTACTTGGAGGGAAGTGTTATGTACTGAGGGGAACTGGGACGTACTGGGATGTACTGGGAGGGAACTGTGAAGTACTGGGATGTACTGGGAGTGAACTGGGAGGGAACTGGTATGTAGTAGGATGTACTGGGTGGGAACTGGGATGTACCAGGATGTACTGGGATGTACTGGGAGGGAACTGGTATGTACTGGGAGGGAACTGGGATGTACTGGGATGTAGTGGGAGGGAACTGGGAGGGAACTGGGATGTACTGGGAGGGGATTGGGACGGACTGGGAGGGAACTGGGATGTACTGGGACATACTGGCAGGGAACTGGGATGTACTGGGAGGGGATTGGGACGGACTGGGAGGGAACTGGGATGTACTGGGCTGCACTGGTAGGGAACTGGGATGTACTGGGAGGAAACTGGAATGTCCCAGTTGACACCCACTTCCCTCCCAATGCCTCCCAGTATATCCCAGTTTCCTCCCAGTATATCCCAGTTTCCTCCCAGTACATCCCAGTAAATCCCAGCTCGCTGCCAGTACATCCCAATACATCGCAGTACATTCCAGTTCCGTTCCTGTACATCCCAATACATCCCCGTTCCATGCCAGTACATCCCAGTTTCCTACCAGTTCATCCCCGTATATCCCAATTCCCTCCCGGTTCACTACCACTTCTTTCCCAGTGCCTCCCAATACATCCCAGTTCCGTCCCATTACATCCCAGTACATCCCAGTTCCCTCCCAGTACGTCCCAGTTTCCTCCCAGTACATCCCAGTAAATCCCAGCTCGCTGCCAGTACATCCCAATACATCGCAGTACATTCCAGTTCCGTTCCTGTACATCCCAATACATCCCCGTTCCATGCCAGTACATCCCAGTTCCCTACCAGTTCATCCCCATACATCCCAATTCCCTCCCGGTTCACTACCACTTCTTCCCCAGTTCCGTCCCATTACATCCCAGTTCCGTCCCATTACATCCCAGTACATCCCAGTTCCCTCCCAGTACATCCCAGTTCCCTCCCAGTACATCCCAGGTCCCTCCCAGTACTGGGAGGGAACTGGGATGTACTGGGAGGCACTACAATGTGCGGGGATGCCCTGGGATGTACTGTGGAGGAACTAGGATGTACAGGCTTGTACTGGGTTGTACCGGGTGGAACTGGCAGGGATTTGGGATGTACCAGGATCTACTGGGATGTACTGGGAGGTAACTGTTATGTACTGGGAAGGAACAGGGAGGTAACTGGGATGTACTGGTAGGGAACTGGGATGTACTGGGAGGGAACTGGGACGTACTGTGAGGACACTGGGATGTACTGGTATGTACTGGGAGGGAAGTGTTATGTACTGAGGGGAACTGGGACGTACTGGGATGTACTGGGATGGAACTGTGAAGTGCTGCGATGTACTGGGAGTGAACTGGGAGGGAACTGGTATGTAGTAGGATGTACTGGGTGGGAACTGGGATGTACCAGGATGTACTGGGAGGGAACTGGTATGTACTGGGAGGGAACTGGGATGTACTGGGATGTAGTGGGAGGGAACTGGGAGGGAACTGGGATGTACTGGGAGGGAACTGGTATGTACTGGGAGGGAACTGGGATGTACTGGGACATACTGGCAGGGAACTGGGATGTACTGGGAGGGGATTGGGACGGACTGGCAGGGAACTGGGATGTACTGGGAGGGGATTGGGATGTACTGGGAGGGAACTTGGATGTATTGGGAGGGAAGTGTTATGTACCAAGGGGGAACTGGGACGTACTGGGATGTAGTGGGAGTGAACTGTGAAGTACTGGGATGTACTGTGAGGGAACTGGGATGTACTGGGAGGGAACTTTGAAGTACTGGGATGTACTTAGAGGAAACTGGGAGGCAACAGGCATGTACTGGGATGTACTGGAATGGAACTGGGAGTGAACTGTGTGTGAACTGGGAGGGAACTGGGATGTACTGTGAGGGAACTGGGATGTACTGGGATGTACTGGTATGTACTGGGAGGGAACTGGGATGTACTGGGCTGCACTGGTAGGGAACTGGGATGTACTGGGAGGAAACTGGAATGTCCCAGTTGACACCCACTTCCCTCCCAGTTTCCTCCCAGTATATCCCAGTTTCCTCCCAGTATATCCCAGTTTCCTCCCAGTACATCCCAGTAAATCCCAGCTCGCTGCCAGTACATGCCAATACATCGCTGTACATTCCAGTTCTGTTCCTGTACATCCCAATACATCCCCGTTCCATGCCAGTACATCCCAGTTTCCTACCAGTTCATCCCCGTACATCCCAATTCCCTCCCGGTTCACTACCACTTCTTTCCCAGTGCCTCCCAATACATCCCAGTTCCGTCCCATTACATCCCAGTACATCCCAGTTCCCTCCCAGTACATCCCAGGTCCCTCCCAGTACATCCCAGGTCCCTCCCAGTACTGGGAGGGAACTGGGATGTACTGGGAGGCACTACAATGTGCGGGGATGCCCTGGGATGTACTGTGGAGGAACTAGGATGTACAGGCTTGTACTGGGTTGTACCGGGTGGAACTGGCAGGGATTTGGGATGTACCAGGATCTACTGGGATGTACTGGGAGGTAACTGTTATGTACTGGGAAGGAACAGGGAGGTAACTGGGATGTACTGGTAGGGAACTGGGATGTACTGGGAGGGAACTGGGACGTACTGTGAGGACACTGGGATGTACTGGTATGTACTGGGAGGGAAGTGTTATGTACTGAGGGGAACTGGGACGTACTGGGATGTACTGGGATGGAACTGTGAAGTACTGCGATGTACTGGGAGTGAACTGGGAGGGAACTGGTATGTAGTAGGATGTACTGGGTGGGAACTGGGATGTACCAGGATGTACTGGGAGGGAACTGGTATGTACTGGGAGGGAACTGGGATGTACTGGGATGTAGTGGGAGGGAACTGGGAGGGAACTGGGATGTACTGGGAGGGAACTGGTATGTACTGGGAGGGAACTGGGATGTACTGGGACATACTGGCAGGGAACTGGGATGTACTGGGAGGGGATTGGGACGGACTGGCAGGGAACTGGGATGTACTGGGAGGGGATTGGGATGTACTGGGAGGGAACTTGGATGTATTGGGAGGGAAGTGTTATGTACCAAGGGGGAACTGGGACGTACTGGGATGTAGTGGGAGTGAACTGTGAAGTACTGGGATGTACTGTGAGGGAACTGGGATGTACTGGGAGGGAACTTTGAAGTACTGGGATGTACTTAGAGGAAACTGGGAGGCAACAGGCATGTACTGGGATGTACTGGAATGGAACTGGGAGTGAACTGTGTGTGAACTGGGAGGGAACTGGGATGTACTGTGAGGGAACTGGGATGTACTGGGATGTACTGGGAGGGACTTGGAGGGATCTGGGATGTACTGGGCTGCACTGGTAGGGAACTGGGATGTACTGGGAGGAAACTGGAATGTCCCAGTTGACACCCACTTCCCTCCCAGTTTCCTCCCAGTATATCCCAGTTTCCTCCCAGTACATCCCAGTAAATTCCAGTTCGCTCCCAGTACATGCCAATACATCGCCGTACATTCCAGTTCCGTTCCTGTACATCCCAATACATCCCCGTTCCATTCCAGTACATCCCAGTTCCCTACCAGTTCATCCCCGTACATCCCAATTCCCTCCCGGTTCACTACCACTTCTTTCCCAGTGCCTCCCAATACATCCCAGTTCCGTCCCATTACATCCCAGTACATCCCAGTTCCCTCCCAGTACATCCCAGTTCCCTCCCAGTACTGGGAGGCACTACAATGTGCGGGGATGCCCTGGGATGTACCGTGGAGGAACTAGGATGTACAGGCTTGTACTGGGTTGTACCGGGTGGAACTGGCAGGGATTTGGGATGTACCAGGATCTACTGGGATGTACTGGGATGTACTGGGAGGTAACTGTTATGTACTGGGAAGGAACTGTGAGGGAACTGTGAGGGAACTGTGAGGGAACTGTGAGTAGGGGGGCGGCCCCCCGGGCCCCAGCCCCTCCCCCCCGCCTGCGGCCAGGCCCCGCGGCCGCCGGCCCCTTCCTCCTCTGCCCGCTCCCGTCGCTGACGGCTCGGTATGTGTCACGAGCGGCAGCCGCGTTCAGCAGCTCTCGGAGGGCGCGCGGCTCTGCCCGGCCGTGACCGGGGCCCGCAGGGGTTTCCCGCTCGCTCCGAGAAGGCGCTGGCCCCGAGCCGGCGCGTCCCGCCCCGCCCGGCCCTCGGCGCCCTCGCGAGCTGAGCGCGGCCCGGCCAGCAGGGGGCGCTGGCGCTCACCGGCTGGGCGCGGGGGCGGTCCGGCGCGGTGGCGGGGCCGGTGGGGGCCGTTCCTTCCGGCCGCCCTTTAAGGGCCGCCCCGCGGGGCTCGGACTTCCGGTGGCGCGTGCGCGGCGCGTCGGAGCGGGGGCGGGAGCGGTGCGTGTGGAGGCCGAAGGGCCGGTGCGTGTGGCGGCCGGGTCGCGAGGCGTCCCTGTGCGGTGCCGGGGCCCCTCTGCGGCCCGGCGTGGGAAGCCCGCGGCCGGCGGAGCCTGCTCGGAGCTGGGCGGGGAGCGCCGCGGCGGTCCGGCCGCCGGCAGCCATCCCCTGCGGTGGCCGGCAGCCCCTCGGGACGCCTGGAGGCCTGGCGGTGCCCGAGCCTCGCCTGCGGCAGCCGCCTGAGAGAGCAGCGCGGCCGTGTCCGGGGGTCGGAGAGCGCTGGTGGGTGAGTTCGGGCAGCGGGGGGCGGGTGTGTGTCTCCGGGCGGGGCCGGGGGGCTCCGTGCCCCGCAGAGGAGCCCCGGTCGGGCATCGTTCGCTTCCGAACAATGCAGGTCTGTCCCTGGTTATTTTCTGTGTACAGTGTTTCGGGCCACCTGAAAGCCTTTGGCCGGGTAGGTTTGGTGCGGGGCGATGGCAGGTGTGGACCCTGAAAGATCTCGGGTGGGGGGCGTGGGAGGTATTTCTTGCCTTAAAACTCTGAGCCCACCTCGTGTGTCATGTCGTGTTATCATGTCGTGAGTCTCGTGACTGTGGCAAATGGCTGAGTCGGGCGTTTTCTGATAACTAACTTCTGAACGTGTGCGTGTGTAGGCACGGGGAGATTTGTGCAGGGTGACGGAGCCCCTTGTGCTTCTGTGCTAATGTCTACCTGTTCTAGACCTCCAGTGTTGGAAAGCCTTTGTTTAGTGCCTAGTTGTGGCTGCGTAACTGCTGTTGCGCCTGCAGCTGTGCTCGCAGGGATGCTGGGTGGCTCCGCATCAAACCGGCCGCCGGGTGGCCGGGTTGTGCCGCAGAGCATGCCGGGAGCTGTAGTCCTTGCGGCTGCCGGGCGGCCGGGTTGTGCCGCAGAGCATGCCGGGAGCTGTATTCCTGGCGCAGTGGCTGCCGGCCCTGTCACGTGGTTCGCCGGGCATGGCGGGAGGCGCGGTCTTCCGGCGCTCGGGTGCCGGGCGGCCGTGGCGCGTACGGTACGCGAGGTGTATTTTTGGGGTTGGATTCGTGTTGATTACTGGGGGCTTGCGGGTGCGGCCGCTTCCCGAGAAGCGGTGAGTTCCCCGGGAGCTGACAGAAGGGAAGAGGGAAAGGAGGAGGACGATGACCTTTTCCCCGTGCCCAGGGCGCAGATGATGGCCGCGTCCCCGGCCCACCGGAGGTCCCGCTCAGCCTCCCCTGGCCCCCCTTGCCCCGTGCGCCTGCCCCCAGCTCCGGCACCTCCCCATAAGCGTGCTGCATAGCCTTAGGCCGCCCCCAGGCCCTGTCGTGAAGGCAGCAAGCCGTCCCTCAAGCGCACTGGATTCCCCCTTGGTGCAGGGGCCCTTAGCAGTAGCGTGGGGAGGGAGCGGTGTGTCCAGAAGCCCCTGCGGAAGGAGAGGCTTTGGCCAGGGTCGATCGACGGTAATGACGGTCACTGTTTCTTCTTTCCCTCTCCCAGAGACCGTGCTGAGGACGTGGTTGTCTGTCCTTCCCCCGGGGATGCCGTTGCCTGTGGCCGTCTCAGGCTCGCGTGGCTTCTCTCTGCCCGTCCTCGCCGTCCTCGCAGCGCAGGGCCGAAAAGGGATAGACAAAGCCCTTCCCGGCTGCGGACAGGAGCTGCCTCAGCTGAAGCTGGAGACGCCAACGAAAGGTAAAGAAGAAGAAACTGAAGGTGCTCTGGCTGCCAGCTGCCTTCCTGCCGCAGGCAAGAGAGAGCCTGTCCATGCAGGTGGGGGAGGAAGGATCCCCCTTCATAGCCCGCAGCGGGCCAGGCCACCAACGTGCACCGTAGGGTCTGTACGCGTAACCCGGAGTTGGGTACGGGCGTGTAGTGCACGAGCGAGCTAGGCTACGTGCCTAGGAAGCCTCATCTGGTAAGAGCTGTAAGACACCCACGTATTCTCTTCAGGTGGAGGACGGCCTAGAGTGTGGAGCTGCAGAAGAGGCAGGGAGGAGAGGAGGGGAAAGAAGCATCTGAACGGCTAAATTGTGCCAGCAGCGCTGAGAGCGAGAGTCGCGGTGAGTCCTGGGCCACTGGGGCCCCGTTGCCTCTCTTGTGCGTCCTGGGCCCTCCCTGTCTCTCCCCCGGCCCCCTCTCTTTCCTTACCTGCTGCAAAATTTACTTTTTTTTTTTGCGGCCCCCCCCACCGCACCTTCTTTCTCCATCTCGCTCTGAGTGGCTCCTTGCCTCCCTGTCTTTTCAGTCCTCCCTCTCTCTGTCCTGTAGCCTGTGGCTCCTTTTTCTTTCTCCGCCTCTCTCTGCCTGGCTCTGGCTCCGTTTTTTTTTTTTTTATTCCTCCTGCTCTGTCCTGTAGCCTGTCGGTGTTTTGTTGTTCTCTGGCTCTCTTGATCTGACTCCCTGTGTTACCGAAAAACGCGTTAAAATCGGAAACGACTCCTCAACACCAATTTAGTATTAAAGAGCAGGCATTCTTTATTCGCGGCGCCGGATGCACGGGGGATCGCTCCTCCTGGCGTGCGTACCTCACGCACCTTTCCCGTACAATTTGTAGATCAATGTTTTACGTATTCATACATATTCATTATTGTCCTGTCTGCTGATTGGTACAAACTTGCTCGTTCCGTATGTAAATCGCTGCGCAGGCTCGGTTGTCCTCTTCCGTTGTTCTCTTCTGTTACTTGGGTCGGTGGTGGTCTGTGAGTCGGTGGTCGCGATCTCCCCCTGCCGGAATTACCTTTTAGCTTCTCGGCTCTTACCCTTGGCAGTCTTGGCTAGTTTTCTCAGTCCGCTAAGCGAAACAGCGTTTTGTCATCCTTTTCTTACAGAAGCACGTTGTCTGTTGTTCTGCTGACATTAACGATCGCCTAGGGACTAAAATGCAGATAGACAGATGCGCTGATTGGTACGCTCCATGTTCCCGTAATGGAACACCGTCTCTGGTTGATTTCATCCCTTTGGTTACATTTCCCCTGTTTGGAAGTTCTGAAATAATAATTTTCTCAATACTTCCATCCTAGATCAATAATATTCCACTATGTCAGTTTAGTGTTTGCTTCATGTTCTGAAATTTTTCACTTGATTGTGGTCTCCAGGGTGTATGCAGGTCCCATTTTCTACCCAAAATTTTATTAATTTGTTGAAGTACCTCTGCAAAAAAATGTGGTGCTCTATCAGAGGACGTTCCCGTTGGCACTCTAAATCTTGGTATTATTTCCTTCAGCAACGTCTTAACTACTACTCTAGCTTTGTCGGTGCAGCACGAGAAAGCTGCTGGCCATCTAGAAAATTTGTCAATCAGCACTGACAAATACTGCTCTATCTATTTTGTCTGGGTAACTCAGAGAACTTAATTTGCTAATAATTTCCGGGAGAATTTTTTGTTTTGTTACTCCTAAAGGTTGTTTCCTTTGGTTCAGGGGATTATTTCTAGGACAGATTGGACACTTAGCTACTATGGGTTTAACTATTCTTGTCATGCCTACACACGCTACAGATGTTTTTAAACTCAAAACCGTAGCGCCTACACCCTAATGTGTTTGCTCATGGTTTTCTTTTGCAAGTTCTGTCATAACTTGTGGGGTGGTTGTTGTTATTACTTGTTTTTCTGGTGTTACCTACCATCTCTCTGTGTTTTGTGATGCTTCCAATTGTTCTGCTAATTGCTCATCCAATTTATTATATCTCGGTTTCAACTTTGGAATTCTGATCTGTTTTACTGGTACTAGTGCAAGGATACCTTGCTCTGCAGTCCTCTTTGCAGCTTTATCGGTCAGTCGTTTGCTTATGTTTACAGCCGTCTGGCCAAATTGATGAGCTTTGCAACGCTTTACCGCCACTTCTTTTGGTTTCTGCACGTCTTCCGGAAGTTGGAGAATTTCTTCTTTATGCTGTATTGATGATTCTTGGGCTGATGGCAGTCCTTTCTCCTTCCCAATAGCTCCATGATCGTGGATCACACCAAATGCACGTTTGGAATCAGTCTAGATATTTATCCTTTGTCCTTCTGCCATTCGCAGAGCTCGCTTCAATGCTACCAATACTGCTTTCTGTGCTGAGGTGTTTGCAGGCAGCACCCCTGACTCCATTCCCTCGGCGGCGATAACGACAGCATATCCGGCCATTCGCTTCTCTTCTCGCCCAGAGCTTCTTCCATCTGTAAACAACTCCAGATCAGGATTTTCCCAGAGGTTTGTGTCTCAGGTCTGGTCTGCTGGAATAGACTTGTTCAATAGTTAGCAAGCGATCGTGTTCTAAATTGTCCGTAAGGTTTTCTGTTGTTAAAAACATAGCAGGATTCAGTATAGCAGTAGTCTTCGATTCCACATCGTCTTGTTCTAACAGAACAACTTGATATTTCAACATTCTGCTAAGGGATAGCCAACGACCCCCCTTTTGTTCTAAAACAGTCACCGCTATGTGCGGGACATATACTGTCATCTTCTGTCCCATTGTTAACTTTGGGGCTTCCCGGATCGGCAGCGCTGTTGTTGCTACTGCCCGTAAACACCTAGGCCATCTTTTACTCGCGTGGTCAGGTTGTTTGGAGAAGTAGCCCACAGGTCTCTTCCAGGTTCCCAGTCGCTGTGTCAGCACTCCAAGGGCTAAATGTTGTCTTTCGTGGACAAACAACTGAAAAGGTTTAGCGAAATCAGGTAGGCCTAATGCAGGGGCCATCATCGAGGCTCTTTTCAGTTCTTTGAATGCCGTTTGGCATCCGGGCGTCCAGGTTAAATATTTATCCTTTTGAGTCTTTCAATGCCTCAAATAATGGTTTTACATACAGTCTATAGTTCAGAATCCAGAGCTGATGCTATTTCATTGTTTTCAGAAAAGCTCTCAGTTCCTTCGGGCTGCTAGGTTCGGGAATTTGACAAATAGTTTCTTTCTTTTCACTTTCTAATTGTCTTTGTCTTTGAGATATTTCAAATCCTAAATAAATGGCTGCTTCTTTTCCTATTTGGGTTTTGTTTCTGGAAACTCCGCATCTTCCTTGGCCCAGAAAATTTAAAAATTTCAAAACATTTTTCTTTACTTTGTGCCGCTATCAGAATGTCATCCGCATTCTGTAACAAGATGCCTCTCCCTGGGTTCTGTTTTTTCTATATCTCTAATTTTTTTTTGCCAGCTGAGTCTCAAGTATCGTAGGACTATTTTTAAATCCTTGTGGAAGTACGGTCCATGGTAGCTGTGTCTTTCATTCTGTGGTGGGGCTTTCCCATTCCAAAGCAAATAGGCTTTGACTTTTTATGCCTGGAAGTATGCAAAAGAAGGCGTCCTTCAAATCTAGTACAGTAAACCATTTATGCTCCTCCTTTAAAAGAGGTCAGTAAAGCGTATGGATTAGCTACTACCGGATGTATATCTTGGACCACCTGATTTATAGCCCTTAAATCGTGAACTAGCTAATACTCTTTGCCTCTAGATTTCTTTACTGGCGACACAGGAGTACTATATTCTGATTCACATTCCACTAAAAGCTCATATTCTGAAAAATTTTATAATTAACTTCTGTAATCCTTTTCGAGCCTCTCGCTTAATAGGGTATTGTTTTTGTCTTACGGGCTTGGCTCCAGGCTTTAAGGTTACTTTTACCGGCTCTGCCCACTTAGATTGCTCCGGAGCTCCGCTCGCTCAAACCAAAGGAATTACTACGTTTTCCACTTCCTCGGGAACCCGTTCCTCCCTGGAGGAATCCTGTAACATAAACGCTCTCGCCTCTGTGGCTTTTGATTCTGGTATTAGTGATTTAATCTCTCCATCTTTAAAAGTTACTTGAGCATCTAATTGACCTAATAGATCTCGTCATAACAGAGGCAGTGGACATTCAGGCATATGCAGAAACTGGTGAGTTGCCCATTGCTTCTCCAATTTAAACTTTAATGGCTCTGAGAGGGGCTAATTTTTCTTTGCCCTGTTGCGCTAGCAACATCTACTGATTTATGATCAAATTTCTCTTCACGTGTATTCAATACCAAATAAGTGGCTCCCGTATCTACCAAAAATTCTATTTCTTCATTCCGTAGCTTCAGTGTAACCAGGTGTTCAGCTAGGGTTGATTCCCCTGGTCTCCTTCATGCCAAGCTACTTCAAGCATTTAACCCAGATCTCTGGATTCAGGTTGTTCTAGTTTCTGAAGGTTGTTTTCTCTCCCCCCGCCCCCATCTGGGGCTGATTGTCTTATGAATATAGAGACCAGCTGAATTGCTTTTTCTGGTTTTTCTGGGTTCAAATGAGTATATTTTCTGGTGGTCACCTTCAGTCTTTCCATAAAGGCTGAAGGGGACTCACTTAATTCTTGTCTCACTTCATAAATTTTGACCAATTTATTGCTTTTGGCATTGCTTGTCTTACTCCAAATAAAATCTCTCTCTGACATCTAGTCAACATTCCCCTGGGTCCTGGCTGATTAGGGTCCCACTCGGGATTTGTAGATGGAAAATTCTTATTCATTGTTCTCTGTAAATTCCTGTTAGCATGTGCTCCCTGCACCTGCCTTCTGGCTGTATTCCATACTATTTTCTTGTCAGTTTCATCAAGCGAAGTATCCAGTATCACAAGTAGAGCAACACTCTTTCAAGTTCTCACCACGTTTTCCTCTTTTCAGAAACATTGCCGTAGAATCTTGTGGACATACCTCACGCTGTTTCTGCTGCTCGGGATGATTCCACGGTGTAAAGAACAAATCAACATATGCCACTTCTTCCCGTTTGCCTTCCCTTTTTACAAAACAACATTAATTGCAAGATGGTACGATATTGCAATGTCTCGTGTTCTGGCCATTTGTGCCCACCTTCCAATTGATACGTTGGCCACCAATGATTGCAATATTCAATTAATGGTTTCCGAGTTAGTGGGTCACCGCCCCCGACGTCTTTCCAGTGCTTCAAAATACATCGCAAAGGTGTTCTCTGTGGGATAGGTTTCCTACTCAGTAATGCTCCCGTCTCCCAGTCGACTAGTAGTTGTGATAGTGCACTATCACAAATACTAGTCAGAGGGACTCCAACCCCCGTTAGAGGTCTCACTGGAAATCTGCCACTGGGATCTGTAGCCCCCTGCTAGATATCCCTGGAGACTTCAACCCCCTGTTGAAGACTCCCCTACCCTCGGGTCCCGCTCCACAGGCTTTCGCCTAGCAGAGACTTACCAACCGAGGCACCTCTTGGCCCCGACCCTGCGTGGCTTTCGCCGCGCCTTACGGGCAGGCCTGTGGGACTCAAACCCGCTATCCTATCCTATGTGGGAAACTAACCCCACGTATTATTCTACCTAAGTTTCTTCTTCAAAGAATGCCTTGTTTACCTCAATCCAGGGGATCTTGCTCAGAATTCTCTGGCCCGGGGATCGGAAGCTCTCCCGGAGAATTCCTCGGGGCCGGCTGCAGGTCCCACGATCCCACGGATCCGTCGAGATTCAAAAGCAGGTTCCCACCTGGGGTGCCAAAACTGTTACCGAAAAACGCGTTAAAATCGGAAACGACTCCTCAACACCAATTTAGTATTAAAGAGCAGGCATTCTATATTCACGGCGCCGGATGCACGGGGGATCGCTCCTCCTGGCGTGCGTACCTCACGCACCTTTCCTGTACAATTTGTAGATGAAAATTTTACATACTCATACATAGTCATTATTGTCTTGTCTAGCGATGGGTACAAACTTGCTCGTTCCGTATGTCAATCACTGCGCAGGCTCGGTTGTCCTCTTCCGTTGTTCTCTTCTGAGTAGGTGGTGTTACTTGGGTCGGTGGTGGTCTGTGAGTCGGTGGTCGCGATCTCCCCCTGCCGGAATTACCTTTTAGCTTCTCGGCTCTTACTCTTGGCAGTCTTGGCTAGTTTTCTCAGTCCGCTAAGCGAAACCGCGTTTTGTCATCCTTTTCTGACAGAAGCATGTTGTCTGTTGTTCTGCTGACATTAACGATCGCCTAGGCACTAAAATGCAGATCGACAGGTGCGCTGATTGGTACGCTCCATGTTCCCGTAATGGAACACCGTCTCTGGTTGGTTGATTTCATCGCTTTGGTTACACCTGTTCCTGTTGTTCAGTTTCTTCTTTTTTGGCTTTGTGTGATTCTCTCTGTGATTCTGTTTTTCTCTGCCTCGCTTTTCCCAGCTCCCCGTCCCTCACTTTTAATGCCCGTTATCCTTCACCAGCACACTCTCCCTTGGTTCCCATCCTCGTTTCTGAATTCCTCCTGCTTTGCCACGTAGCCCGTGACTTTTTTCTTAATCTCTCTCTGTCTGCCTCAACGCTCCCCCCGTGCTTTTTAATTCGTCTTCTCTGCTCTGTACCCTGCTACTGTTCTTGCCTTTCTGAGTTCTTCTCTGTCCAGCTCCCTTTCCCTATTCATGAATTCCTGTTCTTCCTGCAGCCACCGCTGTTCCCTGTGACCTCCATCTCTCTCTGTCCAGCTCCCTGTCCCTAGGTTTTAATTCCTGCCTCTGCCCGCTGTAGCCTGTCTAGATGTTTCTCTCGGCCTCTCTCTCTGTCCGGCTCCCTCTCTCTGTGTTCTAATTCCACGTTCTCTGTCACGTGGACCCGTGCTATTTGTTTGTCCTCATCTCTCTCTGTCCAGCTCCTTGCTGCGACGTTTTATTTCCTCATTTCCTCCCTCTCTGTCTTTGTAGCCCATTGCTGTTGGTTTGTTTTTTTCTTTTTTTTCACTTGTTTCTTCATGTGTCTCTGTCTGCCTCCCAGTCCCTGATCTTTAATTCCTCCTTCCCTGTAGGCCGCTGTTCCTTTTTTCCATTCTACATTGTGTTCTCTTTGGTCTCGTGTTCTTATTCATTGATTCCCTCCTCGCTGCCCTGTGGCTTGTCCCCATTTTATTGTTGCTTCTCTCTCCCTCTCTCTGGCTTCTTGCCCCTGTTTTTAAAATTCCTCCCTCTCTTCTCTCTTCCCTGTAGGCCGTGTGATCTTTAGCCTTTCTCCATGTCTTTCTGCCCATCTCTCTGTGTCTATTCATTAATTCTTCCCTCTCTGCCCTGTAGCCTGTAGCTTCTGTCCTTTCTCCATCTTGCTGTCCCTGGCTCCCCCGTGACCCTATGCTAGAATTGTTTCTCTCTTCTCTCCGTACGCATTGCGATTCCTTTTGCTCTCTGTCTCCCTTTGGTTTTTTTCTTTTTTTTTTTCTGGCTCCCTGTCCCTAATTCTTAATTCTCTGCCTTCTCGTGCCCCATGGTTTGTTCTGTGGGGTTCTCTCGCGGTTCCCTCGCAGTTCCCTCCAGTCCATACTGGGCTATATTGGTCTAGTCCATACTGGGCTATATTGGTCTAGTCCATACTGGGCTATATTGGTCTAGTCCATACTGGGCTATATTGGTCTGTCCCGGCTTCCTCCCACTTCTTTCCCAGTGCCTCACAGTAGGTCCCGGTTCCGTCCATGGGATGAACTGTGGGGGAACTGTGGGGGAACTGTGGGGGAACTGTGGGGGAACTGTGGGGGAACTGTGGGGGAACTGTGGGGGAACTGTGGGGGAACTGTGGGGGAACTGTGGGGGAACTGTGGGGGAACTGTGGGGGAACTGTGGGGGAACTGTGGGGGAACTGTGGGGGAACTGTGAGGAGGGGGGCGGCCCCCCGGGCCCCAGCCCCTCCCCCCCGCCTGGGGCCAGGCCCCGCGGCCGCCGGCCCCTTCCTCCTCTGCCCGCTCCCGTCGCAGACGGCTCGGTATGTGTCACGAGCGGCAGCCGCGTTCAGCAGCTCTCGGAGGGCGCGCGGCTCTGCCCGGCCGTGACCGGGGCCCGCAGGGGTTTGCCGCTCGCCCCGAGAAGGCGCTGGCCCCGAGCCGGCGCGTCCCGCCCCGCCCGGCCCTCGGCGCCCTCGCGAGCTGAGCGCGGCCCGGCCAGCAGGGGGCGCTGGCGCTCACCGGCTGGGCGCGGTGGCGGGGCCGGTGGGGGCCGTTCCTTCCGGCCGCCCTTTAAGGGCCGCCCCGCGGGGCTCGGACTTCCGGTGGCGCGTGCGCGGCGCGTCGGAGCGGGGGCGGGAGCGGTGCGTGTGGAGGCCGAAGGGCCGGTGCGTGTGGCGGCCGGGTCGCGAGGCGTCCCTGTGCGGTGCCGGGGCCCCTCTGCGGCCCGGCGTGGGAAGCCCGCGGCCGGCGGAGCCTGCTCGGAGCTGGGCGGGGAGCGCCGCGGCGGTCCGGCCGCCGGCAGCCATCCCCTGCGGTGGCCGGCAGCCCCTCGGGACGCCTGGAGGCCTGGCGGTGCCCGAGCCTCGCCTGCGGCAGCCGCCTGAGAGAGCAGCGCGGCCGTGTCCGGGGGCCGGAGAGCGCTGGTGGGTGAGTTCGGGCAGCGGGGGGCGGGTGTGTGTCTCCGGGCGGGGCCGGGGGGCTCCGTGCCCCGCAGAGGAGCCCCGGTCGGGCATCGTTCGCTTCCGAACAATGCAGGTCTGTCCCTGGTTATTTTCTGTGTACAGTGTTTCGGGCCACCTGAAAGCCTTTGGCCGGGTAGGTTTGGTGCGGGGCGATGGCAGGTGTGGACCCTGAAAGATCTCGGGTGGGGGGCGTGGGAGGTATTTCTTGCCTTAAAACTCTGAGCCCACCTCGTGTGTCATGTCGTGTTATCATGTCGTGAGTCTCGTGACTGTGGCAAATGGCTGAGTCGGGCGTTTTCTGATAACTAACTTCTGAACGTGTGCGTGTGTAGGCACGGGGAGATTTGTGCAGGGTGACGGAGCCCCTTGTGCTTCTGTGCTAATGTCTACCTGTTCTAGACCTCCAGTGTTGGAAAGCCTTTGTTTAGTGCCTAGTTGTGGCTGCGTAACTGCTGTTGCGCCTGCAGCTGTGCTCGCAGGGATGCTGGGTGGCTCCGCATCAAACCGGCCGCCGGGTGGCCGGGTTGTGCCGCAGAGCATGCCGGGAGCTGTAGTCCTTGCGGCTGCCGGGCGGCCGGGTTGTGCCGCAGAGCATGCCGGGAGCTGTATTCCTGGCGCAGTGGCTGCCGGCCCTGTCACGTGGTTCGCCGGGCATGGCGGGAGGCGCGGTCTTCCGGCGCTCGGGTGCCGGGCGGCCGTGGCGCGTACGGTACGCGAGGTGTATTTTTGGGGTTGGATTCGTGTTGATTACTGGGGGCTTGCGGGTGCGGCCGCTTCCCGAGAAGCGGTGAGTTCCCCGGGAGCTGACAGAAGGGAAGAGGGAAAGGAGGAGGACGATGACCTTTTCCCCGTGCCCAGGGCGCAGATGATGGCCGCGTCCCCGGCCCACCGGAGGTCCCGCTCAGCCTCCCCTGGCCCCCCTTGCCCCGTGCGCCTGCCCCCAGCTCCGGCACCTCCCCATAAGCGTGCTGCATAGCCTTAGGCCGCCCCCAGGCCCTGTCGTGAAGGCAGCAAGCCGTCCCTCAAGCGCACTGGATTCCCCCTTGGTGCAGGGGCCCTTAGCAGTAGCGTGGGGAGGGAGCGGTGTGTCCAGAAGCCCCTGCGGAAGGAGAGGCTTTGGCCAGGGTCGATCGACGGTAATGACGGTCACTGTTTCTTCTTTCCCTCTCCCAGAGACCGTGCTGAGGACGTGGTTGTCTGTCCTTCCCCCGGGGATGCCGTTGCCTGTGGCCGTCTCAGGCTCGCGTGGCTTCTCTCTGCCCGTCCTCGCCGTCCTCGCAGCGCAGGGCCGAAAAGGGATAGACAAAGCCCTTCCCGGCTGCGGACAGGAGCTGCCTCAGCTGAAGCTGGAGACGCCAACGAAAGGTAAAGAAGAAGAAACTGAAGGGGCTCTGGCTGCCAGCTGCCTTCCTGCCGCAGGCAAGAGAGAGCCTGTCCATGCAGGTGGGGGAGGAAGGATCCCCCTTCATAGCCCGCAGCGGGCCAGGCCACCAACGTGCACCGTAGGGTCTGTACGCGTAACCCGGAGTTGGGTACGGGCGTGTAGTGCACGAGCGAGCTAGGCTACGTGCCTAGGAAGCCTCATCTGGTAAGAGCTGTAAGACACCCACGTATTCTCTTCAGGTGGAGGACGGCCTAGAGTCTGGAGCTGCAGAAGAGGCAGGGAGGAGAGGAGGGGAAAGAAGCATCTGAACGGCTAAATTGTGCCAGCAGCGCTGAGAGCGAGAGTCGCGGTGAGTCCTGGGCCACTGGGGCCCCGTTGCCTCTCTTGTGCGTCCTGGGCCCTCCCTGTCTCTCCCCCGGCCCCCTCTCTTTCCTTACCTGCTGCAAAATTTACTTTTTTTTTTTGCGCCCCCCCCCCCCGCACCTTCTTTCTCCATCTCGCTCTGAGTGTCTCCCTGCCTCCCCGTCTTTTCAGTCCTCCCTCTCTCTGTCCTGTAGCCTGTGGCTCCTTTTTCTTTCTCCGCCTCTCTCTGCCTGGCTCTGGCTCCGTTTTTTTTTTTTTTTTTTATTCCTCCTGCTCTGTCCTGTAGCTGTCGGTGTTTTGTTGTTCTCTGGCTCTCTTGATCTGACTCCCTGTGTTACCGAAAAACGCGTTAAAATCGGAAACGACTCCTCAACACCAATTTAGTATTAAAGAGCAGGCATTCTTTATTCGCGGCGCCGGATGCACGGGGGATCGCTCCTCCTGGCGTGCGTACCTCACGCACCTTTCCCGTACAATTTGTAGATCAATGTTTTACGTATTCATACATATTCATTATTGTCCTGTCTGCTGATTGGTACAAACTTGCTCGTTCCGTATGTAAATCGCTGCGCAGGCTCGGTTGTCCTCTTCCGTTGTTCTCTTCTGTTACTTGGGTCGGTGGTGGTCTGTGAGTCGGTGGTCGCGATCTCCCCCTGCCGGAATTACCTTTTAGCTTCTCGGCTCTTACTCTTGGCAGTCTTGGCTAGTTTTCTCAGTCCGCTAAGCGAAACAGCGTTTTTTCATCCTTTTCTGACAGAAGCACGTTGTCTGTTGTTCTGTTCGCATTAATGATCGCCTACGGACTAAAATGCAGATCGACAGGTGCGCTGATTGGTACGCTCCATGTTCCCGTAATGGAACACCGTCTCTGGTTGATTTCATCCCTTTGGTTACATTTCCCCTGTTTGGAAGTTCTGAAATAATAATTTTCTCAATACTTCCATCCTAGATCAATAATATTCCACTATGTCAGTTTAGTGTTTGCTTCATGTTCTGAAATTTTTCACTTGATTGTGGTCTCCAGGGTGTATGCAGGTCCCATTTTCTACCCAAAATTTTATTAATTTGTTGAAGTACCTCTGCAAAAAAATGTGGTGCTCTATCAGAGGACATTCCCGTTGGCACTCTAAATCTTGGTATTATTTCCTTCAGCAACGTCTTAACTACTACTCTAGCTTTGTCGGTGCAGCACGAGAAAGCTGCTGGCCATCTAGAAAATTTGTCAATCAGCACTGACAAATACTGCTCTATCTATTTTGTCTGGGTAACTCAGAGAACTTAATTTGCTAATAATTTCCGGGAGAATTTTTTGTTTTGTTACTCCTAAAGGTTGTTTCCTTTGGTTCAGGGGATTATTTCTAGGACAGATTGGACACTTAGCTACTATGGGTTTAACTATTCTTGTCATGCCTACACACGCTACAGATGTTTTTAAACTCAAAACCGTAGCGCCTACAGCCTAATGTGTTTGCTCATGGTTTTCTTTTGCAAGTTCTGTCATAACTTGTGGGGTGGTTGTTGTTATTACTTGTTTTTCTGGTGTTACCTACCATCTCTCTGTGTTTTGTGATGCTTCCAATTGTTCTGCTAATTGCTCATCCAATTTATTATATCTCGGTTTCAACTTTGGAATTCTGATCTGTTTTACTGGTACTAGTGCAAGGATACCTTGCTCTGCAGTCCTCTTTGCAGCTTTATCGGTCAGTCGTTTGCTTATGTTTACAGCCGTCTGGCCAAATTGATGAGCTTTGCAACGCTTTACCGCCACTTCTTTTGGTTTCTGCACGTCTTCCGGAAGTTGGAGAATTTCTTCTTTATGCTGTATTGATGATTCTTGGGCTGATGGCAGTCCTTTCTCCTTCCCAATAGCTCCATGATCGTGGATCACACCAAATGCACGTTTGGAATCAGTCTAGATATTTATCCTTTGTCCTTCTGCCATTCGCAGAGCTCGCTTCAATGCTACCAATACTGCTTTCTGTGCTGAGGTGTTTGCAGGCAGCACCCCTGACTCCATTCCCTCGGCGGCGATAACGACAGCATATCCGGCCATTCGCTTCTCTTCTCGCCCAGAGCTTCTTCCATCTGTAAACAACTCCAGATCAGGATTTTCCCAGAGGTTTGTGTCTCAGGTCTGGTCTGCTGGAATAGACTTGTTCAATAGTTAGCAAGCGATCGTGTTCTAAATTGTCCGTAAGGTTTTCTGTTGTTAAAAACATAGCAGGATTCAGTATAGCAGTAGTCTTCGATTCCACATCGTCTTGTTCTAACAGAACAACTTGATATTTCAACATTCTGCTAAGGGATAGCCAACGACCCCCCTTTTGTTCTAAAACAGTCACCGCTATGTGCGGGACACATACTGTCATCTTCTGTCCCATTGTTAACTTTGGGGCTTCCCGGATCGGCAGCGCTGTTGTTGCTACTGCCCGTAAACACCTAGGCCATCTTTTACTCGCGTGGTCAGGTTGTTTGGAGAAGTAGCCCACAGGTCTCTTCCAGGTTCCCAGTCGCTGTGTCAGCACTCCAAGGGCTAAATGTTGTCTTTCGTGGACAAACAACTCAAAAGGTTTAGCGAAATCAGGTAGGCCTAATGCAGGGGCCATCATCGAGGCTCTTTTCAGTTCTTTGAATGCCGTTTGGCATCCGGGCGTCCAGGTTAAATATTTATCCTTTTGAGTCTTTCAATGCCTCAAATAATGGTTTTACATACAGTCTATAGTTCAGAATCCAGAGCTGATGCTATTTCATTGTTTTCAGAAAAGCTCTCAGTTCCTTCGGGCTGCTAGGTTCGGGAATTTGACAAATAGTTTCTTTCTTTTCACTTTCTAATTGTCTTTGTCTTTGAGATATTTCAAATCCTAAATAAATGGCTGCTTCTTTTCCTATTTGGGTTTTGTTTCTGGAAACTCCGCATCTTCCTTGGCCCAGAAAATTTAAAAATTTCAAAACATTTTTCTTTACTTTGTGCCGCTATCAGAATGTCATCCGCATTCTGTAACAAGATGCCTCTCCCTGGGTTCTGTTTTTTCTATATCTCTAATTTTTTTTTTGCCAGCTGAGTCTCAAGTATCGTAGGACTATTTTTAAATCCTTGTGGAAGTACGGTCCATGGTAGCTGTGTCTTTCATTCTGTGGTGGGGCTTTCCCATTCCAAAGCAAATAGGCTTTGACTTTTTATGCCTGGAAGTATGCAAAAGAAGGCGTCCTTCAAATCTAGTACAGTAAACCATTTATGCTCCTCCTTTAAAAGAGGTCAGTAAAGCGTATGGATTAGCTACTACCGGATGTATATCTTGGACCACCTGATTTATAGCCCTTAAATCGTGAACTAGCTAATACTCTTTGCCTCTAGATTTCTTTACTGGCGACACAGGAGTACTATATTCTGATTCACATTCCACTAAAAGCTCATATTCTGAAAAATTTTATAATTAACTTCTGTAATCCTTTTCGAGCCTCTCGCTTAATAGGGTATTGTTTTTGTCTTACGGGCTTGGCTCCAGGCTTTAAGGTTACTTTTACCGGCTCTGCCCACTTAGATTGCTCCGGAGCTCCGCTCGCTCAAACCAAAGGAATTACTACGTTTTCCACTTCCTCGGGAACCCGTTCCTCCCTGGAGGAATCCTGTAACATAAACGCTCTCGCCTCTGTGGCTTTTGATTCTGGTATTAGTGATTTAATCTCTCCATCTTTAAAAGTTACTTGAGCATCTAATTGACCTAATAGATCTCGTCATAACAGAGGCAGTGGACATTCAGGCATATGCAGAAACTGGTGAGTTGCCCATTGCTTCTCCAATTTAAACTTTAATGGCTCTGAGAGGGGCTAATTTTTCTTTGCCCTGTTGCGCTAGCAACATCTACTGATTTATGATCAAATTTCTCTTCACGTGTATTCAATACCAAATAAGTGGCTCCCGTATCTACCAAAAATTCTATTTCTTCATTCCGTAGCTTCAGTGTAACCAGGTGTTCAGCTAGGGTTGATTCCCCTGGTCTCCTTCATGCCAAGCTACTTCAAGCATTTAACCCAGATCTCTGGATTCAGGTTGTTCTAGTTTCTGAAGGTTGTTTTCTCTCCCCCCGCCCCCATCTGGGGCTGATTGTCTTATGAATATAGAGACCAGCTGAATTGCTTTTTCTGGTTTTTCTGGGTTCAAATGAGTATATTTTCTGGTGGTCACCTTCAGTCTTTCCATAAAGGCTGAAGGGGACTCACTTAATTCTTGTCTCACTTCATAAATTTTGACCAATTTATTGCTTTTGGCATTGCTTGTCTTACTCCAAATAAAATCTCTCTCTGACATCTAGTCAACATTCCCCTGGGTCCTGGCTGATTAGGGTCCCACTCGGGATTTGTAGATGGAAAATTCTTATTCATTGTTCTCTGTAAATTCCTGTTAGCATGTGCTCCCTGCACCTGCCTTCTGGCTGTATTCCATACTATTTTCTTGTCAGTTTCATCAAGCGAAGTATCCAGTATCACAAGTAGAGCAACACTCTTTCAAGTTCTCACCACGTTTTCCTCTTTTCAGAAACATTGCCGTAGAATCTTGTGGACATACCTCACGCTGTTTCTGCTGCTCGGGATGATTCCACGGTGTAAAGAACAAATCAACATATGCCACTTCTTCCCGTTTGCCTTCCCTTTTTACAAAACAACATTAATTGCAAGATGGTACGATATTGCAATGTCTCGTGTTCTGGCCATTTGTGCCCACCTTCCAATTGATACGTTGGCCACCAATGATTGCAATATTCAATTAATGGTTTCCGAGTTAGTGGGTCACCGCCCCCGACGTCTTTCCAGTGCTTCAAAATACATCGCAAAGGTGTTCTCTGTGGGATAGGTTTCCTACTCAGTAATGCTCCCGTCTCCCAGTCGACTAGTAGTTGTGATAGTGCACTATCACAAATACTAGTCAGAGGGACTCCAACCCCCGTTAGAGGTCTCACTGGAAATCTGCCACTGGGATCTGTAGCCCCCTGCTAGATATCCCTGGAGACTTCAACCCCCTGTTGAAGACTCCCCTACCCTCGGGTCCCGCTCCACAGGCTTTCGCCTAGCAGAGACTTACCAACCGAGGCACCTCTTGGCCCCGACCCTGCGTGGCTTTCGCCGCGCCTTACGGGCAGGCCTGTGGGACTCAAACCCGCTATCCTATCCTATGTGGGAAACTAACCCCACGTATTATTCTACCTAAGTTTCTTCTTCAAAGAATGCCTTGTTTACCTCAATCCAGGGGATCTTGCTCAGAATTCTCTGGCCCGGGGATCGGAAGCTCTCCCGGAGAATTCCTCGGGGCCGGCTGCAGGTCCCACAATCCCACGGATCTGTCGAGATTCAAAAGCAGGTTCCCACCTGGGGTGCCAAAACTGTTACCGAAAAACGCGTTAAAATCGGAAACGACTCCTCAACACCAATTTAGTATTAAAGAGCAGGCATTCTATATTCACGGCGCCGGATGCACGGGGGATCGCTCCTCCTGGCGTGCGTACCTCACGCACCTTTCCTGTACAATTTGTAGATGAAAATTTTACATACTCATACATAGTCATTATTGTCTTGTCTAGCGATGGGTACAAACTTGCTCGTTCCGTATGTCAATCACTGCGCAGGCTCGGTTGTCCTCTTCCGTTGTTCTCTTCTGAGTAGGTGGTGTTACTTGGGTCGGTGGTGGTCTGTGAGTCGGTGGTCGCGATCTCCCCCTGCCGGAATTACCTTTTAGCTTCTCGGCTCTTACTCTTGGCAGTCTTGGCTAGTTTTCTCAGTCCGCTAAGCGAAACCGCGTTTTGTCATCCTTTTCTGACAGAAGCATGTTGTCTGTTGTTCTGCTGACATTAACGATCGCCTAGGCACTAAAATGCAGATCGACAGGTGCGCTGATTGGTACGCTCCATGTTCCCGTAATGGAACACCGTCTCTGGTTGGTTGATTTCATCGCTTTGGTTACACCTGTTCCTGTTGTTCAGTTTCTTCTTTTTTGGCTTTGTGTGATTCTCTCTGTGATTCTGTTTTTCTCTGCCTCGCTTTTCCCAGCTCCCCGTCCCTCACTTTTAATGCCCGTTATCCTTCACCAGCACACTCTCCCTTGGTTCCCATCCTCGTTTCTGAATTCCTCCTGCTTTGCCACGTAGCCCGTGACTTTTTTCTTAATCTCTCTCTGTCTGCCTCAACGCTCCCCCCGTGCTTTTTAATTCGTCTTCTCTGCTCTGTACCCTGCTACTGTTCTTGCCTTTCTGAGTTCTTCTCTGTCCAGCTCCCTTTCCCTATTCATGAATTCCTGTTCTTCCTGCAGCCACCGCTGTTCCCTGTGACCTCCATCTCTCTCTGTCCAGCTCCCTGTCCCTAGGTTTTAATTCCTGCCTCTGCCCGCTGTAGCCTGTCTAGATGTTTCTCTCGGCCTCTCTCTCTGTCCGGCTCCCTCTCTCTGTGTTCTAATTCCACGTTCTCTGTCACGTGGACCCGTGCTATTTGTTTGTCCTCATCTCTCTCTGTCCAGCTCCTTGCTGCGACGTTTTATTTCCTCATTTCCTCCCTCTCTGTCTTTGTAGCCCATTGCTGTTGGTTTGTTTTTTTCTTTTTTTTCACTTGTTTCTTCATGTGTCTCTGTCTGCCTCCCAGTCCCTGATCTTTAATTCCTCCTTCCCTGTAGGCCGCTGTTCCTTTTTTCCATTCTACATTGTGTTCTCTTTGGTCTCGTGTTCTTATTCATTGATTCCCTCCTCGCTGCCCTGTGGCTTGTCCCCATTTTATTGTTGCTTCTCTCTCCCTCTCTCTGGCTTCTTGCCCCTGTTTTTAAAATTCCTCCCTCTCTTCTCTCTTCCCTGTAGGCCGTGTGATCTTTAGCCTTTCTCCATGTCTTTCTGCCCAGCTCTCTGTGTCTATTCATTAATTCTTCCCTCTCTGCCCTGTAGCCTGTAGCTTCTGTCCTTTCTCCATCTTGCTGTCCCTGGCTCCCCCGTGACCCTATGCTAGAATTGTTTCTCTCTTCTCTCCGTACGCATTGCGATTCCTTTTGCTCTCTGTCTCCCTTTGGTTTTTTTCTTTTTTTTTTTCTGGCTCCCTGTCCCTAATTCTTAATTCTCTGCCTTCTCGTGCCCCATGGTTTGTTCTGTGGGGTTCTCTCGCGGTTCCCTCGCAGTTCCCTCCAGTCCATACTGGGCTATATTGGTCTAGTCCATACTGGGCTATATTGGTCTAGTCCATACTGGGCTATATTGGTCTAGTCCATACTGGGCTATATTGGTCTGTCCCGGCTTCCTCCCACTTCTTTCCCAGTGCCTCACAGTAGGTCCCGGTTCCGTCCATGGGATGAACTGTGAGGGAACTGTGAGGGAACTGTGAGGGAACTGTGAGGGAACTGTGAGGGAACTGTGAGGGAACTGTGAGGGAACTGTGAGGGAACTGTGAGGGAACTGTGAGGGAACTGTGAGGGAACTGTGAGGGAACTGTGAGGGAACTGTGAGGGAACTGTGAGGGAACTGTGAGGGAACTGTGAGGGAACTGTGAGGGAACTGTGAGGGAACTGTGAGGGAACTGTGAGGGAACTGTGAGGGAACTGTGAGGGAACTGTGAGGGAACTGTGAGGGAACTGTGAGGGAACTGTGAGGGAACTGTGAGGGAACTGTGAGGGAACTGTGAGGGAACTGTGAGGGAACTGTGAGGGAACTGTGAGGGAACTGTGAGGGAACTGTGAGGGAACTGTGAGGGAACTGTGAGGGAACTGTGAGGGAACTGTGAGGGAACTGTGAGGGAACTGTGAGGGAACTGTGAGGGAACTGTGAGGGAACTGTGAGGGAACTGTGAGGGAACTGTGAGGGAACTGTGAGGGAACTGTGAGGGAACTGTGAGGGAACTGTGAGGGAACTGTGAGGGAACTGTGAGGGAACTGTGAGGGAACTGTGAGGGAACTGTGAGGGAACTGTGAGGGAACTGTGAGGGAACTGTGAGGGAACTGTGAGGGAACTGTGAGGGAACTGTGAGGGAACTGTGAGGGAACTGTGAGGGAACTGTGAGGGAACTGTGAGGGAACTGTGAGGGAACTGTGAGGGAACTGTGAGGGAACTGTGAGGGAACTGTGAGGGAACTGTGAGGGAACTGTGAGGGAACTGTGAGGGAACTGTGAGGGAACTGTGAGGGAACTGTGAGGGAACTGTGAGGGAACTGTGAGGGAACTGTGAGGGAACTGTGAGGGAACTGTGAGGGAACTGTGAGGGAACTGTGAGGGAACTGTGAGGGAACTGTGAGGGAACTGTGAGGGAACTGTGAGGGAACTGTGAGGGAACTGTGAGGGAACTGTGAGGGAACTGTGAGGGAACTGTGAGGGAACTGTGAGGGAACTGTGAGGGAACTGTGAGGGAACTGTGAGGGAACTGTGAGGGAACTGTGAGGGAACTGTGAGGGAACTGTGAGGGAACTGTGAGGGAACTGTGAGGGAACTGTGAGGGAACTGTGAGGGAACTGTGAGGGAACTGTGAGGGAACTGTGAGGGAACTGTGAGGGAACTGTGAGGGAACTGTGAGGGAACTGTGAGGGAACTGTGAGGGAACTGTGAGGGAACTGTGAGGGAACTGTGAGGGAACTGTGAGGGAACTGTGAGGGAACTGTGAGGGAACTGTGAGGGAACTGTGAGGGAACTGTGAGGGAACTGTGAGGGAACTGTGAGGGAACTGTGAGGGAACTGTGAGGGAACTGTGAGGGAACTGTGAGGGAACTGTGAGGGAACTGTGAGGGAACTGTGAGGGAACTGTGAGGGAACTGTGAGGGAACTGTGAGGGAACTGTGAGGAGGGGGGCGGCCCCCCGGGCCCCAGCCCCTCCCCCTCGCCTGGGGCCAGGCCCCGCGGCCGCCGGCCCCTTCCTCCTCTGCCCGCTCCCGTCGCAGACGGCTCGGTATGTGTCACGAGCGGCAGCCGCGTTCAGCAGCTCTCGGAGGGCGCGCGGCTCTGCCCGGCCGTGACCGGGGCCCGCAGGGGTTTCCCGCTCGCTCCGAGAAGGCGCTGGCCCCGAGCCGGCGCGTCCCGCCCCGCCCGGCCCTCGGCGCCCTCGCGAGCTGAGCGCGGCCCGGCCAGCAGGGGGCGCTGGCGCTCACCGGCTGGGCGCGGTGGCGGGGCCGGTGGGGGCCGTTCCTTCCGGCCGCCCTTTAAGGGCCGCCCCGCGGGGCTCGGACTTCCGGTGGCGCGTGCGCGGCGCGTCGGAGCGGGGGCGGGAGCGGTGCGTGTGGAGGCCGAAGGGCCGGTGCGTGTGGCGGCCGGGTCGCGAGGCGTCCCTGTGCGGTGCCGGGGCCCCTCTGCGGCCCGGCGTGGGAAGCCCGCGGCCGGCGGAGCCTGCTCGGAGCTGGGCGGGGAGCGCCGCGGCGGTCCGGCCGCCGGCAGCCATCCCCTGCGGTGGCCGGCAGCCCCTCGGGACGGCTGGAGGCCTGGCGGTGCCCGAGCCTCGCCTGCGGCAGCCGCCTGAGAGAGCAGCGCGGCCGTGTCCGGGGGCCGGAGAGCGCTGGTGGGTGAGTTCGGGCAGCGGGGGGCGGGTGTGTGTCTCCGGGCGGGGCCGGGGGGCTCCGTGCCCCGCAGAGGAGCCCCGGTCGGGCATCGTTCGCTTCCGAACAATGCAGGTCTGTCCCTGGTTATTTTCTGTGTACAGTGTTTCGGGCCACCTGAAAGCCTTTGGCCGGGTAGGTTTGGTGCGGGGCGATGGCAGGTGTGGACCCTGAAAGATCTCGGGTGGGGGGCGTGGGAGGTATTTCTTGCCTTAAAACTCTGAGCCCACCTCGTGTGTCATGTCGTGTTATCATGTCGTGAGTCTCGTGACTGTGGCAAATGGCTGAGTCGGGCGTTTTCTGATAACTAACTTCTGAACGTGTGCGTGTGTAGGCACGGGGAGATTTGTGCAGGGTGACGGAGCCCCTTGTGCTTCTGTGCTAATGTCTACCTGTTCTAGACCTCCAGTGTTGGAAAGCCTTTGTTTAGTGCCTAGTTGTGGCTGCGTAACTGCTGTTGCGCCTGCAGCTGTGCTCGCAGGGATGCTGGGTGGCTCCGCATCAAACCGGCCGCCGGGCGGCCGGGTTGTGCCGCAGAGCATGCCGGGAGCTGTAGTCCTTGCGGCTGCCGGGTTGTGCCGCAGAGCATGCCGGGAGCTGTATTCCTGGCGCAGTGGCTGCCGGCCCTGTCACGTGGTTCGCCGGGCATGGCGGGAGGCGCGGTCTTCCGGCGCTCGGGTGCCGGGCGGCCGTGGCGCGTACGGTACGCGAGGTGTATTTTTGGGGTTGGATTCGTGTTGATTACTGGGGGCTTGCGGGTGCGGCCGCTTCCCGAGAAGCGGTGAGTTCCCCGGGAGCTGACAGAAGGGAAGAGGGAAAGGAGGAGGACGATGACCTTTTCCCCGTGCCCAGGGCGCAGATGATGGCCGCGTCCCCGGCCCACCGGAGGTCCCGCTCAGCCTCCCCTGGCCCCCCTTGCCCCGTGCGCCTGCCCCCAGCTCCGGCACCTCCCCATAAGCGTGCTGCATAGCCTTAGGCCGCCCCCAGGCCCTGTCGTGAAGGCAGCAAGCCGTCCCTCAAGCGCACTGGATTCCCCCTTGGTGCAGGGGCCCTTAGCAGTAGCGTGGGGAGGGAGCGGTGTGTCCAGAAGCCCCTGCGGAAGGAGAGGCTTTGGCCAGGGTCGATCGACGGTAATGACGGTCACTGTTTCTTCTTTCCCTCTCCCAGAGACCGTGCTGAGGACGTGGTTGTCTGTCCTTCCCCCGGGGATGCCGTTGCCTGTGGCCGTCTCAGGCTCGCGTGGCTTCTCTCTGCCCGTCCTCGCCGTCCTCGCAGCGCAGGGCCGAAAAGGGATAGACAAAGCCCTTCCCGGCTGCGGACAGGAGCTGCCTCAGCTGAAGCTGGAGACGCCAACGAAAGGTAAAGAAGAAGAAACTGAAGGTGCTCTGGCTGCCAGCTGCCTTCCTGCCGCAGGCAAGAGAGAGCCTGTCCATGCAGGTGGGGGAGGAAGGATCCCCCTTCATAGCCCGCAGCGGGCCAGGCCACCAACGTGCACCGTAGGGTCTGTACGCGTAACCCGGAGTTGGGTACGGGCGTGTAGTGCACGAGCGAGCTAGGCTACGTGCCTAGGAAGCCTCATCTGGTAAGAGCTGTAAGACACCCACGTATTCTCTTCAGGTGGAGGACGGCCTAGAGTCTGGAGCTGCAGAAGAGGCAGGGAGGAGAGGAGGGGAAAGAAGCATCTGAACGGCTAAATTGTGCCAGCAGCGCTGAGAGCGAGAGTCGCGGTGAGTCCTGGGCCACTGGGGCCCCGTTGCCTTTCTTGTGCGTCCTGGGCCCTCCCTGTCTCTCCCCCGGCCCCCTCTCTTTCCTTACCTGCTGCAAAATTTACTTTTTTTTTTTGCGGCCCCCCCCACCGCACCTTCTTTCTCCATCTCGCTCTGAGTGGCTCCTTGCCTCCCTGTCTTTTCAGTCCTCCCTCTCTCTGTCCTGTAGCCTGTGGCTCCTTTTTCTTTCTCCGCCTCTCTCTGCCTGGCTCTGGCTCCGTTTTTTTTTTTTTTTTTTATTCCTCCTGCTCTGTCCTGTAGCCTGTCGGTGTTTTGTTGTTCTCTGGCTCTCTTGATCTGACTCCCTGTGTTACCGAAAAACGCGTTAAAATCGGAAACGACTCCTCAACACCAATTTAGTATTAAAGAGCAGGCATTCTTTATTCGCGGCGCCGAATGCACGGGGGATCGCTCCTCCTGGCGTGCGTACCTCACGCACCTTTCCCGTGCAATTTGTAGATCAATGTTTTACGTATTCATACATATTCATTATTGTCCTGTCTGCTGATTGGTACAAACTTGCTCGTTCCGTATGTAAATCGCTGCGCAGGCTCGGTTGTCCTCTTCCGTTGTTCTCTTCTGTTACTTGGGTCGGTGGTGGTCTGTGAGTCGGTGGTCGCGATCTCCCCCTGCCGGAATTACCTTTTAGCTTCTCGGCTCTTACCCTTGGCAGTCTTGGCTAGTTTTCTCAGTCCGCTAAGCGAAACAGCGTTTTGTCATCCTTTTCTTACAGAAGCACGTTGTCTGTTGTTCTGCTGACATTAACGATCGCCTAGGGACTAAAATGCAGATAGACAGATGCGCTGATTGGTACGCTCCATGTTCCCGTAATGGAACACCGTCTCTGGTTGATTTCATCCCTTTGGTTACATTTCCCCTGTTTGGAAGTTCTGAAATAATAATTTTCTCAATACTTCCATCCTAGATCAATAATATTCCACTATGTCAGTTTAGTGTTTGCTTCATGTTCTGAAATTTTTCACTTGATTGTGGTCTCCAGGGTGTATGCAGGTCCCATTTTCTACCCAAAATTTTATTAATTTGTTGAAGTACCTCTGCAAAAAAATGTGGTGCTCTATCAGAGGACATTCCCGTTGGCACTCTAAATCTTGGTATTATTTCCTTCAGCAACGTCTTAACTACTACTCTAGCTTTGTCGGTGCAGCACGAGAAAGCTGCTGGCCATCTAGAAAATTTGTCAATCAGCACTGACAAATACTGCTCTATCTATTTTGTCTGGGTAACTCAGAGAACTTAATTTGCTAATAATTTCCGGGAGAATTTTTTGTTTTGTTACTCCTAAAGGTTGTTTCCTTTGGTTCAGGGGATTATTTCTAGGACAGATTGGACACTTAGCTACTATGGGTTTAACTATTCTTGTCATGCCTACACACGCTACAGATGTTTTTAAACTCAAAACCGTAGCGCCTACACCCTAATGTGTTTGCTCATGGTTTTCTTTTGCAAGTTCTGTCATAACTTGTGGGGTGGTTGTTGTTATTACTTGTTTTTCTGGTGTTACCTACCATCTCTCTGTGTTTTGTGATGCTTCCAATTGTTCTGCTAATTGCTCATCCAATTTATTATATCTCGGTTTCAACTTTGGAATTCTGATCTGTTTTACTGGTACTAGTGCAAGGATACCTTGCTCTGCAGTCCTCTTTGCAGCTTTATCGGTCAGTCGTTTGCTTATGTTTACAGCCGTCTGGCCAAATTGATGAGCTTTGCAACGCTTTACCGCCACTTCTTTTGGTTTCTGCACGTCTTCCGGAAGTTGGAGAATTTCTTCTTTATGCTGTATTGATGATTCTTGGGCTGATGGCAGTCCTTTCTCCTTCCCAATAGCTCCATGATCGTGGATCACACCAAATGCACGTTTGGAATCAGTCTAGATATTTATCCTTTGTCCTTCTGCCATTCGCAGAGCTCGCTTCAATGCTACCAATACTGCTTTCTGTGCTGAGGTGTTTGCAGGCAGCACCCCTGACTCCATTCCCTCGGCGGCGATAACGACAGCATATCCGGCCATTCGCTTCTCTTCTCGCCCAGAGCTTCTTCCATCTGTAAACAACTCCAGATCAGGATTTTCCCAGAGGTTTGTGTCTCAGGTCTGGTCTGCTGGAATAGACTTGTTCAATAGTTAGCAAGCGATCGTGTTCTAAATTGTCCGTAAGGTTTTCTGTTGTTAAAAACATAGCAGGATTCAGTATAGCAGTAGTCTTCGATTCCACATCGTCTTGTTCTAACAGAACAACTTGATATTTCAACATTCTGCTAAGGGATAGCCAACGACCCCCCTTTTGTTCTAAAACAGTCACCGCTATGTGCGGGACATATACTGTCATCTTCTGTCCCATTGTTAACTTTGGGGCTTCCCGGATCGGCAGCGCTGTTGTTGCTACTGCCCGTAAACACCTAGGCCATCTTTTACTCGCGTGGTCAGGTTGTTTGGAGAAGTAGCCCACAGGTCTCTTCCAGGTTCCCAGTCGCTGTGTCAGCACTCCAAGGGCTAAATGTTGTCTTTCGTGGACAAACAACTCAAAAGGTTTAGCGAAATCAGGTAGGCCTAATGCAGGGGCCATCATCGAGGCTCTTTTCAGTTCTTTGAATGCCGTTTGGCATCCGGGCGTCCAGGTTAAATATTTATCCTTTTGAGTCTTTCAATGCCTCAAATAATGGTTTTACATACAGTCTATAGTTCAGAATCCAGAGCTGATGCTATTTCATTGTTTTCAGAAAAGCTCTCAGTTCCTTCGGGCTGCTAGGTTCGGGAATTTGACAAATAGTTTCTTTCTTTTCACTTTCTAATTGTCTTTGTCTTTGAGATATTTCAAATCCTAAATAAATGGCTGCTTCTTTTCCTATTTGGGTTTTGTTTCTGGAAACTCCGCATCTTCCTTGGCCGAGAAAATTTAAAAATTTCAAAACATTTTTCTTTACTTTGTGCCGCTATCAGAATGTCATCCGCATTCTGTAACAAGATGCCTCTCCCTGGGTTCTGTTTTTTCTATATCTCTAATTTTTTTTTGCCAGCTGAGTCTCAAGTATCGTAGGACTATTTTTAAATCCTTGTGGAAGTACGGTCCATGGTAGCTGTGTCTTTCATTCTGTGGTGGGGCTTTCCCATTCCAAAGCAAATAGGCTTTGACTTTTTATGCCCGGAAGTATGCAAAAGAAGGCGTCCTTCAAATCTAGTACAGTAAACCATTTATGCTCCTCCTTTAAAAGAGGTCAGTAAAGCGTATGGATTAGCTACTACCGGATGTATATCTTGGACCACCTGATTTATAGCCCTTAAATCGTGAACTAGCTAATACTCTTTGCCTCTAGATTTCTTTACTGGCGACACAGGAGTACTATATTCTGATTCACATTCCACTAAAAGCTCATATTCTGAAAAATTTTATAATTAACTTCTGTAATCCTTTTCGAGCCTCTCGCTTAATAGGGTATTGTTTTTGTCTTACGGGCTTGGCTCCAGGCTTTAAGGTTACTTTTACCGGCTCTGCCCACTTAGATCGCTCCGGAGCTCCGCTCGCTCAAACCAAAGGAATTACTACGTTTTCCACTTCCTCGGGAACCCGTTCCTCCCTGGAGGAATCCTGTAACATAAACGCTCTCGCCTCTGTGGCTTTTGATTCTGGTATTAGTGATTTAATCTCTCCATCTTTAAAAGTTACTTGAGCATCTAATTGACCTAATAGATCTCGTCATAACAGAGGCAGTGGACATTCAGGCATATGCAGAAACTGGTGAGTTGCCCATTGCTTCTCCAATTTAAACTTTAATGGCTCTGAGAGGGGCTAATTTTTCTTTGCCCTGTTGCGCTAGCAACATCTACTGATTTATGATCAAATTTCTCTTCACGTGTATTCAATACCAAATAAGTGGCTCCCGTATCTACCAAAAATTCTATTTCTTCATTCCGTAGCTTCAGTGTAACCAGGTGTTCAGCTAGGGTTGATTCCCCTGGTCTCCTTCATGCCAAGCTACTTCAAGCATTTAACCCAGATCTCTGGATTCAGGTTGTTCTAGTTTCTGAAGGTTGTTTTCTCTCCCCCCGCCCCCATCTGGGGCTGATTGTCTTATGAATATAGAGACCAGCTGAATTGCTTTTTCTGGTTTTTCTGGGTTCAAATGAGTATATTTTCTGGTGGTCACCTTCAGTCTTTCCATAAAGGCTGAAGGGGACTCACTTAATTCTTGTCTCACTTCATAAATTTTGACCAATTTATTGCTTTTGGCATTGCTTGTCTTACTCCAAATAAAATCTCTCTCTGACATCTAGTCAACATTCCCCTGGGTCCTGGCTGATTAGGGTCCCACTCGGGATTTGTAGATGGAAAATTCTTATTCATTGTTCTCTGTAAATTCCTGTTAGCATGTGCTCCCTGCACCTGCCTTCTGGCTGTATTCCATACTATTTTCTTGTCAGTTTCATCAAGCGAAGTATCCAGTATCACAAGTAGAGCAACACTCTTTCAAGTTCTCACCACGTTTTCCTCTTTTCAGAAACATTGCCGTAGAATCTTGTGGACATACCTCACGCTGTTTCTGCTGCTCGGGATGATTCCACGGTGTAAAGAACAAATCAACATATGCCACTTCTTCCCGTTTGCCTTCCCTTTTTACAAAACAACATTAATTGCAAGATGGTACGATATTGCAATGTCTCGTGTTCTGGCCATTTGTGCCCACCTTCCAATTGATACGTTGGCCACCAATGATTGCAATATTCAATTAATGGTTTCCGAGTTAGTGGGTCACCGCCCCCGACGTCTTTCCAGTGCTTCAAAATACATCGCAAAGGTGTTCTCTGTGGGATAGGTTTCCTACTCAGTAATGCTCCCGTCTCCCAGTCGACTAGTAGTTGTGATAGTGCACTATCACAAATACTAGTCAGAGGGACTCCAACCCCCGTTAGAGGTCTCACTGGAAATCTGCCACTGGGATCTGTAGCCCCCTGCTAGATATCCCTGGAGACTTCAACCCCCTGTTGAAGACTCCCCTACCCTCGGGTCCCGCTCCACAGGCTTTCGCCTAGCAGAGACTTACCAACCGAGGCACCTCTTGGCCCCGACCCTGCGTGGCTTTCGCCGCGCCTTACGGGCAGGCCTGTGGGACTCAAACCCGCTATCCTATCCTATGTGGGAAACTAACCCCACGTATTATTCTACCTAAGTTTCTTCTTCAAAGAATGCCTTGTTTACCTCAATCCAGGGGATCTTGCTCAGAATTCTCTGGCCCGGGGATCGGAAGCTCTCCCGGAGAATTCCTCGGGGCCGGCTGCAGGTCCCACGATCCCACGGATCCGTCGAGATTCAAAAGCAGGTTCCCACCTGGGGTGCCAAAACTGTTACCGAAAAACGCGTTAAAATCGGAAACGACTCCTCAACACCAATTTAGTATTAAAGAGCAGGCATTCTATATTCACGGCGCCGGATGCACGGGGGATCGCTCCTCCTGGCGTGCGTACCTCACGCACCTTTCCTGTACAATTTGTAGATGAAAATTTTACATACTCATACATAGTCATTATTGTCTTGTCTAGCGATGGGTACAAACTTGCTCGTTCCGTATGTCAATCACTGCGCAGGCTCGGTTGTCCTCTTCCGTTGTTCTCTTCTGAGTAGGTGGTGTTACTTGGGTCGGTGGTGGTCTGTGAGTCGGTGGTCGCGATCTCCCCCTGCCGGAATTACCTTTTAGCTTCTCGGCTCTTACTCTTGGCAGTCTTGGCTAGTTTTCTCAGTCCGCTAAGCGAAACCGCGTTTTGTCATCCTTTTCTGACAGAAGCATGTTGTCTGTTGTTCTGCTGACATTAACGATCGCCTAGGCACTAAAATGCAGATCGACAGGTGCGCTGATTGGTACGCTCCATGTTCCCGTAATGGAACACCGTCTCTGGTTGGTTGATTTCATCGCTTTGGTTACACCTGTTCCTGTTGTTCAGTTTCTTCTTTTTTGGCTTTGTGTGATTCTCTCTGTGATTCTGTTTTTCTCTGCCTCGCTTTTCCCAGCTCCCCGTCCCTCACTTGGAATGCCCGTTATCCTTCAGCAGCTCACTCTCCCTTGGTTGCCATCCCCGTTTCTGAATTCCTCCTGCTTTGCCACGTAGCCCGTGACTTTTTTCTTAATCTCTCTCTGTCTGCCTCAACGCTCCCCCCGTGCTTTTTAATTCGTCTTCTCTGCTCTGTACCCTGCTACTGTTCTTGCCTTTCTGAGTTCTTCTCTGTCCAGCTCCCTTTCCCTATTCATGAATTCCTGTTCTTCCTGCAGCCACCGCTGTTCCCTGTGACCTCCATCTCTCTCTGTCCAGCTCCCTGTCCCTAGGTTTTAATTCCTGCCTCTGCCCGCTGTAGCCTGTCTAGATGTTTCTCTCGGCCTCTCTCTCTGTCCGGCTCCCTCTCTCTGTGTTCTAATTCCATGTTGTCACGTGGACCCGTGCTATTTGTTTGTCCTCATCTCTCTCTGTCCAGCTCCTTGCTGCGACGTTTTATTTCCTCATTTCCTCCCTCTCTGTCTTTGTAGCCCATTGCTGTTGGTTTGTTTTTTTCTTTTTTTTCACTTGTTTCTTCATGTGTCTCTGTCTGCCTCCCAGTCCCTGATCTTTAATTCCTCCTTCCCTGTAGGCCGCTGTTCCTTTTTTCCATTCTACATTGTGTTCTCTTTGGTCTCGTGTTCTTATTCATTGATTCCCTCCTCGCTGCCCTGTGGCTTGTCCCCATTTTATTGTTGCTTCTCTCTCCCTCTCTCTGGCTTCTTGCCCCTGTTTTTAAAATTCCTCCCTCTCTTCTCTCTTCCCTGTAGGCCGTGTGATCTTTAGCCTTTCTCCATGTCTTTCTGCCCAGCTCTCTGTGTCTATTCATTAATTCTTCCCTCTCTGCCCTGTAGCCTGTAGCTTCTGTCCTTTCTCCATCTTGCTGTCCCTGGCTCCCCCGTGACCCTATGCTAGAATTGTTTCTCTCTTCTCTCCGTACGCATTGCGATTCCTTTTGCTCTCTGTCTCCCTTTGGTTTTTTCTTTTTTTTTTTCTGGCTCCCTGTCCCTAATTCTTAATTCTCTGCCTTCTCGTGCCCCATGGTTTGTTCTGTGGGGTTCTCTCGCGGTTCCCTCGCAGTTCCCTCCAGTCCATACTGGGCTATATTGGTCTAGTCCATACTGGGCTATATTGGTCTAGTCCATACTGGGCTATATTGGTCTGTCCCGGCTTCCTCCCACTTCTTTCCCAGTGCCTCACAGTAGGTCCCGGTTCCGTCCATGGGATGAACTGTGAGGGAACTGTGAGGGAACTGTGAGGGAACTGTGAGGGAACTGTGAGGGAACTGTGAGGGAACTGTGAGGGAACTGTGAGGGAACTGTGAGGGAACTGTGAGGGAACTGTGAGGGAACTGTGAGGGAACTGTGAGGGAACTGTGAGGGAACTGTGAGGGAACTGTGAGGGAACTGTGAGGGAACTGTGAGGGAACTGTGAGGGAACTGTGAGGGAACTGTGAGGGAACTGTGAGGGAACTGTGAGGGAACTGTGAGGGAACTGTGAGGGAACTGTGAGGGAACTGTGAGGGAACTGTGAGGGAACTGTGAGGGAACTGTGAGGGAACTGTGAGGGAACTGTGAGGGAACTGTGAGGGAACTGTGAGGGAACTGTGAGGGAACTGTGAGGGAACTGTGAGGGAACTGTGAGGGAACTGTGAGGGAACTGTGAGGGAACTGTGAGGGAACTGTGAGGGAACTGTGAGGGAACTGTGAGGGAACTGTGAGGGAACTGTGAGGGAACTGTGAGGGAACTGTGAGGGAACTGTGAGGGAACTGTGAGGGAACTGTGAGGGAACTGTGAGGGAACTGTGAGGGAACTGTGAGGGAACTGTGAGGGAACTGTGAGGGAACTGTGAGGGAACTGTGAGGGAACTGTGAGGGAACTGTGAGGGAACTGTGAGGGAACTGTGAGGGAACTGTGAGGGAACTGTGAGGGAACTGTGAGGGAACTGTGAGGGAACTGTGAGGGAACTGTGAGGGAACTGTGAGGGAACTGTGAGGGAACTGTGAGGGAACTGTGAGGGAACTGTGAGGGAACTGTGAGGGAACTGTGAGGGAACTGTGAGGGAACTGTGAGGGAACTGTGAGGGAACTGTGAGGGAACTGTGAGGGAACTGTGAGGGAACTGTGAGGGAACTGTGAGGGAACTGTGAGGGAACTGTGAGGGAACTGTGAGGGAACTGTGAGGGAACTGTGAGGGAACTGTGAGGGAACTGTGAGGGAACTGTGAGGGAACTGTGAGGGAACTGTGAGGGAACTGTGAGGGAACTGTGAGGGAACTGTGAGGGAACTGTGAGGGAACTGTGAGGGAACTGTGAGGGAACTGTGAGGGAACTGTGAGGGAACTGTGAGGAGGGGGGCGGCCCCCCGGGCCCCAGCCCCTCCCCCCCGCCTGGGGCCAGGCCCCGCGGCCGCCGGCCCCTTCCTCCTCTGCCCGCTCCCGTCGCAGACGGCTCGGTATGTGTCACGAGCGGCAGCCGCGTTCAGCAGCTCTCGGAGGGCGCGCGGCTCTGCCCGGCCGTGACCGGGGCCCGCAGGGGTTTCCCGCTCGCTCCGAGAAGGCGCTGGCCCCGAGCCGGCGCGTCCCGCCCCGCCCGGCCCTCGGCGCCCTCGCGAGCTGAGCGCGGCCCGGCCAGCAGGGGGCGCTGGCGCTCACCGGCTGGGCGCGGTGGCGGGGCCGGTGGGGGCCGTTCCTTCCGGCCGCCCTTTAAGGGCCGCCCCGCTGGGCTCGGACTTCCGGTGGCGCGTGCGCGGCGCGTCGGAGCGGGGGCGGGAGCGGTGCGTGTGGAGGCCGAAGGGCCGGTGCGTGTGGCGGCCGGGTCGCGAGGCGTCCCTGTGCGGTGCCGGGGCCCCTCTGCGGCCCGGCGTGGGAAGCCCGCGGCCGGCGGAGCCTGCTGGGAGCTGGGCGGGGAGCGCCGCGGCGGTCCGGCCGCCGGCAGCCATCCCCTGCGGTGGCCGGCAGCCCCTCGGGACGCCTGGAGGCCTGGCGGTGCCCGAGCCTCGCCTGCGGCAGCCGCCTGAGAGAGCAGCGCGGCCGTGTCCGGGGGCCGGAGAGCGCTGGTGGGTGAGTTTGGGCAGCGGGGGGCGGGTGTGTGTCTCCGGGCGGGGCCGGGGGGCTCCGTGCCCCGCAGAGGAGCCCCGGTCGGGCATCGTTCGCTTCCGAACAATGCAGGTCTGTCCCTGGTTATTTTCTGTGTACAGTGTTTCGGGCCACCTGAAAGCCTTTGGCCGGGTAGGTTTGGTGCGGGGCGATGGCAGGTGTGGACCCTGAAAGATCTCGGGTGGGGGGCGTGGGAGGTATTTCTTGCCTTAAAACTCTGAGCCCACCTCGTGTGTCATGTCGTGTTATCATGTCGTGAGTCTCGTGACTGTGGCAAATGGCTGAGTCGGGCGTTTTCTGATAACTAACTTCTGAACGTGTGCGTGTGTAGGCACGGGGAGATTTGTGCAGGGTGACGGAGCCCCTTGTGCTTCTGTGCTAATGTCTACCTGTTCTAGACCTCCAGTGTTGGAAAGCCTTTGTTTAGTGCCTAGTTGTGGCTGCGTAACTGCTGTTGCGCCTGCAGCTGTGCTCGCAGGGATGCTGGGTGGCTCCGCATCAAACCGGCCGCCGGGCGGCTTGGTTGTGCCGCAGAGCATGCCGGGAGCTGTAGTCCTTGCGGCTGCCGGGTTGTGCCGCAGAGCATGCCGGGAGCTGTATTCCTGGCGCAGTGGCTGCCGGCCCTGTCACGTGGTTCGCCGGGCATGGCGGGAGGCGCGGTCTTCCGGCGCTCGGGTGCCGGGCGGCCGTGGCGCGTACGGTACGCGAGGTGTATTTTTGGGGTTGGATTCGTGTTGATTACTGGGGGCTTGCGGGTGCGGCCGCTTCCCGAGAAGCGGTGAGTTCCCCGGGAGCTGACAGAAGGGAAGAGGGAAAGGAGGAGGACGATGACCTTTTCCCCGTGCCCAGGGCGCAGATGATGGCCGCGTCCCCGGCCCACCGGAGGTCCCGCTCAGCCTCCCCTGGCCCCCCTTGCCCCGTGCGCCTGCCCCCAGCTCCGGCACCTCCCCATAAGCGTGCTGCATAGCCTTAGGCCGCCCCCAGGCCCTGTCGTGAAGGCAGCAAGCCGTCCCTCAAGCGCACTGGATTCCCCCTTGGTGCAGGGGCCCTTAGCAGTAGCGTGGGGAGGGAGCGGTGTGTCCAGAAGCCCCTGCGGAAGGAGAGGCTTTGGCCAGGGTCGATCGACGGTAATGACGGTCACTGTTTCTTCTTTCCCTCTCCCAGAGACCGTGCTGAGGACGTGGTTGTCTGTCCTTCCCCCGGGGATGCCGTTGCCTGTGGCCGTCTCAGGCTCGCGTGGCTTCTCTCTGCCCGTCCTCGCCGTCCTCGCAGCGCAGGGCCGAAAAGGGATAGACAAAGCCCTTCCCGGCTGCGGACAGGAGCTGCCTCAGCTGAAGCTGGAGACGCCAACGAAAGGTAAAGAAGAAGAAACTGAAGGTGCTCTGGCTGCCAGCTGCCTTCCTGCCGCAGGCAAGAGAGAGCCTGTCCATGCAGGTGGGGGAGGAAGGATCCCCCTTCATAGCCCGCAGCGGGCCAGGCCACCAACGTGCACCGTAGGGTCTGTACGCGTAACCCGGAGTTGGGTACGGGCGTGTAGTGCACGAGCGAGCTAGGCTACGTGCCTAGGAAGCCTCATCTGGTAAGAGCTGTAAGACACCCACGTATTCTCTTCAGGTGGAGGACGGCCTAGAGTCTGGAGCTGCAGAAGAGGCAGGGAGGAGAGGAGGGGAAAGAAGCATCTGAACGGCTAAATTGTGCCAGCAGCGCTGAGAGCGAGAGTCGCGGTGAGTCCTGGGCCACTGGGGCCCCGTTGCCTTTCTTGTGCGTCCTGGGCCCTCCCTGTCTCTCCCCCGGCCCCCTCTCTTTCCTTACCTGCTGCAAAATTTACTTTTTTTTTTTGCGGCCCCCCCCACCGCACCTTCTTTCTCCATCTCGCTCTGAGTGGCTCCTTGCCTCCCTGTCTTTTCAGTCCTCCCTCTCTCTGTCCTGTAGCCTGTGGCTCCTTTTTCTTTCTCCGCCTCTCTCTGCCTGGCTCTGGCTCCGTTTTTTTTTTTTTTTTTTATTCCTCCTGCTCTGTCCTGTAGCCTGTCGGTGTTTTGTTGTTCTCTGGCTCTCTTGATCTGACTCCCTGTGTTACCGAAAAACGCGTTAAAATCGGAAACGACTCCTCAACACCAATTTAGTATTAAAGAGCAGGCATTCTTTATTCGCGGCGCCGAATGCACGGGGGATCGCTCCTCCTGGCGTGCGTACCTCACGCACCTTTCCCGTACAATTTGTAGATCAATGTTTTACGTATTCATACATATTCATTATTGTCCTGTCTGCTGATTGGTACAAACTTGCTCGTTCCGTATGTAAATCGCTGCGCAGGCTCGGTTGTCCTCTTCCGTTGTTCTCTTCTGTTACTTGGGTCGGTGGTGGTCTGTGAGTCGGTGGTCGCGATCTCCCCCTGCCGGAATTACCTTTTAGCTTCTCGGCTCTTACCCTTGGCAGTCTTGGCTAGTTTTCTCAGTCCGCTAAGCGAAACAGCGTTTTGTCATCCTTTTCTTACAGAAGCACGTTGTCTGTTGTTCTGCTGACATTAACGATCGCCTAGGGACTAAAATGCAGATAGACAGATGCGCTGATTGGTACGCTCCATGTTCCCGTAATGGAACACCGTCTCTGGTTGATTTCATCCCTTTGGTTACATTTCCCCTGTTTGGAAGTTCTGAAATAATAATTTTCTCAATACTTCCATCCTAGATCAATAATATTCCACTATGTCAGTTTAGTGTTTGCTTCATGTTCTGAAATTTTTCACTTGATTGTGGTCTCCAGGGTGTATGCAGGTCCCATTTTCTACCCAAAATTTTATTAATTTGTTGAAGTACCTCTGCAAAAAAATGTGGTGCTCTATCAGAGGACATTCCCGTTGGCACTCTAAATCTTGGTATTATTTCCTTCAGCAACGTCTTAACTACTACTCTAGCTTTGTCGGTGCAGCACGAGAAAGCTGCTGGCCATCTAGAAAATTTGTCAATCAGCACTGACAAATACTGCTCTATCTATTTTGTCTGGGTAACTCAGAGAACTTAATTTGCTAATAATTTCCGGGAGAATTTTTTGTTTTGTTACTCCTAAAGGTTGTTTCCTTTGGTTCAGGGGATTATTTCTAGGACAGATTGGACACTTAGCTACTATGGGTTTAACTATTCTTGTCATGCCTACACACGCTACAGATGTTTTTAAACTCAAAACCGTAGCGCCTACACCCTAATGTGTTTGCTCATGGTTTTCTTTTGCAAGTTCTGTCATAACTTGTGGGGTGGTTGTTGTTATTACTTGTTTTTCTGGTGTTACCTACCATCTCTCTGTGTTTTGTGATGCTTCCAATTGTTCTGCTAATTGCTCATCCAATTTATTATATCTCGGTTTCAACTTTGGAATTCTGATCTGTTTTACTGGTACTAGTGCAAGGATACCTTGCTCTGCAGTCCTCTTTGCAGCTTTATCGGTCAGTCGTTTGCTTATGTTTACAGCCGTCTGGCCAAATTGATGAGCTTTGCAACGCTTTACCGCCACTTCTTTTGGTTTCTGCACGTCTTCCGGAAGTTGGAGAATTTCTTCTTTATGCTGTATTGATGATTCTTGGGCTGATGGCAGTCCTTTCTCCTTCCCAATAGCTCCATGATCGTGGATCACACCAAATGCACGTTTGGAATCAGTCTAGATATTTATCCTTTGTCCTTCTGCCATTCGCAGAGCTCGCTTCAATGCTACCAATACTGCTTTCTGTGCTGAGGTGTTTGCAGGCAGCACCCCTGACTCCATTCCCTCGGCGGCGATAACGACAGCATATCCGGCCATTCGCTTCTCTTCTCGCCCAGAGCTTCTTCCATCTGTAAACAACTCCAGATCAGGATTTTCCCAGAGGTTTGTGTCTCAGGTCTGGTCTGCTGGAATAGACTTGTTCAATAGTTAGCAAGCGATCGTGTTCTAAATTGTCCGTAAGGTTTTCTGTTGTTAAAAACATAGCAGGATTCAGTATAGCAGTAGTCTTCGATTCCACATCGTCTTGTTCTAACAGAACAACTTGATATTTCAACATTCTGCTAAGGGATAGCCAACGACCCCCCTTTTGTTCTAAAACAGTCACCGCTATGTGCGGGACATATACTGTCATCTTCTGTCCCATTGTTAACTTTGGGGCTTCCCGGATCGGCAGCGCTGTTGTTGCTACTGCCCGTAAACACCTAGGCCATCTTTTACTCGCGTGGTCAGGTTGTTTGGAGAAGTAGCCCACAGGTCTCTTCCAGGTTCCCAGTCGCTGTGTCAGCACTCCAAGGGCTAAATGTTGTCTTTCGTGGACAAACAACTCAAAAGGTTTAGCGAAATCAGGTAGGCCTAATGCAGGGGCCATCATCGAGGCTCTTTTCAGTTCTTTGAATGCCGTTTGGCATCCGGGCGTCCAGGTTAAATATTTATCCTTTTGAGTCTTTCAATGCCTCAAATAATGGTTTTACATACAGTCTATAGTTCAGAATCCAGAGCTGATGCTATTTCATTGTTTTCAGAAAAGCTCTCAGTTCCTTCGGGCTGCTAGGTTCGGGAATTTGACAAATAGTTTCTTTCTTTTCACTTTCTAATTGTCTTTGTCTTTGAGATATTTCAAATCCTAAATAAATGGCTGCTTCTTTTCCTATTTGGGTTTTGTTTCTGGAAACTCCGCATCTTCCTTGGCCCAGAAAATTTAAAAATTTCAAAACATTTTTCTTTACTTTGTGCCGCTATCAGAATGTCATCCGCATTCTGTAACAAGATGCCTCTCCCTGGGTTCTGTTTTTTCTATATCTCTAATTTTTTTTTGCCAGCTGAGTCTCAAGTATCGTAGGACTATTTTTAAATCCTTGTGGAAGTACGGTCCATGGTAGCTGTGTCTTTCATTCTGTGGTGGGGCTTTCCCATTCCAAAGCAAATAGGCTTTGACTTTTTATGCCTGGAAGTATGCAAAAGAAGGCGTCCTTCAAATCTAGTACAGTAAACCATTTATGCTCCTCCTTTAAAAGAGGTCAGTAAAGCGTATGGATTAGCTACTACCGGATGTATATCTTGGACCACCTGATTTATAGCCCTTAAATCGTGAACTAGCTAATACTCTTTGCCTCTAGATTTCTTTACTGGCGACACAGGAGTACTATATTCTGATTCACATTCCACTAAAAGCTCATATTCTGAAAAATTTTATAATTAACTTCTGTAATCCTTTTCGAGCCTCTCGCTTAATAGGGTATTGTTTTTGTCTTACGGGCTTGGCTCCAGGCTTTAAGGTTACTTTTACCGGCTCTGCCCACTTAGATCGCTCCGGAGCTCCGCTCGCTCAAACCAAAGGAATTACTACGTTTTCCACTTCCTCGGGAACCCGTTCCTCCCTGGAGGAATCCTGTAACATAAACGCTCTCGCCTCTGTGGCTTTTGATTCTGGTATTAGTGATTTAATCTCTCCATCTTTAAAAGTTACTTGAGCATCTAATTGACCTAATAGATCTCGTCATAACAGAGGCAGTGGACATTCAGGCATATGCAGAAACTGGTGAGTTGCCCATTGCTTCTCCAATTTAAACTTTAATGGCTCTGAGAGGGGCTAATTTTTCTTTGCCCTGTTGCGCTAGCAACATCTACTGATTTATGATCAAATTTCTCTTCACGTGTATTCAATACCAAATAAGTGGCTCCCGTATCTACCAAAAATTCTATTTCTTCATTCCGTAGCTTCAGTGTAACCAGGTGTTCAGCTAGGGTTGATTCCCCTGGTCTCCTTCATGCCAAGCTACTTCAAGCATTTAACCCAGATCTCTGGATTCAGGTTGTTCTAGTTTCTGAAGGTTGTTTTCTCTCCCCCCGCCCCCATCTGGGGCTGATTGTCTTATGAATATAGAGACCAGCTGAATTGCTTTTTCTGGTTTTTCTGGGTTCAAATGAGTATATTTTCTGGTGGTCACCTTCAGTCTTTCCATAAAGGCTGAAGGGGACTCACTTAATTCTTGTCTCACTTCATAAATTTTGACCAATTTATTGCTTTTGGCATTGCTTGTCTTACTCCAAATAAAATCTCTCTCTGACATCTAGTCAACATTCCCCTGGGTCCTGGCTGATTAGGGTCCCACTCGGGATTTGTAGATGGAAAATTCTTATTCATTGTTCTCTGTAAATTCCTGTTAGCATGTGCTCCCTGCACCTGCCTTCTGGCTGTATTCCATACTATTTTCTTGTCAGTTTCATCAAGCGAAGTATCCAGTATCACAAGTAGAGCAACACTCTTTCAAGTTCTCACCACGTTTTCCTCTTTTCAGAAACATTGCCGTAGAATCTTGTGGACATACCTCACGCTGTTTCTGCTGCTCGGGATGATTCCACGGTGTAAAGAACAAATCAACATATGCCACTTCTTCCCGTTTGCCTTCCCTTTTTACAAAACAACATTAATTGCAAGATGGTACGATATTGCAATGTCTCGTGTTCTGGCCATTTGTGCCCACCTTCCAATTGATACGTTGGCCACCAATGATTGCAATATTCAATTAATGGTTTCCGAGTTAGTGGGTCACCGCCCCCGACGTCTTTCCAGTGCTTCAAAATACATCGCAAAGGTGTTCTCTGTGGGATAGGTTTCCTACTCAGTAATGCTCCCGTCTCCCAGTCGACTAGTAGTTGTGATAGTGCACTATCACAAATACTAGTCAGAGGGACTCCAACCCCCGTTAGAGGTCTCACTGGAAATCTGCCACTGGGATCTGTAGCCCCCTGCTAGATATCCCTGGAGACTTCAACCCCCTGTTGAAGACTCCCCTACCCTCGGGTCCCGCTCCACAGGCTTTCGCCTAGCAGAGACTTACCAACCGAGGCACCTCTTGGCCCCGACCCTGCGTGGCTTTCGCCGCGCCTTACGGGCAGGCCTGTGGGACTCAAACCCGCTATCCTATCCTATGTGGGAAACTAACCCCACGTATTATTCTACCTAAGTTTCTTCTTCAAAGAATGCCTTGTTTACCTCAATCCAGGGGATCTTGCTCAGAATTCTCTGGCCCGGGGATCGGAAGCTCTCCCGGAGAATTCCTCGGGGCCGGCTGCAGGTCCCACGATCCCACGGATCCGTCGAGATTCAAAAGCAGGTTCCCACCTGGGGTGCCAAAACTGTTACCGAAAAACGCGTTAAAATCGGAAACGACTCCTCAACACCAATTTAGTATTAAAGAGCAGGCATTCTATATTCACGGCGCCGGATGCACGGGGGATCGCTCCTCCTGGCGTGCGTACCTCACGCACCTTTCCTGTACAATTTGTAGATGAAAATTTTACATACTCATACATAGTCATTATTGTCTTGTCTAGCGATGGGTACAAACTTGCTCGTTCCGTATGTCAATCACTGCGCAGGCTCGGTTGTCCTCTTCCGTTGTTCTCTTCTGAGTAGGTGGTGTTACTTGGGTCGGTGGTGGTCTGTGAGTCGGTGGTCGCGATCTCCCCCTGCCGGAATTACCTTTTAGCTTCTCGGCTCTTACTCTTGGCAGTCTTGGCTAGTTTTCTCAGTCCGCTAAGCGAAACCGCGTTTTGTCATCCTTTTCTGACAGAAGCATGTTGTCTGTTGTTCTGCTGACATTAACGATCGCCTAGGCACTAAAATGCAGATCGACAGGTGCGCTGATTGGTACGCTCCATGTTCCCGTAATGGAACACCGTCTCTGGTTGGTTGATTTCATCGCTTTGGTTACACCTGTTCCTGTTGTTCAGTTTCTTCTTTTTTGGCTTTGTGTGATTCTCTCTGTGATTCTGTTTTTCTCTGCCTCGCTTTTCCCAGCTCCCCGTCCCTCACTTGGAATGCCCGTTATCCTTCAGCAGCTCACTCTCCCTTGGTTGCCATCCCCGTTTCTGAATTCCTCCTGCTTTGCCACGTAGCCCGTGACTTTTTTCTTAATCTCTCTCTGTCTGCCTCAACGCTCCCCCCGTGCTTTTTAATTCGTCTTCTCTGCTCTGTACCCTGCTACTGTTCTTGCCTTTCTGAGTTCTTCTCTGTCCAGCTCCCTTTCCCTATTCATGAATTCCTGTTCTTCCTGCAGCCACCGCTGTTCCCTGTGACCTCCATCTCTCTCTGTCCAGCTCCCTGTCCCTAGGTTTTAATTCCTGCCTCTGCCCGCTGTAGCCTGTCTAGATGTTTCTCTCGGCCTCTCTCTCTGTCCGGCTCCCTCTCTCTGTGTTCTAATTCCATGTTGTCACGTGGACCCGTGCTATTTGTTTGTCCTCATCTCTCTCTGTCCAGCTCCTTGCTGCGACGTTTTATTTCCTCATTTCCTCCCTCTCTGTCTTTGTAGCCCATTGCTGTTGGTTTGTTTTTTTCTTTTTTTTCACTTGTTTCTTCATGTGTCTCTGTCTGCCTCCCAGTCCCTGATCTTTAATTCCTCCTTCCCTGTAGGCCGCTGTTCCTTTTTTCCATTCTACATTGTGTTCTCTTTGGTCTCGTGTTCTTATTCATTGATTCCCTCCTCGCTGCCCTGTGGCTTGTCCCCATTTTATTGTTGCTTCTCTCTCCCTCTCTCTGGCTTCTTGCCCCTGTTTTTAAAATTCCTCCCTCTCTTCTCTCTTCCCTGTAGGCCGTGTGATCTTTAGCCTTTCTCCATGTCTTTCTGCCCAGCTCTCTGTGTCTATTCATTAATTCTTCCCTCTCTGCCCTGTAGCCTGTAGCTTCTGTCCTTTCTCCATCTTGCTGTCCCTGGCTCCCCCGTGACCCTATGCTAGAATTGTTTCTCTCTTCTCTCCGTACGCATTGCGATTCCTTTTGCTCTCTGTCTCCCTTTGGTTTTTTCTTTTTTTTTTTCTGGCTCCCTGTCCCTAATTCTTAATTCTCTGCCTTCTCGTGCCCCATGGTTTGTTCTGTGGGGTTCTCTCGCGGTTCCCTCGCAGTTCCCTCCAGTCCATACTGGGCTATATTGGTCTAGTCCATACTGGGCTATATTGGTCTGTCCCGGCTTCCTCCCACTTCTTTCCCAGTGCCTCACAGTAGGTCCCGGTTCCGTCCATGGGATGAACTGTGAGGGAACTGTGAGGGAACTGTGAGGGAACTGTGAGGGAACTGTGAGGGAACTGTGAGGGAACTGTGAGGGAACTGTGAGGGAACTGTGAGGGAACTGTGAGGGAACTGTGAGGGAACTGTGAGGGAACTGTGAGGGAACTGTGAGGGAACTGTGAGGGAACTGTGAGGGAACTGTGAGGGAACTGTGAGGGAACTGTGAGGGAACTGTGAGGGAACTGTGAGGGAACTGTGAGGGAACTGTGAGGGAACTGTGAGGGAACTGTGAGGGAACTGTGAGGGAACTGTGAGGGAACTGTGAGGGAACTGTGAGGGAACTGTGAGGGAACTGTGAGGGAACTGTGAGGGAACTGTGAGGGAACTGTGAGGGAACTGTGAGGGAACTGTGAGGGAACTGTGAGGGAACTGTGAGGGAACTGTGAGGGAACTGTGAGGGAACTGTGAGGGAACTGTGAGGGAACTGTGAGGGAACTGTGAGGGAACTGTGAGGGAACTGTGAGGGAACTGTGAGGGAACTGTGAGGGAACTGTGAGGGAACTGTGAGGGAACTGTGAGGGAACTGTGAGGGAACTGTGAGGGAACTGTGAGGGAACTGTGAGGGAACTGTGAGGGAACTGTGAGGGAACTGTGAGGGAACTGTGAGGGAACTGTGAGGGAACTGTGAGGGAACTGTGAGGGAACTGTGAGGGAACTGTGAGGGAACTGTGAGGGAACTGTGAGGGAACTGTGAGGGAACTGTGAGGGAACTGTGAGGGAACTGTGAGGGAACTGTGAGGGAACTGTGAGGGAACTGTGAGGGAACTGTGAGTAGGGGGCGGCCCCCCGGGCCCCAGCCCCTCCCCCCCGCCTGGGGCCAGGGCCCCGCGGCCGCTGGCCCCTTCCTCCTCTGCCCGCTCCCGTCGCAGACGGCTCGGTATGTGTCACGAGCGGCAGCCCCGTTCAGCAGCTCTCGGAGGGCGCGCGGCTGTGCCCGGCCGTGACCGGGCCCCGCAGGGGTTTCCCGCTCGCCCCGAGAAGGCGCTGGCCCCGAGCCGGCGCGTCCCGCCCCGCCCGGCCCTCGGCGCCCTCGCGAGCTGAGCGCGGCCCGGCCAGCAGGGGGCGCTGGCGCTCACCGGCTGGGCGCGGTGGCGGGGCCGGTGGGGGCCGTTCCTTCCGGCCGCCCTTTAAGGGCCGCCCCGCGGGGCTTGGGCTTCCGGTGGCGCGTGCGCGGCGCGTCGGAGCGGGGGCGGGAGCGGTGCGTGTGGAGGCCGAAGGGCCGGTGCGTGTGGCGGCCGGGTCGCGAGGCGTCCCTGTGCGGTGCCGGGGCCCCTCTGCGGCCCGGCGTGGGAAGCCCGCGGCCGGCGGAGCCTGCTCGGAGCTGGGCGGGGAGCGCCGCGGCGGTCCGGCCGCCGGCAGCCATCCCCTGCGGTGGCCGGCAGCCCCTCGGGACGGCTGGAGGCCTGGCGGTGCCCGAGCCTCGCCTGCGGCAGCCGCCTGAGAGAGCAGCGCGGCCGTGTCCGGGGGCCGGAGAGCGCTGGTGGGTGAGTTCGGGCAGCGGGGGGCGGGTGTGTGTCTCCGGGCGGGGCCGGGGGGCTCCGTGCCCCGCAGAGGAGCCCCGGTCGGGCATCGTTCGCTTCCGAACAATGCAGGTCTGTCCCTGGTTATTTTCTGTGTACAGTGTTTCGGGCCACCTGAAAGCCTTTGGCCGGGTAGGTTTGGTGTGGGGCGATGGCAGGTGTGGACCCTGAAAGATCTCGGGTGGGGGGCGTGGGAGGTATTTCTTGCCTTAAAACTCTGAGCCCACCTCGCGTGTCATGTCGTGTTATCATGTCGTGAGTCTCGTGACTGTGGCAAATGGCTGAGTCGGGCGTTTTCTGATAACTAACTTCTGAACGTGTGCGTGTGTAGGCACGGGGAGATTTGTGCAGGGTGACGGAGCCCCTTGTGCTTCTGTGCTAATGTCTACCTGTTCTAGACCTCCAGTGTTGGAAAGCCTTTGTTTAGTGCCTAGTTGTGGCTGCGTAACTGCTGTTGCGCCTGCAGCTGTGCTCGCAGGGATGCTGGGTGGCTCCGCATCAAACCGGCCGCCGGGCGGCCGGGTTGTGCCGCAGAGCATGCCGGGAGCTGTAGTCCTTGCGGCTGCCGGGCGGCCGGGTTGTGCCGCAGAGCATGCCGGGAGCTGTATTCCTGGCGCAGTGGCTGCCGGCCCTGTCACGTGGTTCGCCGGGCATGGCGGGAGGCGCGGTCTTCCGGCGCTCGGGTGCCGGGCGGCCGTGGCGCGTACGGTACGCGAGGTGTATTTTTGGGGTTGGATTCGTGTTGATTACTGGGGGCTTGCGGGTGCGGCCGCTTCCCGAGAAGCGGTGAGTTCCCCGGGAGCTGACAGAAGGGAAGAGGGAAAGGAGGAGGACGATGACCTTTTCCCCGTGCCCAGGGCGCAGATGATGGCCGCGTCCCCGGCCCACCGGAGGTCCCGCTCAGCCTCCCCTGGCCCCCCTTGCCCCGTGCGCCTGCCCCCAGCTCCGGCACCTCCCCATAAGCGTGCTGCATAGCCTTAGGCCGCCCCCAGGCCCTGTCGTGAAGGCAGCAAGCCGTCCCTCAAGCGCACTGGATTCCCCCTTGGCGCAGGGGCCCTTAGCAGTAGCGTGGGGAGGGAGCGGTGTGTCCAGAAGCCCCTGCGGAAGGAGAGGCTTTGGCCAGGGTCGATCGACGGTAATGACGGTCGCTGTTTCTTCTTTCCCTCTCCCAGAGACCGTGCTGAGGACGTGGTTGTCTGTCCTTCCCCCGGGGATGCCGTTGCCTGCGGCCGTCTCAGGCTCGCGTGGCTTCTCTCTGCCCGTCCTCGCCGTCCTCGCAGCGCAGGGCCGAAAAGGGATAGACAAAGCCCTTCCCGGCTGCGGACAGGAGCTGCCTCGGCTGAAGCTGGAGACGCCAACGAAAGGTAAAGAAGAAGAAACTGAAGGTGCTCTGGCTGCCAGCTGCCTTCCTGCCGCAGGCAAGAGAGAGCCTGTCCATGCAGGTGGGGGAGGAAGGATCCCCCTTCATAGCCCGCAGCGGGCCAGGCCACCAACGTGCACCGTAGGGTCTGTACGCGTAACCCGGAGTTGGGTACGGGCGTGTAGTGCACGAGCGAGCTAGGCTACGTGCCTAGGAAGCCTCATCTGGTAAGAGCTGTAAGACACCCACGTATTCTCTTCAGGTGGAGGACGGCCTAGAGTCTGGAGCTGCAGAAGAGGCAGGGAGGAGAGGAGGGGAAAGAAGCATCTGAACGGCTAAATTGTGCCAGCAGCGCTGAGAGCGAGAGTCGCGGTGAGTCCTGGGCCACTGGGGCCCCGTTGCCTCTCTTGTGCGTCCTGGGCCCTCCCTGTCTCTCCCCCGGCCCCCTCTCTTTCCTTACCTGCTGCAAAATTATTTTTTTTTGCGCCCCCCCCGCACCTTCTTTCTCCGTCTCGCTCTGAGTGGCTCCCTGCCTCCCCGTCTTTTCAGTCCTCCCTCTCTCTGTCCTGTAGCCTGTGGCTCCTTTTTCTTTCTCCGCCTCTCTCTGCCTGGCTCTGGCTCTGTTTTTTTTTTTTTTTTTATTCCTCCTGCTCTGTCCTGTAGCCTGTCGGTGTTTTGTTGTTCTCTGGCTCTCTTGATCTGACTCCCTGTGTTACCGAAAAACGCGTTAAAATCGGAAACGACTCCTCAACACCAATTTAGTATTAAAGAGCAGGCATTCTTTATTCGCGGCGCCGGATGCACGGGGGATCGCTCCTCCTGGCGTGCGTACCTCACGCACCTTTCCCGTACAATTTATAGATGAAAATTTCACATACTCATACATAGTCATTATTGTCTTGTCTAGTGATGGGTACAAACTTGCTCGTTCCCTATGTCAGTCACTGCGCAGGCTCGGTTGTCCTCCCAGTACAGTGCGGGGAACGGGGACGTACAGTGCGGGGAACGGGGACGTATAGTGCGGGGAACGGGGACGTACCAGGATCTACTGGGTTGTACTGGGAGGGAACTGGGACGTACTGGGAGGCTCTACAATGTCCTGGGATGTCCTGGGATGTAGTGTGGAGGAACTAGGATGTACAGGCTTGTACTGGGTTGTACCGGGTGGAACTGGCAGGAATTTGGGATGTACCAGGATCTACTGGGATGTACTGGGAGGTAACTGTTATGTACTGGGAAGGAACTGGTAGGGAACTGGGATGTACTGGTATGTACTGGGAGGGAAGTGTTATGTACTGAGGGTAACTGGGACGTACTGGGATGTGCTGGGAGGGAACTGTGAAGTACTGGGATGTACTGGGAGGGAACTGGGATGTACTGGGAGGGAACTGGGATGTACTGGGAGGGAACTGGGATGTACTGGGAGGGAACTGGGATGTACTGGGAGGGAACTGGGATGTACTGGGAGGGAACTGGGATGTACTGGGAGGAAAGTGTTGGGAATTGGGATTTACTGGGAGGGAAATGGGATGGACTGGGAGGGAACTGGGATGTAGTGGGACATACTGGGTGGGAACTGGGATGTACAGGGGTGTACTGGGAGGGGACTGTTATGTACCAAGGGGGAACTGGGATGTACTGGGAGTGAACTGTGAAGTACTGGGATGTACTTAGAGGGAAGTGGGAGGGAACTTGGATGTAGTGGGAGAGAACTGGGATTTACTTGGAGGAAAGTGGCATGTACTGGGATGTACTGGAATGGAACTGGGAGTGAACTGTGTGTGAACTGTGAGGCAACTGGGATGTACTGTGAGGCAACTGGGATGTACTGGGATGTACTGGGACAGACTGGGAGGGATCTGGGATGTACTGGGATGCACTGGTAGGGAACTGGGATGTACTGGGAGGAATCTGGAATGTCCCAGTTGACACCCACTTCCCTCCCAGTGCCTCCCAGTATATCCCAGTCTCCTCCCAGTACATCCCAGTAAATCCCAGTTTGCTCCCAGTACATCGCAGTACATTCCAGTTCCGTTCCTGTACATCCCAATACATCCCCGTTCCATGCCAGTACATCCCAGTTCCCTACCAGTTCATCCCCGTACATCCCAATTCCCTCCCGGTTCACTACCACTTCTTTCCCAGTGCCTCCCAATACATCCCAGTTCCGTCCCATTACATCCCAGCACATCCCAGGTCCCTCCCAGTACATCCCAGGTCCCTCCCAGTACATCCCAGGTCCCTCCCAGTACATCCCAGTTCCCTCCCAGTACTGGGAGGGAACTGGGATGTACTGGGAGGCACTACAATGTGCGGGGATGCCCTGGGATGTACTGTGGAGGAACTAGGATGTACAGGCTTGTACTGGGTTGTACCGGGTGGAACTGGCAGGGATTTGGGATGTACCAGGATGTACTGGGATGTACTGGGAGGTAACTGTTATGTACTGGGAAGGAACAGGGAGGGAACTGGGATGTACTGGTAGGGAACTGGGATGTACTGTGAGGGAACTGGGACGTACTGTGAGGACACTGGGATGTACTGTTATGTACTGGGAGGGAAGTGTTATGTACTGAGGGGAAGTGGGATGTACTGGGATGTACTGGGAGGGAACTGTGAAGTACTGGGATGTACTGGGAGTGAACTGGGAGGGAACTGGTATGTAGTAGGATGTACTGGGTGGGAACTGGGATGTACCAGGATGTACTGGGATGTACTAGGAGGGAACTGGGATGTACTGGGAGGGAACTGGGATGTACTGGGATGTACTGGGAGGGAACTGGTATGTACTGGGAGGGAACTGGGATGTACTGGGGACATACTGGCAGGGAACTGGGATGTACTGGGAGTGGATTGGGATGTACTGGGAGGGAACTTGGATGTATTGGGAGGGAAGTGTTATGTACCAAGGGGGAACTGGGACGTACTGGGATGTAGTGGGAGTGAACTGTGAAGTGCTGGGATGTACTGTGAGGGAACTGGGATGTACTGGGAGGGAACTTTGAAGTACTGGGATGTACTTAGAGGAAACTGGGAGGCAACTGGGATGTAGTGGGACGTACTGGAATGGAACTGGGAGTGAACTGTGTGTGAACTGGGAGGGAACTGGGATGTACTGTGAGGGTACTGGGAGGGACTGGGAGGGATCTGGGATGTACTGGGCTGCACTGGTAGGGAACTGGGATGTACTGGGAGGACACTGGAATGTCCCAGTTGACACCCAATTTCCTCCCAGTTTCCTCCCAGTAAATCCCAGTTTCCTCCCAGTAAATCCCAGTTTCCTCCCAGTAAATCCCAGTTTCCTCCCAGTATATCCCAGTTTCCTCCCAGTACATCCCAGTAAATCCCAGTTCCGTTCCTGTACATCCTAATACATCCCCGTTCCATGCCAGTACATCCCAGTTCCCTACTAGTTCATCCCCGTACATCCCAATTCCCTCCCGGTTCACTACCACTTCTTTCCCAGTGCCTCCCAATACATCCCAGATCCGTCCCATTACATCCCAGTACATCCCAGTTCCCTCCCAGTACATCCCAGATCCCTCCCAGTACTGGGAGGGAACTGGGATGTACTGGGAGGCACTACAATGTGCGGGGATGCCCTGGGATGTACTGTGGAGGAACTAGGATGTACAGGCTTGTACTGGGTTGTACCGGGTGGAACTAGCAGGGATTTGAAATGTCCTAGGATCTACTGGGATGTACTGGGATGTACTGGGAGGTAACTGTTCTGTACTGGGAGTGAACTGGGAGGGAACTGGGACGTACTTGGAGGGAAATGGGAGAGAACTGAGATGTACTGGAGGGAACTGGAATGGAATAAGAGGGAACTAGGACGCACTGGTCGGAAACAGGGACGGAACTGGGATGTACTGGGACGTACTGGGAGGGAACTGGGACGTACTGGGAGGGAACTGTTGTGTACTGGGAGTGAACTGGGAGGGAACTGGTATGTAGTAGGATGTACTGGGAGGGAACTGGGATGTATTGGGACGGACTGGGAGGGAACTGGGACGGACTGGGATGCACTGGTAGGGAACTGGGATGTACTGGGAGGAAACTGGAATGTCCCAGTTGACACCCACTTTCCTCCCAGTTTCCTCCCAGTATATCCCAGTTTCCTCCCAGTACATCCCAGTAAATCCCAGTTTGCTCCCAGTACATCGCAGTACATTCCAGTTCCGTTCCTGTACATCCCAATACATCCCCGTTCCATGCCAGTACATCCCAGTTTCCTACCAGTTCATCCCCGTACATCCCAATTCCCTCCCGGTTCGCTACCACTTCTTTCCCATTGCCTCCAAATACATCCCAGTTCCGTCCCATTACATCCCAGTACATCCCAGGTCCCTCCCAGTACTGGGAGGGAGCTGGGATGTACTGGGAGGCACTACAATGTGCGGGGATGCCCTGGGATGTACTGTGGAGGAACTAGGATGTACAGGCTTGTACTGGGTTGTACCGGGTGGAAGTAGCAGGGATTTGGGATGTACCAGGATCTACTGGGATGTACTGGGATGTACTGGGAGGTAACTGTTATGTACTGGGAGGGAACTGGGACGTACTGGTAGGGAACTGGGATGTACTGGGAGGGAACTGGGACGTACTGTGAGGACACTGGGATGTACTGTTATGTACTGGGAGGGAAGTGTTATGTACAGAGGGGAACTGGGACGTACTGGGATGTACTGGGATGGAACTGTGAAGTACTGGGATGTACTGGGAGTGAACTGGGAGGGAACTGGTATGTAGTAGGATGTACTGGGTGGGAACTGGGAGGGAACTGGTATGTACTGGGAGGGAACTGGGATGTAGTGGGAGGGAACTGGGAGGGAACTGGGATGTACTGGGAGGGAACTGGTATGTACTGGGAGGGAACTGGGATGTACTGGGACATACTGGGAGGGAACTGGGATGTACTGGGAGGGGATTGGGATGTACTGGGAGGGAACTTGGATGTATTGGGAGGGAAGTGTTATGTACCAAGGGGGAACTGGGACGTACTGGGATGTAGTGGGAGTGAACTGTGAAGTACTGGGATGTACTTAGAAGGAACTGGGATGTACTGGGAGGGAACTTTGAAGTACTGGGATGTACTTAGAGGAAACTGGGAGGCAACAGGCATGTACTGGGATGTACTGGAATGGAACTGTGTGTGAACTGTGAGGGAACTGGGATGTACTGTGAGGGAACTGGGATGTACTGTGAGGGAACTGGGATGTACTGGGAGGGACTGGGAGGGACTGGGAGGGATCTGGGATGTACTGGGCTGCACTGGTAGGGAACTGGGATGTACTGGGAGGAAACTGGAATGTCCCAGTTGACACCCAATTTCCTCCCAGTTTCCTCCCAGTATATCTCCGTTTCCTCCCAGTATATCTCCGTTTCCTCCCAGTATATCTCCGTTTCCTCCCAGTATATCTCCGTTTCCTCCCAGTATATCCCTGTTTCCTCCCAGTATATCCCAGTTTCCTCCCAGTACATCCCAGTAAATCCCAGCTCGCTCCCAGTACATGCCAATACATCGCCGTACATTCCAGTACATCCCAGTTTCCTACCAGTTCATCCCCTTACAGCCCAATTCCCTCCCGGTTCACTACCACTTCTTTCCCAGTTCCTCCCAATACATCCCAGTTCCGTCCCATTACATCCCAGTACATCCCAGTTCCCTCCCAGTACATCCCAGTTCCCTCCCAGTACTGCGAGGGAGCTGGGATATACTGGGAGGCACTACAATGTGCGGGGATGTCCTGGGATGTACCGTGGAGGAACTAGGATGTACAGGCTTGTACTGGGTTGTACCGGGTGGAGCTGGCAGGGATTTGGGATGTACCAGGATCTACTGGGATGTACTGGGATGTACTGGGAGGTAACTGTTGTGTACTGGGAGTGAACTGGGAGGGACCTGGGATGTACTGGAAGGCACTACAATGTGCGGGGATGCACAGGGATGTACTGTGGAGGAACTAGGATGTACAGGCTTGTACTCGGTTGTAGCAGGTGGAACTGGCAGGGATTTGAAATGTCCTAGTATCTACTAGGATGTACTGGGATGTACTGGGAGGTAACTGTTGTGTACTGGGAGTGAACTGGGAGGGAACTGTGAAGTACTGGGATGTACTTAGAGGGAACTGGGATGTACTGGGAGGGAACTGGGATGTACTGGGTGGAAAGTGTTGGGAATTGGGATTTACTGGGAGGGAACTGGGAGGGAACTGGGAGGGAACTGGGATGTAGTGGGACATACTGGGAGGGAACTGGGATGTACTGGGGTGTACTGGGAGGGAATTGTTATGTACCGAGGGGGAACTGGGACGTACTGGGAGTGAACTGTGAAGTACTGGGATGTACTTAGAGGGAAGTGGGAGGGAACTTGAATGTAGTGGGAGGGTATTGGGATTTACTTGGAGGAAAGTGGCATGTACTGGGCTGTACTGGAATGGAACTGGGAGTGAACTGTGTGTGAACTGTGAGGGAACTGGGATGTACTGTGAGGGAACTGGGATGTACTGGGACGGACTGGGAGGGAACTGGGATGTACTGGGAGGGATCTGGGATGTACTGGGCTGCACTGGTAGGGAAATGGGATGTACTGGGAGGAAACTGGAATGTCCCAGTTGACACCCACTTCCCTCCCAGTGCCTCCCAGTATATCCCAGTTTCCTCCCAGTACATCCCAGTAAATCCTAGTTTGCTCCCAGTACATCCCAGTACATCGCAGTACATTACAGTTCTGTTCCTGTACATCCCAATACATCCCTGTTCCATGCCAGTACATCCCAGTTCCCTACCAGTTCATCCCCGTACATCCCAATTCCCTCCCGGTTCACTACCACTTCTTTCCCAGTTCCGTCCCATTACATCCCAGTTCCGTCCCATTACATCCCAGTACATCCCAGGTCCCTCCCAGTACATCCCAGGTCCCTCCCAGTACTGGGAGGGAGCTGGGATGTACTGGGAGGCACTACAATGTGCGGGGATGTCCTGGGATGTACTGTGGAGGAACTAGGATGTACAGGCTTGTACTGGGTTGTACCGGGTGGAACTGGCAGGGATTTGGGATGTACCAGGATCTACTGGGAGGTAACTGTTATGTACTGGGAGGTAACTGTTATGTACTGGGAGTGAACTGGGAGGGAACTGGGACGTACTGGTAGGGAACTGGGATGTACTGTGAGGGAACTGGGACGTACTGTGAGGACACTGGGATGTACTGTTATGTACTGGGAGGGAAGTGTTATGTACTGAGGGGAACTGGTGCGTACTGGGATGTACTGGGAGGGAACTGTGAAGTACTGGGATGTGCTGGGAGTGAACTGGGAGGGAACTGGTATGTAGTAGGATGTACTGGGTGGGAACTGGGATGTACCAGGATGTACTGGGATGTAGTGGGAGGGAACTGGTATGTACTGGGAGGGAACTGGGATGTAGTGGTAGGGAACTGGGAGGGAACTGGGATGTACTGGGAGGGAACTGGTATGTACTGGGAGGGAACTGGGAGGGAACTGGGACATACTGGCAGGGAACTGGGATGTACTGGGAGGGGATTGGGATGTACTGGGAGGGAACTTGGATGTATTGGGAGGGAAGTGTTATGTACCAAGGGGGAACTGGGACGTACTGGGATGTAGTGGGAGTGAACTGTGAAGTACTGGGATGTACTGTGAGGGAACTTTAAAGTACTGGGATGTACTTAGAGGAAACTGGGAGGCAACTGGCATGTACTGGGATGTACTGGAATGGAACTGGGAGTGAACTGTGTGTGAACTGGGAGGGAACCGGGATGTACTGTGAGGGAACTGGGATGTACTGGGAGGGACTGGGAGGGATCTGGGATGTACTGGGCTGCACTGGTAGGGAACTGGGATGTACTGGGAGGAAACTGGAATGTCCCAGTTGACACCCACTTCCCTCCCAGTTTCCTCCCAGTATATCCCAGTTTCCTCCCAGTATATCCCAGTTTCCTCCCAGTACATCCCAGTAAATCCCAGTTTGCTCCCAGTACATCGCAGTACATTCCAGTTCCGTTCCTGTACATCCCAATACATCCCCGTTCCATGCCAGTACATCCCAGTTCCCTACCAGTTCATCCCCGTACATCCCAATTCCCTCCCGGTTCACTACCACTTCTTTCCCAGTGCCTCCCAATACATCCCAGTTCCGTCCCATTACATCCCAGCACATCCCAGGTCCCTCCCAGTACATCCCAGGTCCCTCCCAGTACATCCCAGGTCCCTCCCAGTACATCCCAGGTCCCTCCCAGTACATCCCAGTTCCCTCCCAGTACTGGGAGGGAACTGGGATGTACTGGGAGGCACTACAATGTGCGGGGATGCCCTGGGATGTACTGTGGAGGAACTAGGATGTACAGGCTTGTACTGGGTTGTACCGGGTGGAACTGGCAGGGATTTGGGATGTACCAGGATGTACTGGGATGTACTGGGAGGTAACTGTTATGTACTGGGAAGGAACAGGGAGGGAACTGGGATGTACTGGTAGGGAACTGGGATGTACTGTGAGGGAACTGGGACGTACTGTGAGGACACTGGGATGTACTGTTATGTACTGGGAGGGAAGTGTTATGTACTGAGGGGAAGTGGGATGTACTGGGATGTACTGGGAGGGAACTGTGAAGTACTGGGATGTACTGGGAGTGAACTGGGAGGGAACTGGTATGTAGTAGGATGTACTGGGTGGGAACTGGGATGTACCAGGATGTACTGGGATGTACTAGGAGGGAACTGGGATGTACTGGGAGGGAACTGGGATGTACTGGGATGTACTGGGAGGGAACTGGTATGTACTGGGAGGGAACTGGGATGTACTGGGGACATACTGGCAGGGAACTGGGATGTACTGGGAGTGGATTGGGATGTACTGGGAGGGAACTTGGATGTATTGGGAGGGAAGTGTTATGTACCAAGGGGGAACTGGGACGTACTGGGATGTAGTGGGAGTGAACTGTGAAGTGCTGGGATGTACTGTGAGGGAACTGGGATGTACTGGGAGGGAACTTTGAAGTACTGGGATGTACTTAGAGGAAACTGGGAGGCAACTGGGATGTAGTGGGACGTACTGGAATGGAACTGGGAGTGAACTGTGTGTGAACTGGGAGGGAACTGGGATGTACTGTGAGGGTACTGGGAGGGACTGGGAGGGATCTGGGATGTACTGGGCTGCACTGGTAGGGAACTGGGATGTACTGGGAGGACACTGGAATGTCCCAGTTGACACCCAATTTCCTCCCAGTTTCCTCCCAGTAAATCCCAGTTTCCTCCCAGTAAATCCCAGTTTCCTCCCAGTATATCCCAGTTTCCTCCCAGTACATCCCAGTAAATCCCAGTTCCGTTCCTGTACATCCTAATACATCCCCGTTCCATGCCAGTACATCCCAGTTCCCTACTAGTTCATCCCCGTACATCCCAATTCCCTCCCGGTTCACTACCACTTCTTTCCCAGTGCCTCCCAATACATCCCAGATCCGTCCCATTACATCCCAGTACATCCCAGTTCCCTCCCAGTACATCCCAGATCCCTCCCAGTACTGGGAGGGAACTGGGATGTACTGGGAGGCACTACAATGTGCGGGGATGCCCTGGGATGTACTGTGGAGGAACTAGGATGTACAGGCTTGTACTGGGTTGTACCGGGTGGAACTAGCAGGGATTTGAAATGTCCTAGGATCTACTGGGATGTACTGGGATGTACTGGGAGGTAACTGTTCTGTACTGGGAGTGAACTGGGAGGGAACTGGGACGTACTTGGAGGGAAATGGGAGAGAACTGAGATGTACTGGAGGGAACTGGAATGGAATAAGAGGGAACTAGGACGCACTGGTCGGAAACAGGGACGGAACTGGGATGTACTGGGACGTACTGGGAGGGAACTGGGACGTACTGGGAGGGAACTGTTGTGTACTGGGAGTGAACTGGGAGGGAACTGGTATGTAGTAGGATGTACTGGGAGGGAACTGGGATGTATTGGGACGGACTGGGAGGGAACTGGGACGGACTGGGATGCACTGGTAGGGAACTGGGATGTACTGGGAGGAAACTGGAATGTCCCAGTTGACACCCACTTTCCTCCCAGTTTCCTCCCAGTATATCCCAGTTTCCTCCCAGTACATCCCAGTAAATCCCAGTTTGCTCCCAGTACATCGCAGTACATTCCAGTTCCGTTCCTGTACATCCCAATACATCCCCGTTCCATGCCAGTACATCCCAGTTTCCTACCAGTTCATCCCCGTACATCCCAATTCCCTCCCGGTTCGCTACCACTTCTTTCCCATTGCCTCCAAATACATCCCAGTTCCGTCCCATTACATCCCAGTACATCCCAGGTCCCTCCCAGTACTGGGAGGGAGCTGGGATGTACTGGGAGGCACTACAATGTGCGGGGATGCCCTGGGATGTACTGTGGAGGAACTAGGATGTACAGGCTTGTACTGGGTTGTACCGGGTGGAAGTAGCAGGGATTTGGGATGTACCAGGATCTACTGGGATGTACTGGGATGTACTGGGAGGTAACTGTTATGTACTGGGAGGGAACTGGGACGTACTGGTAGGGAACTGGGATGTACTGGGAGGGAACTGGGACGTACTGTGAGGACACTGGGATGTACTGTTATGTACTGGGAGGGAAGTGTTATGTACAGAGGGGAACTGGGACGTACTGGGATGTACTGGGATGGAACTGTGAAGTACTGGGATGTACTGGGAGTGAACTGGGAGGGAACTGGTATGTAGTAGGATGTACTGGGTGGGAACTGGGAGGGAACTGGTATGTACTGGGAGGGAACTGGGATGTAGTGGGAGGGAACTGGGAGGGAACTGGGATGTACTGGGAGGGAACTGGTATGTACTGGGAGGGAACTGGGATGTACTGGGACATACTGGGAGGGAACTGGGATGTACTGGGAGGGGATTGGGATGTACTGGGAGGGAACTTGGATGTATTGGGAGGGAAGTGTTATGTACCAAGGGGGAACTGGGACGTACTGGGATGTAGTGGGAGTGAACTGTGAAGTACTGGGATGTACTTAGAAGGAACTGGGATGTACTGGGAGGGAACTTTGAAGTACTGGGATGTACTTAGAGGAAACTGGGAGGCAACAGGCATGTACTGGGATGTACTGGAATGGAACTGTGTGTGAACTGTGAGGGAACTGGGATGTACTGTGAGGGAACTGGGATGTACTGTGAGGGAACTGGGATGTACTGGGAGGGACTGGGAGGGACTGGGAGGGATCTGGGATGTACTGGGCTGCACTGGTAGGGAACTGGGATGTACTGGGAGGAAACTGGAATGTCCCAGTTGACACCCAATTTCCTCCCAGTTTCCTCCCAGTATATCTCCGTTTCCTCCCAGTATATCTCCGTTTCCTCCCAGTATATCTCCGTTTCCTCCCAGTATATCCCCGTTTCCTCCCAGTATATCCCAGTTTCCTCCCAGTACATCCCAGTAAATCCCAGCTCGCTCCCAGTACATGCCAATACATCGCCGTACATTCCAGTACATCCCAGTTTCCTACCAGTTCATCCCCTTACAGCCCAATTCCCTCCCGGTTCACTACCACTTCTTTCCCAGTTCCTCCCAATACATCCCAGTTCCGTCCCATTACATCCCAGTACATCCCAGTTCCCTCCCAGTACATCCCAGTTCCCTCCCAGTACTGCGAGGGAGCTGGGATATACTGGGAGGCACTACAATGTGCGGGGATGTCCTGGGATGTACCGTGGAGGAACTAGGATGTACAGGCTTGTACTGGGTTGTACCGGGTGGAGCTGGCAGGGATTTGGGATGTACCAGGATCTACTGGGATGTACTGGGATGTACTGGGAGGTAACTGTTGTGTACTGGGAGTGAACTGGGAGGGACCTGGGATGTACTGGAAGGCACTACAATGTGCGGGGATGCACAGGGATGTACTGTGGAGGAACTAGGATGTACAGGCTTGTACTCGGTTGTAGCAGGTGGAACTGGCAGGGATTTGAAATGTCCTAGTATCTACTAGGATGTACTGGGATGTACTGGGAGGTAACTGTTGTGTACTGGGAGTGAACTGGGAGGGAACTGTGAAGTACTGGGATGTACTTAGAGGGAACTGGGATGTACTGGGAGGGAACTGGGATGTACTGGGTGGAAAGTGTTGGGAATTGGGATTTACTGGGAGGGAACTGGGAGGGAACTGGGAGGGAACTGGGATGTAGTGGGACATACTGGGAGGGAACTGGGATGTACTGGGGTGTACTGGGAGGGAATTGTTATGTACCGAGGGGGAACTGGGACGTACTGGGAGTGAACTGTGAAGTACTGGGATGTACTTAGAGGGAAGTGGGAGGGAACTTGAATGTAGTGGGAGGGTATTGGGATTTACTTGGAGGAAAGTGGCATGTACTGGGCTGTACTGGAATGGAACTGGGAGTGAACTGTGTGTGAACTGTGAGGGAACTGGGATGTACTGTGAGGGAACTGGGATGTACTGGGACGGACTGGGAGGGAACTGGGATGTACTGGGAGGGATCTGGGATGTACTGGGCTGCACTGGTAGGGAAATGGGATGTACTGGGAGGAAACTGGAATGTCCCAGTTGACACCCACTTCCCTCCCAGTGCCTCCCAGTATATCCCAGTTTCCTCCCAGTACATCCCAGTAAATCCTAGTTTGCTCCCAGTACATCCCAGTACATCGCAGTACATTACAGTTCTGTTCCTGTACATCCCAATACATCCCTGTTCCATGCCAGTACATCCCAGTTCCCTACCAGTTCATCCCCGTACATCCCAATTCCCTCCCGGTTCACTACCACTTCTTTCCCAGTTCCGTCCCATTACATCCCAGTTCCGTCCCATTACATCCCAGTACATCCCAGGTCCCTCCCAGTACATCCCAGGTCCCTCCCAGTACTGGGAGGGAGCTGGGATGTACTGGGAGGCACTACAATGTGCGGGGATGTCCTGGGATGTACTGTGGAGGAACTAGGATGTACAGGCTTGTACTGGGTTGTACCGGGTGGAACTGGCAGGGATTTGGGATGTACCAGGATCTACTGGGAGGTAACTGTTATGTACTGGGAGGTAACTGTTATGTACTGGGAGGTAACTGTTATGTACTGGGAGTGAACTGGGAGGGAACTGGGACGTACTGGTAGGGAACTGGGATGTACTGTGAGGGAACTGGGACGTACTGTGAGGACACTGGGATGTACTGTTATGTACTGGGAGGGAAGTGTTATGTACTGAGGGGAACTGGTGCGTACTGGGATGTACTGGGAGGGAACTGTGAAGTACTGGGATGTGCTGGGAGTGAACTGGGAGGGAACTGGTATGTAGTAGGATGTACTGGGTGGGAACTGGGATGTACCAGGATGTACTGGGATGTAGTGGGAGGGAACTGGTATGTACTGGGAGGGAACTGGGATGTAGTGGTAGGGAACTGGGAGGGAACTGGGATGTACTGGGAGGGAACTGGTATGTACTGGGAGGGAACTGGGAGGGAACTGGGACATACTGGCAGGGAACTGGGATGTACTGGGAGGGGATTGGGATGTACTGGGAGGGAACTTGGATGTATTGGGAGGGAAGTGTTATGTACCAAGGGGGAACTGGGACGTACTGGGATGTAGTGGGAGTGAACTGTGAAGTACTGGGATGTACTGTGAGGGAACTTTAAAGTACTGGGATGTACTTAGAGGAAACTGGGAGGCAACTGGCATGTACTGGGATGTACTGGAATGGAACTGGGAGTGAACTGTGTGTGAACTGGGAGGGAACCGGGATGTACTGTGAGGGAACTGGGATGTACTGGGAGGGACTGGGAGGGATCTGGGATGTACTGGGCTGCACTGGTAGGGAACTGGGATGTACTGGGAGGAAACTGGAATGTCCCAGTTGACACCCACTTCCCTCCCAGTTTCCTCCCAGTATATCCCAGTTTCCTCCCAGTATATCCCAGTTTCCTCCCAGTACATCCCAGTAAATCCCAGTTCGCTCCCAGTACATCCCAATACATCGCCGTACATTCCAGTTCCGTTCCTGTCCATCCCAATACATCGCCGTTCCATGCCAGTACATCCCAGTTTCCTACCAGTTCATCCCCGTACATCCCAATTCCCTCCCGGTTCACTACCACTTCTTTCCCAGTGCCTCCCAATACATCCCAGTTCCGTCCCATTACATCCCAGTACATCCCAGTTCCCTCCCAGTACATCCCAGTTCCCTCCCAGTACTGGGAGGGAGCTGGGATGTACTGGGAGGCACTACAATGTGCGGGGATGTCCTGGGATGTACCGTGGAGGAACTAGGATGTACAGGCTTGTACTGGGTTGTACCGGGTGGAACTGGCAGGGATTTGGGATGTACCAGGATCTACTGGGATGTACTGGGAGGTAACTGTTGTGTACTGGGAGTGAACTGGGAGGGACCTGGGATGTACTGGAAGGCACTACAATGTGCGGGGATGCACAGGGATGTACTGTGGAGGAACTAGGATGTACAGGCTTGTACTGGGTTGTACCGGGTGGAACTGGTAGGGATTTGAAATGTCCTAGTATCTACTAGGATGTACTGGGATGTACTGGTAGGTAACTGTTGTGTACTGGGAGTGAACTGGGAGGGAACTGTGAAGTACTGGGATGTACTTAGAGGGAACTGGGAGGTACTGGGAGGGAACTGGGATGTACTGGGTGGAAAGTGTTGGGAATTGGGATTTACTGGGAGGGAACTGGGATGGACTGGGAGGGAACTGGGATGTAGTGGGACATACTGGGAGGGAACTGGGATGTACTGGGGTGTACTGGGAGGGAATTGTTATGTACCGAGGGGGAACTGGGATGTACTGGGAGTGAACTGTGAAGTACTGGGATGTACTTAGAGGGAAGTGGGAGGGAACTTGAATGTAGTGGGAGGGTACTGGGATTTACTTGGAGGAAAGTGGCATGTACTGGGATGTACTGGAATGGAACTGGGAGTGAACTGTGTGTGAACTGTGAGGGAACTGGGATGTACTGTGAGGGAACTGGGATGTACTGGGACGTACTGGGACAGACTGGGAGGGATCTGAGATGTACTGGGAGGGATCTGGGATGTACTGGGAGGCACTACAATGTGCGGGGATGCCCTGGGATGTACTGTGGAGGAACTAGGATGTACAGGCTTGTACTGGGTTGTACCGGGTGGAACTGGCAGGGATTTGGGATGTACCAGGATCTACTGGGATGTACTGGGAGGTAACTGTTATGTACTGGGAAGGAACAGGGAGGGAACTGGGATGTACTGGTAGGGAACTGGGATGTACTGTGAGGGAACTGGGACGTACTGTGAGGACACTGGGATGTACTGTTACGTACTGGGAGGGAAGTGTTATGTACTGAGGGGAACTGGGACGTACTGGGATGTTCTGGGAGGGAGCTGTGAAGTACTGGGATGTACTGGGAGTGAACTGGGAGGGAACTGGTATGTAGTAGGATGTACTGGGTGGGAACTGGGATGTACCAGGATATACTGGAAGGGAACTGAGATGTACTGGGAGGGAACTGGGATTTACTGGGAGGGAACTGGGATGTACTGGGACATACTGGCAGGGAACTGGGATGTACTGGGAGGGGATTGGGACGGACTGGGAGGGAACTGGGATGTACTGGGCTGCACTGGTAGGGAACTGGGATGTACTGGGAGGAAACTGGAATGTCCCAGTTGACACCCACTTCCCTCCCAATGCCTCCCAGTATATCCCAGTTTCCTCCCAGTACATCCCAGTAAATCCCAGCTCGCTGCCAGTACATGCCAATACATCGCTGTACATTCCAGTTCTGTTCCTGTACATCCCAATACATCCCCGTTCCATGCCAGTACATCCCAGTTTCCTGCCAGTTCATCCCCGTACATCCCAATTCCCTCCCGGTTCACTACCACTTCTTTCCCAGTGCCTCCCAATACATCCCAGTTCCGTCCCATTACATCCCAGCACATCCCAGTTCCCTCCCAGTACGTCCCAGTTCCCTCCCAGTACATCCCAGGTCCCTCCCAGTACATCCCAGGTCCCTCCCAGTACTGGGAGGGAACTGGGATGTACTGGGAGGCACTACAATGTGCGGGGATGCCCTGGGATGTACTGTGGAGGAACTAGGATGTACAGGGTTGTACTCGGTTGTACCGGGTAGAACTGGCAGGGATTTGGGATGTACCAGGATCTACTGGGATGTACTGGGAGGTAACTGTTATGTACTGGGAGTGAACTGGTAGGGAACTGGGATGTACTGTGAGGGAACTGGGACGTACTGTGAGGACACTGGGATGTACTGGTATGTACTGGGAGGGAAGTGTTATGTACTGAGGGGAACTGGGACGTACTGGGACGTGCTGGGAGGGAACTATGAAGTATTGGGATGTACTTAGAGGGAACTGGGATGTACTGGGAGGGAACTGGGAGTGAACTGGGAGGGAACTGTGAAGTACTGGGATGTACTTAGAGGGAACTGGTATGTACTGGGAGGGAACTGGGATGGACTGGGTGGAAAGTGTTGGGAATTGGGATTTAGTGGGAGGGAACTGGGATGGACTGGGAGAGAACTGGGATGTAGTGGGGTGTACTGGGAGGGAACTGTTATGTACCGAGGGGGAACTGGGATGTACTGGGAGTGAACTGTGAAGTACTGGGATGTACTTAGAGGGAAGTGGGAGGGAACTTGGATGTAGTGGGAGGGAACTGGGATTTACTTGGAGGAAAGTGGCATGTACTGGGATGTACTGGAATGGAACTGGGAGTGAACTGTGTGTGAACTGTGAGGGAACTGGGATGTACTGGGATGTACTGGGACGGACTGGGAGGGAACTGGGATGTACTGGGAGGGATCTGGGATGTACTGGGCTGCACTGGTTGGGAACTGGGATCTACTGGGAGGAAACTGGAATGTCCCAGTTGACACCCACTTCCCTCCCAGTGCCTCCCAGTATATCCCAGTTTCCTCCCAGTACATCCCAGTAAATCCCAGCTCGCTGCCAGTACATCCCAGTACATCGCAGTACATTCCAGTTCCGTTCCTGTACATCCCAATACATCCCCGTTCCATGCCAGTACATCCCAGTTTCCTACCAGTTCATCCCCGTACATCCCAATTCCCTCCCGGTTCACTACCACTTCTTTCCCAGTTCCGTCCCATTACATCCCAGTTCCGTCCCATTACATCCCAGTACATCCCAGTTCCCTCCCAGTACATCCCAGGTCCCTCCCAGTACTGGGAGGAAGCTGGGATGTACTGGGAGGCACTACAATGTGCGGGGATGCCCTGGGATGTACTGTGGAGGAACTAGGATGTACAGGCTTGTACTGGGTTGTACCGGGTGGAACTGGCAGGGATTTGGGATGTACCAGGATCTACTGGGATGTACTGGGATGTACTGGGAGGTATCTGTTATGTACTGGGAGTGAACTGGGAGGGAACTGGGATGTACTGGGACGGACTGGGAGGGAACTGGGACGGACTGGGCTGCACTGGTAGGGAACTGGTATGTACTGGGAGGAAACTGGAATGTCCCAGTTGACACCCACTTCCCTCCCAATGCCTCCCAGTATATCCCAGTTTCCTCCCAGTATATCCCAGTTCCCTCCCAGTACGTCCCAGGTCCCTCCCAGTACTGGGAGGGAACTGGGACGTATTGGGAGGCACTAAAATGTGCGGGGATGCCCTGGGATGTACCGTGGAGGAACTAGGATGTACAGGCTTGTACTGGGTTGTACCGGGTGGAACTGGCAGGGATTTGAAATGTCCTAGGATCTACTAGGATGTACTGGGATGTACTGGGAGGGAACTGTTGTGTACTGGGAGTGAACTGGGAGGGAACTGGCATGTACTGGGAGGGAACTGGGATGTACTGTCAGGACACTGGGATGTACTGGTATGTACTGGGAGGGAAGTGTTATGTACTGAGGGGAACTGGGACGTACTGGGACGTGCTGGGAGGGAACTATGAAGTATTGGGATGTACTTAGAGGGAACTGGGATGTACTGGGAGGGAACTGGGAGTGAACTGGGAGGGAACTGTGAAGTACTGGGATGTACTTAGAGGGAACTGGGATGTACTGGGAGGGAACTGGGATGTACTGGGAGGGAACTGGGATGTACTGGGAGGGAACTGGGATGTACTGGGATGTACTTAGAGGGAACTGGGAGGTACTGGGAGGGAACTGGGATGTAGTGGGGTGTACTGGGAGGGAACTGTTATGTACCAAGGGGGAACTGGGATCTACTGGGAGTGAACTGTGAAGTACTGGGATGTACTTATCGGGAAGTGGGAGGGAACTTGGATGTAGTGGGAGAGAACTGGGATTTACTTGGAGGAAAGTGGCATGTACTGGGCTGTACTGGAATGGAACTGGGAGTGAACTGTGTGTGAACTGGGATGTACTGTGAGGGAACTGGGATGTACTGGGACAGACTGGGAGGGATCTGGGATGTACTGGGAGGGATCTGGGATGTACTGGGCTGCACTGGTAGGGAACTGGGATGTACTGGGAGGAAACTGGAATGTCCCAGTTGACACCCACTTCCCTCCCAGTGCCTCCCAGTATATCCCAGTTTCCTCCCAGTACATCCCAGTAAATCCCAGTTTGCTCCCAGTACATCCCAGTACATCGCAGTACATTCCAGTTCCGTTCCTGTACATCCCAATACATCCCTGTTCCATGCCAGTACATCCCAGTTCCCTACCAGTTCATCCCCGTACATCCCAATTCCCTCCCGGTTCACTACCACTTCTTTCCCAGTTCCGTCCCATTACATCCCAGTTCCGTCCCATTACATCCCAGTTCCGTCCCATTACATCCCAGTACATCCCAGTTCCCTCCCAGTACATCCCAGGTCCCTCCCAGTACATCCCAGGTCCCTCCCAGTACTGGGAGGGAGCTGGGATGTACTGGGAGGCACTACAATGTGCGGGGATGCCCAGGGATGTACTGTGGAGGAACTAGGATGTACAGGCTTGTACTGGGTTGTACCGGGTAGAACTGGAAGGGATTTGGGATGTACCAGGATCTACTGGGATGTACTGGGAGGTAACTGTTATGTACTGGGAAGGAACAGGGAGGGAACTGGGATGTACTGGGAGGGAACTGGGACGTACTGTGAGGACACTGGGATGTACTGTTATGTACTGGGAGGGAAGTGTTATGTACTGAGGGGAACTGGGACGTACTGGGATGTACTGGGAGGGAACTGTGAAGTACTGGGATGTACTGGGAGTGAACTGGGAGGGAACTGGTATGTAGTAGGATGTACTGGGTGGGAACTGGGATGTACTGGGAGGGAACTGGTATGTACTGGGAGGGAACTGGTATGTACTGGGAGGGAACTGGGATGTACTGGGATGTAGTGGTAGGGAACTGGGAGGGAACTGGGATGTACTGGGAGGGAACTGGTATGTACTGGGAGGGAACTGGGATGTACTGGGACATACTGGCAGGGAACTGGGATGTACTGGGAGGGGATTGGGACGGACTGGGAGGGAACTGGGATGTACTGGGCTGCACTGGTAGGGAACTGAGATGTACTGGGAGGAAACTGGAATGTCCCAGTTGACACCCACTTCCCTCCCAATGCCTCCCAGTATATCCCAGTTTCCTCCCAGTATATCCCAGTTTCCTCCCAGTACATCCCAGTAAATCCCAGTTTGCTCCCAGTACATCGCAGTACATTCCAGTTCCGTTCCTGTACATCCCAATACATCCCCGTTCCATGCCAGTACATCCCAGTTTCCTACCAGTTCATCCCCGTACATCCCAATTCCCTCCCGGTTCACTACCACTTCTTTCCCAGTGTCTCCCAATACATCCCAGTTCCGTCCCATTACATCCCAGTACATCCCAGTTCCCTCCCAGTACTGCGAGGGAGCTGGGATATACTGGGAGGCACTACAATGTGCGGGGATGTCCTGGGATGTACCGTGGAGGAACTAGGATGTACAGGCTTGTACTGGGTTGTACCGGGTGGAGCTGGCAGGGATATGGGATGTACCAGGATCTACTGGGATGTACTGGGAGGTAACTGTTGTGTACTGGGAGTGAACTGGGAGGGACCTGGGATGTACTGGAAGGCACTACAATGTGCGGGGATGCACAGGGATGTACTGTGGAGGAACTAGGATGTACAGGCTTGTACTCGGTTGTAGCAGGTGGAACTGGCAGGGATTTGGGATGTACCAGGATCTACTGGGATGTACTGGGATGTACTGGGAGGTATCTGTTATGTACTGGGAGTGAACTGGGAGGGAACTGTGAAGTACTGGGATGTACTGGGAGGGAACTGGTATGTACTGGGAGGGAACTGGGATGTACTGGGTGGAAAGTGTTGGGAATTGGGATTTACTGGGAGGGAACTGGGAGGGAAATGGGAGGGAACTGGGATGTAGTGGGACATACTGGGAGGGAACTGGGATGTACTGGGGTGTACTGGGAGGGAATTGTTATGTACCGAGGGGGAACTGGGACGTACTGGGAGTGAACTGTGAAGTACTGGGATGTACTTAGAGGGAAGTGGGAGGGAACTTGAATGTAGTGGGAGGGTATTGGGATTTACTTGGAGGAAAGTGGCATGTACTGGGCTGTACTGGAATGGAACTGGGAGTGAACTGTGTGTGAACTGTGAGGGAACTGGGATGTACTGTGAGGGAACTGGGATGTACTGGGATGTACTGGGACGGACTGGGAGGGAACTGGGATGTACTGGGAGGGATCTGGGATGTACTGGGCTGCACTGGTAGGGAACTGGGATGTACTGGGAGGAAACTGGAATGTCCCAGTTGACACCCACTTCCCTCCCAGTGCCTCCCAGTATATCCCAGTTTCCTCCCAGTACATCCCAGTAAATCCTAGTTTGCTCCCAGTACATCCCAGTACATCGCAGTACATTACAGTTCTGTTCCTGTACATCCCAATACATCCCTGTTCCATGCCAGTACATCCCAGTTCCCTACCAGTTCATCCCCGTACATCCCAATTCCCTCCCGGTTCACTACCACTTCTTTCCCAGTTCCGTCCCATTACATCCCAGTTCCGTCCCATTACATCCCAGTACATCCCAGGTCCCTCCCAGTACATCCCAGGTCCCTCCCAGTACTGGGAGGGAGCTGGGATGTACTGGGAGGCACTACAATGTGCGGGGATGCCCTGGGATGTACTGTGGAGGAACTAGGATGTACAGGCTTGTACTGGGTTGTACCGGGTGGAACTGGCAGGGATTTGGGATGTACCAGGATGTACTGGGAGGTAACTGTTATGTACTGGGAGTGAACTGGGAGGGAACTGGGACGTACTGGTAGGGAACTGGGATGTACTGTGAGGGAACTGGGACGTACTGTGAGGACACTGGGATGTACTGTTATGTACTGGGAGGGAAGTGTTATGTACTGAGGGGAACTGGTGCGTACTGGGATGTACTGGGAGGGAACTGTGAAGTACTGGGATGTGCTGGGAGTGAACTGGGAGGGAACTGGTATGTAGTAGGATGTACTGGGTGGGAACTGGGATGTACCGGGAGGGAACTGGTATGTACTGGGATGTAGTGGGAGGGAACTGGGAGGGAACTGGTATGTACTGGGAGGGAACTGGGATGTACTGGGACATACTGGCAGGGAACTGGGATGTACTGGGAGGGGATTGGGACGGACTGGGAGGGAACTGGGATGTACTGGGATGTAGTGGGAGGGAACTGGGAGGGAACTGGTATGTACTGGGAGGGAACTGGGATGTACTGGGACATACTGGCAGGGAACTGGGATGTACTGGGAGGGGATTGGGACGGACTGGGAGGGAACTGGGATGTACTGTGCTGCACTGGTAGGGAACTGGGATGTACTGGGAGGAAACTGGAATGTCCCAGTTGACACCCACTTCCCTCCCAGTTTCCTCCCAGTATATCCCAGTTTCCTCCCAGTATATCCCAGTTTCCTCCCAGTACATCCCAGTAAATCCCAGTTCGCTCCCAGTACATCCCAATACATCGCCGTACATTCCAGTTCCGTTCCTGTCCATCCCAATACATCGCCGTTCCATGCCAGTACATCCCAGTTTCCTACCAGTTCATCCCCGTACATCCCAATTCCCTCCCGGTTCACTACCACTTCTTTCCCAGTGCCTCCCAATACATCCCAGTTCCGTCCCATTACATCCCAGTACATCCCAGTTCCCTCCCAGTACTGGGAGGGAGCTGGGATGTACTGGGAGGCACTACAATGTGCGGGGATGTCCTGGGATGTACCGTGGAGGAACTAGGATGTACAGGCTTGTACTGGGTTGTACCGGGTGGAACTGGCAGGGATTTGGGATGTACCAGGATCTACTGGGATGTACTGGGATGTACTGGGAGGTAACTGTTGTGTACTGGGAGTGAACTGGGAGGGAACTGGGACGTACTTGGAGGGAAATGGGAGAGAACTGAGATGTACTGGAGGGAACTGGAATGGAATAAGAGGGAACTAGGACGCACTGGTCGGAAACAGGGACGGAACTGGGATGTACTGGGACGTACTGGGAGGGAACTGGGACGTACTGGGAGGGAACTGTTGTGTACTGGGAGTGAACTGGGAGGGAACTGGTATGTAGTAGGATGTACTGGGAGGGAACTGGGATGTATTGGGACGGACTGGGAGGGAACTGGGACGGACTGGGATGCACTGGTAGGGAACTGGGATGTACTGGGAGGAAACTGGAATGTCCCAGTTGACACCCACTTTCCTCCCAGTTTCCTCCCAGTATATCCCAGTTTCCTCCCAGTACATCCCAGTAAATCCCAGTTTGCTCCCAGTACATCGCAGTACATTCCAGTTCCGTTCCTGTACATCCCAATACATCCCCGTTCCATGCCAGTACATCCCAGTTTCCTACCAGTTCATCCCCGTACATCCCAATTCCCTCCCGGTTCGCTACCACTTCTTTCCCATTGCCTCCAAATACATCCCAGTTCCGTCCCATTACATCCCAGTACATCCCAGGTCCCTCCCAGTACTGGGAGGGAGCTGGGATGTACTGGGAGGCACTACAATGTGCGGGGATGCCCTGGGATGTACTGTGGAGGAACTAGGATGTACAGGCTTGTACTGGGTTGTACCGGGTGGAAGTAGCAGGGATTTGGGATGTACCAGGATCTACTGGGATGTACTGTTATGTACTGGGAGGTAACTGTTATGTACTGGGAGGGAACTGGGACGTACTGGTAGGGAACTGGGATGTACTGGGAGGGAACTGGGACGTACTGTGAGGACACTGGGATGTACTGTTATGTACTGGGAGGGAAGTGTTATGTACAGACGGGAACTGGGACGTACTGGGATGTACTGGGATGGAACTGTGAAGTACTGGGATGTACTGGGAGTGAACTGGGAGGGAACTGGTATGTAGTAGGATGTACTGGGTGGGAACTGGGAGGGAACTGGTATGTACTGGGAGGGAACTGGGATGTAGTGGGAGGGAACTGGGAGGGAACTGGGATGTACTGGGAGGGAACTGGTATGTACTGGGAGGGAACTGGGATGTACTGGGACATACTGGCAGGGAACTGGGATGTACTGGGAGGGGATTGGGATGTACTGGGAGGGAACTTGGATGTATTGGGAGGGAAGTGTTATGTACCAAGGGGGAACTGGGACGTACTGGGATGTAGTGGGAGTGAACTGTGAAGTACTGGGATGTACTTAGAAGGAACTGGGATGTACTGGGAGGGAACTTTGAAGTACTGGGATGTACTTAGAGGAAACTGGGAGGCAACAGGCATGTACTGGGATGTACTGGAATGGAACTGGGAGTGAACTGTGAGGGAACTGGGATGTACTGTGAGGGAACTGGGATGTACTGTGAGGGAACTGGGATGTACTGGGAGGGACTGGGAGGGACTGGGAGGGATCTGGGATGTACTGGGCTGCACTGGTAGGGAACTGGGATGTACTGGGAGGAAACTGGAATGTCCCAGTTGACACCCAATTTCCTCCCAGTTTCCTCCCAGTATATCTCCGTTTCCTCCCAGTATATCTCCGTTTCCTCCCAGTATATCCCCGTTTCCTCCCAGTATATCCCAGTTTCCTCCCAGTACATCCCAGTAAATCCCAGCTCGCTCCCAGTACATGCCAATACATCGCCGTACATTCCAGTACATCCCAGTTTCCTACCAGTTCATCCCCTTACAGCCCAATTCCCTCCCGGTTCACTACCACTTCTTTCCCAGTTCCTCCCAATACATCCCAGTTCCGTCCCATTACATCCCAGTACATCCCAGTTCCCTCCCAGTACATCCCAGTTCCCTCCCAGTACTGCGAGGGAGCTGGGATATACTGGGAGGCACTACAATGTGCGGGGATGTCCTGGGATGTACCGTGGAGGAACTAGGATGTACAGGCTTGTACTGGGTTGTACCGGGTGGAGCTGGCAGGGATTTGGGATGTACCAGGATCTACTGGGATGTACTGGGATGTACTGGGAGGTAACTGTTGTGTACTGGGAGTGAACTGGGAGGGACCTGGGATGTACTGGAAGGCACTACAATGTGCGGGGATGCACAGGGATGTACTGTGGAGGAACTAGGATGTACAGGCTTGTACTCGGTTGTAGCAGGTGGAACTGGCAGGGATTTGAAATGTCCTAGGATCTACTAGGATGTACTGGGATGTACTGGGAGGTAACTGTTGTGTACTGGGAGTGAACTGGGAGGGAACTGTGAAGTACTGGGATGTACTTAGAGGGAACTGGGATGTACTGGGAGGGAACTGGGATGTACTGGGTGGAAAGTGTTGGGAATTGGGATTTACTGGGAGGGAACTGGGAGGGAACTGGGATGTAGTGGGACATACTGGGAGGGAACTGGGATGTACTGGGGTGTACTGGGAGGGAATTGTTATGTACCGAGGGGGAACTGGGACGTACTGGGAGTGAACTGTGAAGTACTGGGATGTACTTAGAGGGAAGTGGGAGGGAACTTGAATGTAGTGGGAGGGTATTGGGATTTACTTGGAGGAAAGTGGCATGTACTGGGCTGTACTGGAATGGAACTGGGAGTGAACTGTGTGTGAACTGTGAGGGAACTGGGATGTACTGTGAGGGAACTGGGATGTACTGGGATGTACTGGGACGGACTGGGAGGGAACTGGGATGTACTGGGAGGGATCTGGGATGTACTGGGCTGCACTGGTAGGGAACTGGGATGTACTGGGAGGAAACTGGAATGTCCCAGTTGACACCCACTTCCCTCCCAGTGCCTCCCAGTATATCCCAGTTTCCTCCCAGTACATCCCAGTAAATCCTAGTTTGCTCCCAGTACATCCCAGTACATCGCAGTACATTCCAGTTCCGTTCCTGTACATCCCAATACATCCCTGTTCCATGCCAGTACATCCCAGTTCCCTACCAGTTCATCCCCGTACATCCCAATTCCCTCCCGGTTCACTACCACTTCTTTCCCAGTTCCGTCCCATTACATCCCAGTTCCGTCCCATTACATCCCAGTACATCCCAGTTCCCTCCCAGTACATCCCAGTTCCCTCCCAGTACTGGGAGGGAGCTGGGATGTACTGGGAGGCACTACAATGTGCGGGGATGCCCAGGGATGTACTGTGGAGGAACTAGGATGTACAGGCTTGTACTGGGTTGTACCGGGTGGAACTGGCAGGGATTTGGGATGTACCAGGATCTACTGGGATGTACTGGGATGTACTGGGAGGTAACTGTTATGTACTGGGAAGGAACAGGGAGGGAACTGGGATGTACTGGGAGGGAACTGGGACGTACTGTGAGGACACTGGGATGTACTGGTATGTACTGGGAGGGAAGTGTTATGTACTGAGGGGAACTGGGACGTACTGGGATGTACTGGGAGGGAACTGTGAAGTACTGGGATGTACTGGGAGTGAACTGGGAGGGAACTGGTATGTAGTAGGATGTACTGGGTGGGAACTGGGATGTACCGGGAGGGAACTGGGATGTACTGGGAGGGAACTGGTATGTACTGGGAGGGAACTGGGATGTACTGGGATGTAGTGGGAGGGAACTGGGAGGGAACTGGTATGTACTGGGAGGGAACTGGTATGTACTGGGAGGGAACTGGGATGTACTGGGACATACTGGCAGGGAACTGGGATGTACTGGGAGGGGATTGGGATGGACTGGGAGGGAACTGGGATGTACTGGGCTGCACTGGTAGGGAACTGAGATGTACTGGGAGGAAACTGGAATGTCCCAGTTGACACCCACTTCCCTCCCAATGCCTCCCAGTATATCCCAGTTTCCTCCCAGTATATCCCAGTTTCCTCCCAGTACATCCCAGTAAATCCCAGTTTGCTCCCAGTACATCGCAGTACATTCCAGTTCCGTTCCTGTACATCCCAATACATCCCCGTTCCATGCCAGTACATCCCAGTTTCCTACCAGTTCATCCCCGTACATCCCAATTCCCTCCCGGTTCACTACCACTTCTTTCCCAGTGTCTCCCAATACATCCCAGTTCCGTCCCATTACATCCCAGTACATCCCAGTTCCCTCCCAGTACGTCCCAGGTCCCTCCCAGTACATCCCAGGTCCCTCCCAGTACTGGGAGGGACCTGGGATGTACTGGGAGGCACTACAATGTGCGGGGATGCCCTGGGATGTACTGTGGAGGAACTAGGATGTACAGGCTTGTACTGGGTTGTACCGGGTGGAACTGGCAGGGATTTGGGATGTACCAGGATGTACTGGGATGTACTGGGAGGTAACTGTTATGTACTGGGAGTGAACTGGGAGGGAACTGGGACGTACTGGTAGGGAACTGGGATGTACTGTGAGGGAACTGGGACGTACTGTGAGGACACTGGGATGTACTGTTATGTACTGGGAGGGAAGTGTTATGTACTGAGGGGAACTGGTGCGTACTGGGATGTACTGGGAGGGAACTGTGAAGTACTGGGATGTGCTGGGAGTGAACTGGGAGGGAACTGGTATGTAGTAGGATGTACTGGGTGGGAACTGGGATGTACCAGGATGTACTGGGATGTAGTGGGAGGGAACTGGTATGTACTGGGAGGGAACTGGGATGTAGTGGTAGGGAACTGGGAGGGAACTGGGATGTACTGGGAGGGAACTGGTATGTACTGGGAGGGGATTGGGATGTACTGGGAGGGAACTTGGATGTATTGGGAGGGAAGTGTTATGTACCAAGGGGGAACTGGGACGTACTGGGATGTAGTGGGAGTGAACTGTGAAGTACTGGGATGTACTGTGAGGGAACTTTAAAGTACTGGGATGTACTTAGAGGAAACTGGGAGGCAACTGGCATGTACTGGGATGTACTGGAATGGAACTGGGAGTGAACTGTGTGTGAACTGGGAGGGAACCGGGATGTACTGTGAGGGAACTGGGATGTACTGGGAGGGACTGGGAGGGATCTGGGATGTACTGGGCTGCACTGGTAGGGAACTGGGATGTACTGGGAGGAAACTGGAATGTCCCAGTTGACACCCACTTCCCTCCCAGTTTCCTCCCAGTATATCCCAGTTTCCTCCCAGTATATCCCAGTTTCCTCCCAGTACATCCCAGTAAATCCCAGTTCGCTCCCAGTACATCCCAATACATCGCCGTACATTCCAGTTCCGTTCCTGTCCATCCCAATACATCGCCGTTCCATGCCAGTACATCCCAGTTTCCTACCAGTTCATCCCCGTACATCCCAATTCCCTCCCGGTTCACTACCACTTCTTTCCCAGTGCCTCCCAATACATCCCAGTTCCGTCCCATTACATCCCAGTACATCCCAGTTCCCTCCCAGTACTGGGAGGGAGCTGGGATGTACTGGGAGGCACTACAATGTGCGGGGATGTCCTGGGATGTACCGTGGAGGAACTAGGATGTACAGGCTTGTACTGGGTTGTACCGGGTGGAACTGGCAGGGATTTGGGATGTACCAGGATGTACTGGGATGTACTGGGATGTACTGGGAGGTAACTGTTGTGTACTGGGAGTGAACTGGGAGGGACCTGGGATGTACTGGAAGGCACTACAATGTGCGGGGATGCACAGGGATGTACTGTGGAGGAACTAGGATGTACAGGCTTGTACTGGGTTGTACCGGGTGGAACTGGTAGGGATTTGAAATGTCCTAGTATCTACTAGGATGTACTGGGATGTACTGGGAGGTAACTGTTGTGTACTGGGAGTGAACTGGGAGGGAACTGTGAAGTACTGGGATGTACTTAGAGGGAACTGGGAGGTACTGGGAGGGAACTGGGATGTACTGGGTGGAAAGTGTTGGGAATTGGGATTTACTGGGAGGGAACTGGGATGGACTGGGAGGGAACTGGGATGTAGTGGGACATACTGGGAGGGAACTGGGATGTACTGGGGTGTACTGGGAGGGAATTGTTATGTACCGAGGGGGAACTGGTATGTACTGGGAGGGAACTGGGATGTACTGGAATGGAACTGGGAGTGAACTGTGTGTGAACTGTGAGGGAACTGGGATGTACTGTGAGGGAACTGGGATGTACTGGGACGTACTGGGACAGACTGGGAGGGATCTGAGATGTACTGGGAGGGATCTGGGATGTACTGGGAGGCACTACAATGTGCGGGGATGCCCTGGGATGTACTGTGGAGGAACTAGGATGTACAGGCTTGTACTGGGTTGTACCGGGTGGAACTGGCAGGGATTTGGGATGTACCAGGATCTACTGGGATGTACTGGGAGGTAACTGTTATGTACTGGGAAGGAACAGGGAGGGAACTGGGATGTACTGGGAGGGAACTGGGATGTACTGTGAGGGAACTGGGACGTACTGTGAGGACACTGGGATGTACTGTTACGTACTGGGAGGGAAGTGTTATGTACTGAGGGGAACTGGGACGTACTGGGATGTTCTGGGAGGGAGCTGTGAAGTACTGGGATGTACTGGGAGTGAACTGGGAGGGAACTGGTATGTAGTAGGATGTACTGGGTGGGAACTGGGATGTACCAGGATATACTGGAAGGGAACTGAGATGTACTGGGAGGGAACTGGGATTTACTGGGAGGGAACTGGGATGTACTGGGACATACTGGCAGGGAACTGGGAGTCAACTGGGAGGGGATTGGGACGGACTGGGAGGGAACTGGGATGTACTGGGCTGCACTGGTAGGGAACTGGGATGTACTGGGAGGAAACTGGAATGTCCCAGTTGACACCCACTTCCCTCCCAATGCCTCCCAGTATATCCCAGTTTCCTCCCAGTACATCCCAGTAAATCCCAGCTCGCTGCCAGTACATCCCAGTACATCGCAGTACATTCCAGTTCCGTTCCTGTACATCCCAATACATCCCCGTTCCATGCCAGTACATCCCAGTTCCCTACCAGTTCATCCCCGTACATCCCAATTCCCTCCCGGTTCACTACCACTTCTTTCCCAGTTCCGTCCCATTACATCCCAGTTCCGTCCCATTACATCCCAGTACATCCCAGTTCCCTCCCAGTACATCCCAGGTCCCTCCCAGTACTGGGAGGAAGCTGGGATGTACTGGGAGGCACTACAATGTGCGGGGATGCCCTGGGATGTACTGTGGAGGAACTAGGATGTACAGGCTTGTACTGGGTTGTACCGGGTGGAACTGGCAGGGTTTTGGGATGTACCAGGATCTACTGGGATGTACTGGGATGTACTGGGAGGTATCTGTTATGTACTGGGAGTGAACTGGGAGGGAACTGGGATGTACTGGGACGGACTGGGAGGGAACTGGGACGGACTGGGCTGCACTGGTAGGGAACTGGTATGTACTGGGAGGAAACTGGAATGTCCCAGTTGACACCCACTTCCCTCCCAATGCCTCCCAGTATATCCCAGTTTCCTCCCAGTATATCCCAGTTCCCTCCCAGTACGTCCCAGGTCCCTCCCAGTACTGGGAGGGAACTGGGACGTATTGGGAGGCACTAAAATGTGCGGGGATGCCCTGGGATGTACCGTGGAGGAACTAGGATGTACAGGCTTGTACTGGGTTGTACCGGGTGGAACTGGCAGGGATTTGAAATGTCCTAGGATCTACTAGGATGTACTGGGATGTACTGGGAGGGAACTGTTGTGTACTGGGAGTGAACTGGGAGGGAACTGGGATGTACTGGGAGGGAACTGGGATGTACTGTCAGGACACTGGGATGTACTGGTATGTACTGGGAGGGAAGTGTTATGTACTGAGGGGAACTGGGACGTACTGGGACGTGCTGGGAGGGAACTATGAAGTATTGGGATGTACTTAGAGGGAACTGGGCTGTACTGGGAGGGAACTGGGAGTGAACTGGGAGGGAACTGTGAAGTACTGGGATGTACTTAGAGGGAACTGGGATGTACTGGGAGGGAACTGGGATGTACTGGGATGTACTTAGAGGGAACTGGGAGGTACTGGGAGGGAACTGGGATGTAGTGGGGTGTACTGGGAGGGAACTGTTATGTACCAAGGGGGAACTGGGATCTACTGGGAGTGAACTGTGAAGTACTGGGATGTACTTATCGGGAAGTGGGAGGGAACTTGGATGTAGTGGGAGAGAACTGGGATTTACTTGGAGGAAAGTGGCATGTACTGGGCTGTACTGGAATGGAACTGGGAGTGAACTGTGTGTGAACTGTGTGTGAACTGGGATGTACTGTGAGGGAACTGGGATGTACTGGGACAGACTGGGAGGGATCTGGGATGTACTGGGAGGGATCTGGGATGTACTGGGCTGCACTGGTAGGGAACTGGGATGTACTGGGAGGAAACTGGAATGTCCCAGTTGACACCCACTTCCCTCCCAGTGCCTCCCAGTATATCCCAGTTTCCTCCCAGTACATCCCAGTAAATCCCAGTTTGCTCCCAGTACATCCCAGTACATCGCAGTACATTCCAGTTCCGTGCCTGTACATCCCAATACATCCCCGTTCCATGCCAGTACATCCCAGTTCCCTACCAGTTCATCCCCGTACATCCCAATTCCCTCCTGGTTCACTACCACTTCTTTCCCAGTGCCTCCCAATACATCCCAGTTCCGTCCCATTACATCCCAGTACATCCCAGTTCCCTCCCAGTACATCCCAGGTCCCTCCCAGTACGTCCCAGTTCCCTCCCAGTACTGGGAGGGAACTGGGACGTACTGGGAGGCACTACAATGTGCGGGGATGCCCTGGGATGTACTGTGGAGGAACTAGGATGTACAGGCTTGTACTGGGTTGTACCGGGTGGAAGTAGCAGGGATTTGGGATGTACCAGGATCTACTGGGATGTACTGGGAGGTAACTGTTATGTACTGGGAAGGAACAGGGAGGGAACTGGGATGTACTGGTATGGAACTGGGATGTACTGGGAGGGAACTGGGACGTACTGTGAGGACACTGGGATGTACTGGTATGTACTGGGAGGGAAGTGTTATGTACTAAGGGGAACTGTGAAGTACTGGGATGTACTGGGAGGGAACTGTGAAGTACTGGGATGTACTGGGAGTGAACTGGGAGGGAACTGGTATGTAGTAGGATGTACTGGGTGGGAACTGGTATGTACTGGGAGGGAACTGGGATGTAGTGGGAGGGAACTGGGATGTACTGGGATGTAGGTGGAGGGAACTGGGATGTACTGGGAGGGAACTGGGATGTACTGGGAGGGGATTGGGACGGACTGGGAGGGAACTGGGATGTACTGGGAGGAAACTGGAATGTCCCAGTTGACACCCACTTCCCTCCCAATGCCTCCCAGTATATCCCAGTTTCCTCCCAGTATATCCCAGTTTCCACCCAGTACATCCCAGTAAATCCCAGTTCGCTCCCAGTACATCCCAATACATCGCCGTACATTCCAGTTCCGTTCCTGTACATCCCAATACATCCCCGTTCCATGCCAGTACATCCCAGTTTCCTACCAGTTCATCCCCGTACATCCCAATTCCCTCCCGGTTCACTAACACTTCTTTCCTAGTGCCTCCCAATACATCCCAGTTCCGTCCCATTACATCCCAGTACATCCCAGTTCCCTCCCAGTACGTCCCAGGTCCCTCCCAGTACTGGGAGGGAACTGGGACGTACTGGGAGGCACTACAATGTGCGGGGATGCCCTGGGATGTACCGTGGAGGAACTAGGATGTACAGGCTTGTACTGGGTTGTACCGGGTGGAACTGGCAGGGATTTGAAATGTCCTAGGATCTACTAGGATGTACTGGGATGTACTGGGAGGTAACTGTTGTGTACTGGGAGTGAACAGGGAGGGAACTGGGATGTACTGGGAGGGAACTGGGACGTAGTGTGAGGACACTGGGATGTACTGTTATGTACTGGGAGAGAAGTGTTATGTACTGAGGGGAACTGGGACGTACTGGGACGTGCTGGGAGGGAACTATGAAGTATTGGGATGTACTTAGAGGGAACTGGGATGTACTGGGAGGGAACTGGGAGTGAACTGGGAGGGAACTGTGAAGTACTGGGATGTACTTAGAGGGAACTGGGATGTACTGGGAGGGAACTGGGATGTACTGGGATGTACTTAGAGGGAACTGGGATGTACTGGGAGGGAACTGGGATGTACTGGGCGGAAAGTGTTGGGAATTGGGATTTACTGGGAGGGAACTGGGATGGAGTGGGAGGGAACTGGGATGTAGTGGGACATACTGGGAGGGAACTGGAATGTACTGGGGTGTACTGGGAGGGAACTGTTATGTACCGAAGGGGGAACTGGGATGTACTGGGAGTGAACTGTTAAGTACTGGGATGTACTTAGAGGGAAGTGGGAGGGAACTTGGATGTAGTGGGAGGGAGCTGGGATTTACTTGGAGGAAAGTGGCATGTACTGGGCTGTACTGGAATGGAACTGGGAGTGAACTGTGTGTGAACTGTGTGTGAACTGGGATGTACTGTGAGGGAACTGGGATGTACTGGGACAGACTGGGAGGGATCTGGGATGTACTGGGAGGGATCTGGGATGTACTGGGCTGCACTGGTAGGGAACTGGGATGTACTGGTAGGGAACTGGGATGTACTGGGAGGGAACTGGGACGTACTGTGAGGACACTGGGATGTACTGGTATGTACTGGGAGGGAAGTGTTATGTACTGAGGGGAACTGGGATGTACTGGGACGTGCTGGGAGGGAACTATGAAGTATTGGGATGTACTTAGAGGGAACTGGGATGTACTGGGAGGGAACTGTGAAGTACTGGGATGTACTTAGAGGGAACTGGGATGTAGTGGGAGGGAACTGGGATGTACTGGGATGTACTTAGAGGGAACTGGGATGTAGTGGGAGGGAACTGGGATGTACTGGGATGTACTTAGAGGGAACTGTTATGTACTGGGAAGGAACAGGGAGGGAACTGGGATGTACTGGGAGGGAACTGGGACGTACTGTGAGGACACTGGGATGTACTGGTATGTACTGGGAGGGAAGTGTTATGTACTGAGGGGAACTGGGACGTACTGGGATGTACTGGGAGGGAACTGTGAAGTACTGGGATGTACTGGGATGAACTGGGAGGGAACTGGTATGTAGTAGGATGTACTGGGTGGGAACTGGGATGTACTGGGAGGGAACTGGTATGTACTGGGAGGGAACTGGGATGTACTGGGAGGGAACTGGGATGTACTGGGAGGGAACTGGGACGTACCGTGAGGACACTGGGATGTACTGGTATGTACTGGGAGGGAAGTGTTATGTACTGAGGGGAACTGGGACGTACTGGGATGTACTGGGAGGGAACTGTGAAGTACTGGGATGTACTGGGAGTGAACTGGGAGGGAACTGGTATGTAGTAGGATGTACTGGGTGGGAACTGGGATGTACCAGGATGTACTGGGATGTACTGGGAGGGAACTGGGATGTACTGGGACATACTGGCAGGGAACTGGGATGTACTGGGAGGGGATTGGGACGGACTGGGAGGGAACTGGGATGTACTGGGCTGCACTGGTAGGGAACTGGGATGTACTGGGAGGAAACTGGAATGTCCCAGTTGACACCCACTTCCCTCCCAATGCCTCCCAGTATATCCCAGTTTCCTCCCAGTATATCCCAGTTTCCTCCCAGTACATCCCAGTAAATCCCAGTTCGCTCCCAGTACATCCCAGTACATCGCCGTACATTCCAGTTCCGTTCCTGTACATCCCAATACATCCCCGTTCCATGCCAGTACATCCCAGTTTCCTACCAGTTCATCCCCGTACATCCCAATTCCCTCCCGGTTCACTACCACTTCTTTCCCAGTGCCTCCCAATACATCCCAGTTCCGTCCCATTACATCCCAGTACATCCCAGTTCCCTCCCAGTACGTCCCAGTTCCCTCCCAGTACATCCCAGGTCCCTCCCAGTACATCCCAGGTCCCTCCCAGTACTGGGAGGGAACTGGGATGTACTGGGAGGCACTACAATGTGCGGGGATGCCCTGGGATGTACTGTGGAGGAACTAGGATGTACAGGCTTGTACTGGGTTGTACCGGGTGGAACTAGCAGGGATTTGGGATGTACCAGGATCTACTGGGATGTACTGGGAGGTAACTGTTATGTACTGGGAAGGAACTGGGATGTAGTGGGAGGGAACTGGGAGGGAACTGGGATGTACTGGGAGGGAACTGGTATGTACTGGGAGGGAACTGGGATGTACTGGGACATACTGGCAGGGAACTGGGATGTACTGGGAGGGGATTGGGATGTACTGGGAGGGAACTTGGATGTATTGGGAGGGAAGTGTTATGTACCAAGGGGGAACTGGGACGTACTGGGATGTAGTGGGAGTGAACTGTGAAGTACTGGGATGTACTGTGAGGGAACTGGGATGTACTGGGAGGGAACTTTAAAGTACTGGGATGTACTTAGAGGAAACTGGGAGGCAACTGGCATGTACTGGGATGTACTGGAATGGAACTGGGAGTGAACTGTGTGTGAACTGGGAGGGAACTGGGATGTACTGTGAGGGAACTGGGATGTACTGGGATGTACTGGGAGGGACTGGGAGGGATCTGGGATGTACTGGGCTGCACTGGTAGGGAACTGGGATGTACTGGGAGGAAACTGGAATGTCCCAGTTGACACCCACTTCCCTCCCAGTTTCCTCCCAGTATATCCCAGTTTCCTCCCAGTATATCCCAGTTTCCTCCCAGTACATCCCAATAAATCCCAGTTCGCTCCCAGTACATCCCAATACATCGCCGTACATTCCAGTTCCGTTCCTGTCCATCCCAATACATCCCCGTTCCATGCCAGTACATCCCAGTTTCCTACCAGTTCATCCCCGTACATCCCGATTCCCTCCCGGTTCACTACCACTTCTTTCCCAGTGCCTCCCAATACATCCCAGTTCCGTCCCATTACATCCCAGTACATCCCAGTTCCCTCCCAGTACATCCCAATTCCCTCCCAGTACTGTGAGGGAACTGGGACGTACTGTGAGGACACTGGGATGTACTGTTATGTACTGGGAGGGAAGTGTTATGTACTGAGGGGAACTGGGACGTACTGGGATGTAGTGGGAGGGAACTGGGAGGGAACTGGGATGTACTGGGAGGGAACTGGGATGTACTGGGAGGGAACTGGGATGTACTGGGACATACTGGCAGGGAACTGGGATGTACTGGGAGGGGATTGGGACGGACTGGGAGGGAACTGGAATGTACTGGGCTGCACTGGTAGGGAACTGGGATGTACTGGGAGGAAACTGGAATGTCCCAGTTGACACCCACTTCCCTCCCAATGCCTCCCAGTATATCCCAGTTTCCTCCCACTATATCCCAGTTTCCTCCCAGTACATCCCAGTAAATCCCAGTTCGCTCCCAGTACATCCCAGTACATTCCAGTTCCGTTCCTGTACATCCCAATACATCCCCGTTCCATGCCAGTACATCCCAGTTTCCTACCAGTTCATCCCCGTACATCCCAATTCCCTCCCGGTTCACTACCACTTCTTTCCCAGTTCCGTCCCATTACATCCCAGTTCCGTCCCATTACATCCCAGTACATCCCAGTTCCCTCCCAGTACGTCCCAGTTCCCTCCCAGTACATCCCAGGTCCCTCCCAGTACTGGGAGGGAACTGGGATGTACTGGGAGGCACTACAATGTGCGGGGATGCCCTGGGATGTACCGTGGAGGAACTAGGATGTACAGGCTTGTACCGGGTTGTACCGGGTGGAACTGGCAGGGATTTGAAATGTCCTAGGATCTACTAGGATGTACTGGGATGTACTGGGAGGTAACTGTTGTGTACTGGGAGTGAACTGGGAGGGAACTGGGATGTACTGGGAGGGAACTGGGATGTACTGTGAGGACACTGGGATGTACTGGTATGTACTGGGAGGGAAGTGTTATGTACTGAGGGGAACTGGGACGTACTGGGACGTGCTGGGAGGGAACTATGAAGTATTGGGATGTACTTAGAGGGAACTGGGATGTACTGGGAGGGAACTGGGAGGGAACTGGGAGGGAACTGTGAAGTACTGGGATGTACTGGGAGGGAACTGGTATGTACTGGGAGGGAACTGGGATGTACTGGGTGGAAAGTGTTGGGAATTGGGATTTACTGGGAGGGAACTGGGATGGACTGGGAGGGAACTGGGATGTAGTGGGACATACTGGGAGGGAACTGGGATGTACTGGGGTGTACTGGGAGGGAACTGTTATGTACCGAGGGGGAACTGGGATGTACTGGGAGTGAACTGTGAAGTACTGGGATGTACTTAGAGGGAAGTGGGAGGGAACTTGGATGTAGTGGGAGGGAGCTGGGGTTTACTTGGAGGAAAGTGGCATGTACTGGGCTGTACTGGAATGGAACTGGGAGTGAACTGTGTGTGAACTGTGAGGGAACTGGGATGTACTGTGAGGGAACTGGGATGTACTGGGATGTACTGGGACGGACGGGGAGGGAACTGGGATGTACTGGGAGGGATCTGGGATGTACTGGGCTGCACTGGTAGGGAACTGGGATGTACTGGGAGGAAACTGGAATGTCCCAGTTGACACCCACTTCCCTCCCAGTGCCTCCCAGTATATCCCAGTTTCCTCCCAGTACATCCCAGTAGATCCCAGTTTGCTCCCAGTACATCCCAGTACATCGCAGTACATTCCAGTTCCGTTCCTGTACATCCCAATACATCCCCGTTCCATGCCAGTACATCCCAGTTCCCTACCAGTTCATCCCCGTACATCCCAATTCCCTCCCGGTTCACTACCACTTCTTTCCCAGTTCCGTCCCATTACATCCCAGTTCCGTCCCATTACATCCCAGCACATCCCAGTTCCCTCCCAGTACATCCCAGGTCCCTCCCAGTACATCCCAGTTCCCTCCCAGTACTGGGAGGGACCTGGGATGTACTGGGAGGCACTACAATGTGCGGGGATGCCCTGGGATGTACTGTGGAGGAACTAGGATGTACAGGCTTGTACTGGGTTGTACCGGGTGGAACTGGAAGGGATTTGGGATGTACCAGGATCTACTGGGATGTACTGGGAGGTAACTGTTATGTACTGGGAAGGAACAGGGAGGGAACTGGGATATACTGGGAGGGAACTGGGATGTACTGGGAGGGAACTGGGACTTACCGTGAGGACACTGGGATGTACTGGTATGTACTGGGAGGGAAGTGTTATGTACTGAGGGGAACTGGGACGTACTGGGATGTACTGGGAGGGAACTGTGAAGTACTGGGATGTACTGGGAGTGAACTGGGAGGGAACTGGTATGTAGTAGGATGTACTGGGTGGGAACTGGGACGTACTGTGAGGACACTGGGATGTACTGGTATGTACTGGGAGGGAAGTGTTATGTACTGAGGGGAACTGGGACGTACTGGGATGTACTGGGAGGGAACTGTGAAGTACTGGGATGTACTGGGAGTGAACTGGGAGGGAACTGGTATGTAGTAGGATGTACTGGGTGGGAACTGGGATGTACCGGGAGGGAACTGGGATGTACTGGGAGGGAACTGGGATGTACTGGGAGGGAACTGGGATGTACTGGGATGTAGTGGGAAGGAACTGGGAGGGAACTGGGATGTACTGGGAGGGAACTGGTATGTACTGGGAGGGAACTGGGATGTACTGGGACATACTGGCAGGGAACTGGGATGTACTGGGAGGGGATTGGGACGGACTGGGAGGGAACTGGGATGTACTGGGCTGCACTGGTAGGGAACTGGGATGTACTGGGAGGAAACTGGAATGTCCCAGTTGACACCCACTTCCCTCCCAATGCCTCCCAGTATATCCCAGTTTCCTCCCAGTATATCTCAGTTTCCTCCCAGTACATCCCAGTAAATCCCAGTTCGCTCCCAGTACATCCCAGTACATCGCAGTACATTCCAGTTCCGTTCCTGTACATCCCAATACATCCCCGTTCCATGCCAGTACATCCCAGTTTCCTACCAGTTCATCCCCGTACATCCCAATTCCCTCCCGGTTCACTACCACTTCTTTCCCAGTTCCGTCCCATTACATCCCAGTTCCGTCCCATTACATCCCAGTACATCCCAGTTCCCTCCCAGTACGTCCCAGTTCCCTCCCAGTACATCCCAGGTCCCTCCCAGTACTGGGAGGGACCTGGGATGTACTGGGAGGCACTACAATGTGCGGGGATGCCCTGGGATGTACTGTGGAGGAACTAGGATGTACAGGCTTGTACTGGGTTGTACCGGGTGGAACTGGCAGGGATTTGGGATGTACCAGGATCTACTGGGATGTACTGGGATGTACTGGGAGGTAACTGTTATGTACTGGGAGTGAACTGGGAGGGAACTGGGATGTACTGGGAGGGAACTGGGATGTACTGTGAGGGAACTCGGACGTACTGTGAGGACACTGGGATGTACTGTTATGTACTGGGAGGGAAGTGTTATGTACTGAGGGGAACTGGTGCGTACTGGGATGTACTGGGATGGAACTGTGAAGTACTGGGATGTACTGGGAGTGAACTGGGAGGGAACTGGTATGTAGTAGGATGTACTGGGTGGGAACTGGGATGTACCAGGATGTACTGGGATGTACTGGGAGGGAACTGGTATGTACTGGGAGGGAACTGGGATGTCGTGGGAGGGAACTGGGAGGGAACTGGGATGTAGTGGGAGGGAACTGGTATGTACTGGGAGGGAACTGGGATGTACTGGGACATACTGGCAGGGAACTGGGATGTACTGGGAGGGGATTGGGATGTACTGGGAGGGAACTTGGATGTATTGGGAGGGAAGTGTTATGTACCAAGGGGGAACTGGGACGTACTGGGATGTAGTGGGAGTGAACTGTGAAGTACTGGGATGTACTGTGAGGGAACTGGGATGTACTGGGAGGGAACTTTAAAGTACTGGGATGTACTTAGAGGAAACTGGGAGGCAACTGGCATGTACTGGGATGTACTGGAATGGAACTGGGAGTGAACTGTGTGTGAACTGGGAGGGAACTGGGATGTACTGTGAGGGAACTGGGATGTACTGGGATGTACTGGGAGGGACTGGGAGGGATCTGGGATGTACTGGGCTGCACTGGTAGGGAACTGGGATGTACTGGGAGGAAACTGGGACGTACTGTGAGGACACTGGGATATACTGGTATGTACTGGGAGGGAAGTGTTATGTACTGAGGGGAACTGGGACGTACTGGGACGTGCTGGGAGGGAACTATGAAGTATTGGGATGTACTTAGAGGGAACTGGGATGTACTGGGAGGGAACTGGGAGGGAACTGTGAAGTACTGGGATGTACTGGGAGGGAACTGGTATGTACTGGGAGGGAACTGGGATGTACTGGATGGAAAGTGTTGGGAATTGGGATTTACTGGGAGGGAACTGGGATGGACTGGGAGGGAACTGGGATGTAGTGGGACATACTGGGAGGGAACTGGGATGTACTGGGGTGTATTGGGAGGGAACTGTTATGTACCGAGGGGGAACTGGGATGTACTGGGAGTGAACTGTTAAGTACTGGGATGTACTTAGAGGGAAGTGGGAGGGAACTTGGATGTAGTGGGAGGGAACTGGGGTTTACTTGGAGGAAAGTGGCATGTACTGGGATGTACTGGAATGGAACTGGGAGTGAACTGTGTGTGAACTGTGAGGGAACTGGGATGTACTGTGAGGGAACTGGGATGTACTGGGATGTACTGGGACGGACTGGGAGGGAACTGGGATGTACTGGGAGGGATCTGGGATGTACTGGGCTGCACTGGTAGGGAGCTGGGATGTACTGGGAGGAAACTGGAATGTCCCAGTTGACACCCACTTCCCTCCCAGTGCCTCCCAGTATATCCCAGTTTCCTCCCAGTACATCCCAGTAAATCCCAGTTTGCTCCCAGTACATCCCAGTACATCGCAGTACATTCCAGTTCCGTTCCTGTACATCCCAATACATCCCCGTTCCATGCCAGTACATCCCAGTTCCCTACCAGTTCATCCCCGTACATCCCAATTCCCTCCCGGTTCACTACCACTTCTTTCCCAGTGCCTCCCAGTACATCCCAGTTCCGTCCCATTACATCCCAGTACATCCCAGTTCCCTCCCAGTACGTCCCAGTTCCCTCCCAGTACTGGGAGGCACTACAATGTGCGGGGATGCCCTGGGATGTACTGTGGAGGAACTAGGATGTACAGGCTTGTACTGGGTTGTACCGGGTGGAACTGGCAGGGATTTGAAATGTCCTAGGATCACTAGGATGTACTGGGAGGTAACTGTTGTGTACTGGGAGTGAACTGGGAGGGAACTGGGATGTACTGGGAGGGAACTGGGACGTACCGTGAGGACACTGGGATGTACTGGTATGTACTGGGAGGGAAGTGTTATGTACTGAGGGGAACTGGGACGTACTGGGATGTACTGGGAGGGAACTGTGAAGTACTGGGATGTACTGGGAGTGAACTGGGAGGGAACTGGTATGTAGTAGGATGTACTGGGTGGGAACTGGGATGTACCAGGATGTACTGGGATGTAGTGGGAGGGAACTGGTATGTACTGGGATGTAGTGGGAGGGAACTGGGAGGGAACTGGGATGTAGTGGGAGGGAACTGGTATGTACTGGGAGGGAACTGGGATGTACTGGGACATACTGGCAGGGAACTGGGATGTACTGGGAGGGGATTGGGACGGACTGGGAGGGAACTGGGATGTACTGGGCTGCACTGGTAGGGAACTGGGATGTACTGGGAGGAAACTGGAATGTCCCAGTTGACACCCACTTCCCTCCCAATGCCTCCCAGTATATCCCAGTTTCCTCCCAGTATATCCCAGTTTCCTCCCAGTACATCCCAGTAAATCCCAGCTCGCTGCCAGTACATGCCAATACATCGCTGTACATTCCAGTTCCGTTCCTGTCCATCCCAATACATCCCCGTTCCATGCCAGTACATCCCAGTTCCCTACCAGTTCATCCCCGTACATCCCAATTCCCTCCCGGTTCACTACCACTTCTTTCCCAGTTCCGTCCCATTACATCCCAGTACATCCCAGTTCCCTCCCAGTACATCCCAGTTCCCTCCCAGTACTGTGAGGGAACTGGGACGTACTGTGAGGACACTGGGATGTACTGGTATGTACTGGGAGGGAAGTGTTATGTACTGAGGGGAACTGGGACGTACTGGGATGTACTGGGAGGGAACTGTGAAGTACTGGGATGTACTGGGAGTGAACTGGGAGGGAACTGGTATGTAGTAGGATGTACTGGGTGGGAACTGGGATGTACCAGGATGTACTGGGAGGGAACTGGGATTTACTGGGAGGGAACTGGGATGTACTGGGACATACTGGCAGGGAACTGGGATGTACTGGGAGGGGATTGGGACGGACTGGGAGGGGATTGGGACGGACTGGGAGGGAACTGGGATGTACTGGGCTGCACTGGTAGGGAACTGGGATGTACTGGGAGGAAACTGGAATGTCCCAGTTGACAACCACTTCCCTCCCAGTGCCTCCCAGTATATCCCAGTTTCCTCCCAGTACATCCCAGTAAATCCCAGTTTGCTCCCAGTACATCCCAGTACATCGCAATACATTCCAGTTCCGTTCCTGTACATCCCAATACATCCCCGTTCCATGCCAGTACATCCCAGTTCCCTACCAGTTCATCCCCGTACATCCCAATTCCCTCCCGGTTCACTACCACTTCTTTCCCAGTTCCGTCCCATTACATCCCAGTTCCGTCCCATTACATCCCAGCACATCCCAGTTCCCTCCCAGTACATCCCAGGTCCCTCCCAGTACATCCCAGGTCCCTCCCAGTACTGGGAGGGAACTGGGATGTACTGGGAGGCACTACAATGTGCGGGGATGCCCTGGGATGTACTGTGGAGGAACTAGGATGTACAGGCTTGTACTGGGTTGTACCGGGTGGAACTGGCAGGGATTTGGGATGTACCAGGATCTACTGGGATGTACTGGGAGGTAACTGTTATGTACTGGGAAGGAACAGGGAGGTAACTGGGATGTACTGGTAGGGAACTGGGATGTACTGTGAGGGAACTGGGACGTACTGTGAGGACACTGGGATGTACTGGTATGTACTGGGAGGGAAGTGTTATGTACTGAGGGGAACTGGGACGTACTGGGATGTACTGGGAGGGAACTGTGAAGTACTGGGATGTACTGGGAGTGAACTGGGAGGGAACTGGTATTTAGTAGGATGTACTGGGTGGGAACTGGGATGTACCGGGAGGGAACTGGTATGTACTGGGAGGGAACTGGTATGTACTGGGAGGGAACTGGTATGTACTGGGATGTAGTGGGAGGGAACTGGGAGGGAACTGGGATGTACTGGGAGGGAACTAGTATGTACTGGGAGGGAACTGGGATGTACTGGGAGGGGATTGGGACGGACTGGTAGGGAACTGGGATGTACTGGGCTGCACTGGTAGGGAACTGGGATGTACTGGGAGGAAACTGGAATGTCCCAGTTGACACCCACTTCCCTCCCAATGCCTCCCAGTATATCCCAGTTTCCTCCCAGTATATCCCAGTTTCCTCCCAGTACATCCCAGTAAATCCCAGCTCGCTGCCAGTACATGCCAATACATTGCTGTACATTCCAGTTCTGTTCCTGTACATCCCAATACATCCCCGTTCCATGCCAGTACATCCCAGTTTCCTACCAGTTCATCCCCGTACATCCCAATTCCCTCCCGGTTCACTACCACTTCTTTCCCAGTGCCTCCCAGTACATCCCAGTTCCGTCCCATTACATCCCAGTACATCCCAGTTCCCTCCCAGTACGTCCCAGTTCCCTCCCAGTACATCCCAGGTCCCTCCCAGTACTGGGAGGGAACTGGGATGTACTGGGAGGCACTACAATGTGCGGGGATGCCCTGGGATGTACCGTGGAGGAACTAGGATGTACAGGCTTGTACTGGGTTGTACCGGGTGGAACTGGCAGGGATTTGAAATGTCCTAGGATCACTAGGATGTACTGGGAGGTAACTGTTGTGTACTGGGAGTGAACTGGGAGGGAACTGGGATGTACTGGGAGGGAACTGGGACGTACCGTGAGGACACTGGGATGTACTGGTATGTACTGGGAGGGAAGTGTTATGTACTGAGGGGAACTGGGACGTACTGGGATGTACTGGGATGGAACTGTGAAGTACTGGGATGTACTGGGAGTGAACTGGGAGGGAACTGGTATGTAGTAGGATGTACTGGGTGGGAACTGGGATGTACCAGGATGTACTGGGATGTAGTGGGAGGGAACTGGTATGTACTGGGATGTAGTGGGAGGGAACTGGGAGGGAACTGGGATGTAGTGGGAGGTGTGCTGGTTTGGGCTGAGAAGGGGTTAATTCTCCTCACTGTGGGGGTCAGCTACCTTTCCAGCTTCCCGCGCTCTGCCGCGTGGCGTGGCAGGGGGGGCTGGGAGGGGCAGGGCCATGGTGGGGGCGGCTGACCCCGACTGGCCAATGGCAGGTTCATTCCATACCATGTGACACCATGGCCAATATATTGAGGGGGGGCAGTGGCAGCGCGCAGGCGGCGCGGCGTCGGGTCGGCAGGCGGCGAGCGGCTGCGGCGCGTGCGGTTCGTTCCGGCGGTTCGTTCCCCCTCTCCCCTCCCTTCCCCCCCTCCCCCGGGGCTTTGCGCCTCTCGTTGTTCTCCTTTACATTGCATTTCTACTGTTGTTTCTTTTAATTTTCATTATTAAACTGTTCTTATCCCAACCCACGAGCGTTACCCTTCTGATTCTCTCCCCCATCTACCGGTGGGGAGCGAGCGAGCGACTGTGTGGGGCTGAGCTGCCGCTAAACCACGACAGTCTTTTTGGCGCCCAACGTGGGGCACGAGGGTTGGAGATAACAACAGCTGCTGGTCCCAGCACCATGTTGTCCTTTTTGCAGTTGGTGTTAAAAATCGGTGTTGGTTGTTTGAGTCTGCTGTGTTCTGCTGTGATTAGTAATGTTTTGCCTACGAGATTTGTTATACAAACACTCGTTTTCAGCTTTATCTGGTATTTGGGGTTTTTGCTGAAACCGTTACTGTACTTCGGATACCACCTTGTTGAGGCAATTAGCAATTATACCTCCTCCTCTGAGAGATTTTACATGGAGGAAATACAGAATTGTACCTTTGCAACTTTGTTCTATGATGTCTGTGCCTTTGTTACAACAACCTTTATGTATCTTGAACATCCTTGGGTGGTTAAGGTGCAGTCATTGTTAGTTTTTGGGCATGTTGTTTTGGTTTTGACTAAGCAACTTAAGAATATCACCCAGAAATCTGCCCCGAGGCTTGATAGTTACGAGTGGCAGGGCATGTGGGATAGCATGGGCAAATACCTAGGGCAGTGGGCGCCCCCAGTGTTTTGGAGTTTCACCCCCGAGCAAGTGCAGAATCCTAAAAAACTAGTAGAATATTTGGAGAAAGTATGTTGTTACGCTGGGAACTCCAGAGAGACACAGATAACTGCAACGTGCTGGGGTCTGGCCCATGCATACCGAGCCCTGCTCAACAGTATTCAGTGCCCCCAGGGGGAAGAGAATGTCTCTGGATTGAAATGCAAAGTGACTGGCACTGTAGACAATCCAGCCCTGACGACAGGCACTGCAGCCACTCAAACCCCCACAACAAGTACCGGAGCTAGCTCAGAAAATAAACCCGTACCAGTATCAGTTGCCCCCATACATAAGACGAAATATTGGAAGCGGACATCAACTCGTTTAGAACGGGATGATGAAGAACCAGGGCCATCGCGGGGAGAGGAGGGAGAAGTAATAAATGAAATAGAGACCACCCGATCCCTGTCCTTAAGCGAGTTGCGAGATATGCGAAAAGATTATAGCCGTCGTTCAGGTGAGCACATTGCCACCTGGCTGCTCCGATGCTGGGATAATGGGGCCAGTAGCCTGGAACTAGAGGGAAAAGAAGCCAAACAATTGGGATCCCTTTCTGGGGAAGGGGGCGTTGACAAAGCAATTGGAAAAAAACCACAAGCCCTCAGCCTCTGGAGGCGACTCCTGTCTGGAGTGAAGGAAAGGTATCCCTTTAAAGAAGATGTTACATATCGCCCAGGAAAATGGACAACTATGGAGAAAGGCATCCAGTATCTCAGGGAATTAGCTGTGTTTGAGGTGATTTATGGTGACCTGGATGATCAACGGTCATCCAAAGATCCAGATGAAGCCGAGTGCACACGACCCATGTGGCGGAAGTTTGTACGGAGCGCACCATCTTCGCATGCAAACTCATTGGCAGTGATGTCCTGGAAAGATGACGAGACACCAACGGTGGCAGAGGTGATAGATAGACTCCGGGATTATGACACAAATATCTCTTCCTCGCTTGTCTCTGCTGTGGAGAAACTATCCCAAGAGGTCCAGCAACTCAAAGAAGATCTGTCCTACTCCCCACCTCGACAGAGCAGTGTCTCAGCTGTTAGGAATAAGCGTCCTTTGGCTCAAAGAAGGGGATACACACCACGGGCCACCCTATGGTTCTACCTGCGTGACCACGGAGAGGACATGATGAGGTGGGATGGCAAGCCTACTTCGACCCTACAGGCACGAGTACATGAACTGCAAGGAAGAACAGTCACTCAGGGAGGCTCTTCCAGGAAAGCTGCTGCTCCAGTTTCCAGCGAGCAAGTCCCCAGACAGAGGAGTAGAAGCGCAGATTTTATTTCTAAGTGTAATAGAGGGACTCCTGATTCACATTTACAGGAAGTGAGTTGTGACTGCCATGATCAGGACTAGAGGGGCCCTGCCTCCAGCCGGGTGGAGGAAAGGGATAACCGGGCTTACTGGACTGTGTGGATCCGATGGCCTGGCACGTCCGACCCACAGGAGTATAAAGCTTTAGTGGACACCGGCGCACAGTGCACCTTAATGCCATCAAACTATATAGGGGCAGAACCCATCAGCATTGCTGGAGTGACAGGGGGATCTCAAGAGCTAACTGTATTGGAGGCCGAAGTGAGCCTAACTGGCAATGAGTGGCAGAAGCACCCCATTGTGACTGGCCCAGAGGCTCCGTGCATCCTTGGTATAGACTACCTCAGGAGAGGGTATTTCAAGGACCCAAAAGGTTACAAGTGGGCTTTTGGTGTAGCTGCCTTGGAGACGGAGGAAACTGAACAGCTGTCTACCTTGCCCGGTCTCTCAAAGGACCCTTCTGTGGTGGGGTTGCTGAAGGTCAAAGAACAACAGGTGCCAATCGCCACCACAACAGTGCACCGGCGGCAATATCGCACCAACAGAGACTCTCTGATCCCCATCCATAAACTCATTCACCAACTGAGGAGCCAAGGAGTCATCAGTAAGACCCACTCACCCTTTAACAGTCCCATATGGCCAGTCCGGAAGTCTAATGGAGAGTGGAGACTAACAGTAGACTATCGTGGCCTGAATGAAGTCACTCCACCGTTGAGTGCTGCTGTGCCAGACATGCTAGAACTTCAATACGAACTGGAGTCAAAGGCGGCCAAGTGGTATGCCACAATTGATATTGCTAATGCATTCTTCTCAATCCCTCTGGCAGCAGAGTGCAGGCCACAGTTTGCTTTCACATGGAGGGGCGTCCAGTACACCTGGAATCGACTGCCCCAGGGGTGGAAACACAGTCCTACCATTTGCCATGGACTGATTCAGACTGTACTGGAACAGGGAGAAGCTCCAGAACACCTTCAATACATTGATGACATCATTGTGTGGGGCAGCACAGCAGAAGAAGTTTTTGAGAAAGGTGAGAAAATAGTCCAAATCCTTCTGAAAGCTGGTTTTGCCATAAAACAAAGTAAGGTGAAGGGACCTGCACGAGAAATCCAGTTCTTAGGAATTAAATGGCAAGACGGTCGTCGTCAGATTCCAATGGATGTGATCAACAAAATAGCAGCCATGTCTCCACCAACTAGCAAAAAGGAAACACAAGCTTTCTTGGGCGTTGTGGGTTTTTGGAGAATGCATATTCCAAATTACAGTCTGATCGTGAGCCCTCTCTATCAAGTGACCCGGAAAAAGAATGATTTCAAATGGGGCCCTGAGCAACGACAAGCCTTTGAACAGATTAAACGAGAAATAGTCCATGCAGTAGCTCTTGGGCCAGTCCGGGCAGGACAAGATGTAAAAAATGTGCTCTACACTGCAGCCGGGGAGAATGGCCCTACCTGGAGTCTCTGGCAGAAAGCACCTGGGGAGACCCGGGGTCGACCCCTAGGGTTTTGGAGTCGGGGATACAGAGGGTCTGAAGCCCGCTATACTCCAACTGAAAAAGAGATATTGGCAGCATATGAAGGGGTTCGAGCTGCTTCAGAAGTGGTTGGTACTGAAGCACAGTTGCTCCTGGCACCCCGACTGCCAGTGCTGGGCTGGATGTTCAAAGGAAACATCCCCTCTACACACCATGCAACTGATGCTACGTGGAGTAAATGGGTTGCACTGATCACCCAGCGGGCTCGAGTAGGAAACCCCAGTCGCCCAGGAATCTTGGAAGTGATTATGGACTGGCCAGAAGGCAAAGATTTTGGATTATCACCAGAGGAGGAGGTGACACGTGCTGAAGAAGCCCCACTGTATAACAAACTGCCAGAAGATGAGAAGCGATATGCCCTGTTCACTGATGGGTCCTGTCGCCTTGTGGGAAAGCACCGGAGATGGAAGGCTGCTGTATGGAGTCCTACACGACAAGTAGCAGAAACTGCTGAAGGAGAAGGTGAATCGAGCCAGTTTGCAGAGGTAAAGGCCATCCAGCTGGCCTTAGACATCGCTGAACGGGAAAAGTGGCCAGTGCTCTATCTCTATACTGACTCCTGGATGGTGGCAAATGCCTTGTGGGGCTGGCTGCAGCAATGGAAGCAAAGCAACTGGCAGCGCAGAGGCAAACCCATCTGGGCTGCCACATTGTGGCAAGATATTGCTGCCCGGGTAGAGAAACTGGTTGTAAAGGTACGGCATGTGGATGCTCACGTCCCCAAGAGTCGGGCCACTGAAGAACATCGAAACAACCAGCAGGTAGATCGGGCTGCCAAGATTGAAGTGGCTGAGGTGGATCTGGACTGGCAGCATAAGGGTGAACTATTTCTAGCTCGGTGGGCCCATGACACCTCAGGCCATCAAGGGAGAGATGCAACATACAGGTGGGCTCGTGATCGAGGGGTGGACTTGACCATGGATATTATTGCACAGGTTATCCACGAATGTGACACATGCGCTGCAATCAAGCAAGCGAAGCGGGTAAAGCCTCTGTGGTATGGGGGACGATGGCTGAAATATAAATATGGGGAGGCCTGGCAAATTGACTATATCACACTCCCACAGACCCGCCAAGGCAAGCGCCATGTGCTTACAATGGTAGAAACAACGACTGGCTGGCTGGAAACATATCCTGTCCCCCACGCCACTGCCCGGAACACTATCCTGGGTCTTGAGAAACAAGTCCTGTGGCGACATGGCACCCCAGAGAGGATTGAGTCAGACAATGGGACTCATTTCCGAAATAGCCTCATAGACACCTGGGCCAAAGAGCACGGCATTGAGTGGGTGTATCACATCCCCTATCACGCACCAGCCTCTGGGAAAATTGAAAGGTACAATGGACTGTTAAAAACCACACTGAGAGCAATGGGGGGTGGGACATTCAAGCACTGGGATACACATTTAGCAAAAGCCACGTGGTTAGTCAACACGAGGGGATCTGCCAACCGAGCTGGCCCTGCCCAGTCAGAAATCCTACATACTGTGGAAGGGGATAGAGTCCCTGTAGTGCACACAAAAAGTATGCTGGGCAAAACAGTCTGGGTTCTTCCTGCCTCTGGCAAAGGCAAACCCATTCGTGGGATTGTTTTTGCTCGAGGACCTGGGTGCACTTGGTGGGTGATGCGGGAGGATGGAGAAATCCGATGTGTGCCTCAAGGGGATTTGATTTTGGGTGAAAACAGTCAATGAACTGAATGGCACAATGTGAACTGCTATATAATATTGTGTGTCACCTCTGTGTTGTATCAATGATATCAGAGTACGAGCCTCCCAACCCATGGAAGGTCAACTATGAAACAAGCCGTGCAGCAGTGATGGAACGATGACTGACTCGGTATGCAGCAACCCAACGCCACACACCATCTCTCCCACCCGGAAAGACTGATACAACAGATGGAGCCCAGAGTCATGGACTGCGTGAACTCAATGGACATTTTAATGGACATTTTACAGGGAAGATCCATGAACTAAGGGAATGATGTCTGTGTATTATGTTAAAGGATGGGAAGGGGAGGGGTGGTGGTTGGTACGGTTGTATTGCATCATATGGGACCTGGGCATGGTGTAAGTGGTATGGAATAAGGGGTGGAGAATGTGCTGGTTTGGGCTGAGAAGGGGTTAATTCTCCTCACTGTGGGGGTCAGCTACCTTTCCAGCTTCCCGCGCTCTGCCGCGTGGCGTGGCAGGGGGGGCTGGGAGGGGCAGGGCCATGGTGGGGGCGGCTGACCCCGACTGGCCAATGGCAGGTTCATTCCATACCATGTGACACCATGGCCAATATATTGAGGGGGGGCAGTGGCAGCGCGCAGGCGGCGCGGCGTCGGGTCGGCAGGCGGCGAGCGGCTGCGGCGCGTGCGGTTCGTTCCGGCGGTTCGTTCCCCCTCTCCCCTCCCTTCCCCCCCTCCCCCGGGGCTTTGCGCCTCTCGTTGTTCTCCTTTACATTGCATTTCTACTGTTGTTTCTTTTAATTTTCATTATTAAACTGTTCTTATCCCAACCCACGAGCGTTACCCTTCTGATTCTCTCCCCCATCTACCGGTGGGGAGCGAGCGAGCGACTGTGTGGGGCTGAGCTGCCGCTAAACCACGACAGGAGGGAACTGGGATGTAGTGGGAGGGAACTGGTATGTACTGGGAGGGAACTGGGATGTACTGGGACATACTGGCAGGGAACTGGGATGTACTGGGAGGGGATTGGGACGGACTGGGAGGGAACTGGGATGTACTGGGCTGCACTGGTAGGGAACTGGGATGTACTGGGAGGAAACTGGAATGTCCCAGTTGACACCCACTTCCCTCCCAATGCCTCCCAGTATATCCCAGTTTCCTCCCAGTATATCCCAGTTTCCTCCCAGTACATCCCAGTAAATCCCAGCTCGCTGCCAGTACATGCCAATACATCGCTGTACATTCCAGTTCTGTTCCTGTACATCCCAATACATCCCCGTTCCATGCCAGTGCATCCCAGTTCCCTACCAGTTCATCCCCGTACATCCCAATTCCCTCCCGGTTCACTACCACTTCTTTCCCAGTTCCGTCCCATTACATCCCAGTTCCGTCCCATTACATCCCAGTACATCCCAGTTCCCTCCCAGTACATCCCAGTTCCCTCCCAGTACTGTGAGGGAACTGGGACGTACTGTGAGGACACTGGGATGTACTGGTATGTACTGGGAGGGAAGTGTTATGTACTGAGGGGAACTGGGACGTACTGGGATGTACTGGGAGGGAACTGTGAAGTACTGGGATGTACTGGGAGTGAACTGGGAGGGAACTGGTATGTAGTAGGATGTACTGGGTGGGAACTGGGATGTACCAGGATGTACTGGGAGGGAACTGGGATTTACTGGGAGGGAACTGGGATGTACTGGGACATACTGGCAGGGAACTGGGATGTACTGGGAGGGGATTGGGACGGACTGGGAGGGGATTGGGACGGACTGGGAGGGAACTGGGATGTACTGGGCTGCACTGGTAGGGAACTGGGATGTACTGGGAGGAAACTGGAATGTCCCAGTTGACACCCACTTCCCTCCCAGTGCCTCCCAGTATATCCCAGTTTCCTCCCAGTACATCCCAGTAAATCCCAGTTTGCTCCCAGTACATCCCAGTACATCGCAATACATTCCAGTTCCGTTCCTGTACATCCCAATACATCCCCGTTCCATGCCAGTACATCCCAGTTCCCTACCAGTTCATCCCCGTACATCCCAATTCCCTCCCGGTTCACTACCACTTCTTTCCCAGTTCCGTCCCATTACATCCCAGTTCCGTCCCATTACATCCCAGCACATCCCAGTTCCCTCCCAGTACATCCCAGGTCCCTCCCAGTACATCCCAGGTCCCTCCCAGTACTGGGAGGGAACTGGGATGTACTGGGAGGCACTACAATGTGCGGGGATGCCCTGGGATGTACTGTGGAGGAACTAGGATGTACAGGCTTGTACTGGGTTGTACCGGGTGGAACTGGCAGGGATGTACTGGGATGTACCAGGATCTACTGGGATGTACTGGGAGGTAACTGTTATGTACTGGGAAGGAACAGGGAGGGAACTGGGATGTACTGGGAGGGAACTGGGATGTACTGGGAGGGAACTGGGATGTACTGGGATGTACTGGGACGGACTGGGAGGGAACTGGGATGTACTGGGAGGGATCTGGGATGTACTGGGCTGCACTGGTTGGGAACTGGGATCTACTGGGAGGAAACTGGAATGTCCCAGTTGACACCCACTTCCCTCCCAGTGCCTCCCAGTATATCCCAGTTTCCTCCCAGTACATCCCAGTAAATCCCAGCTCGCTGCCAGTACATCCCAGTACATCGCAGTACATTCCAGTTCCGTTCCTGTACATCCCAATACATCCCCGTTCCATGCCAGTACATCCCAGTTCCCTACCAGTTCATCCCCGTACATCCCAATTCCCTCCCGGTTCACTACCACTTCTTTCCCAGTTCCGTCCCATTACATCCCAGTTCCGTCCCATTACATCCCAGTACATCCCAGTTCCCTCCCAGTACATCCCAGGTCCCTCCCAGTACTGGGAGGAAGCTGGGATGTACTGGGAGGCACTACAATGTGCGGGGATGCCCTGGGATGTACTGTGGAGGAACTAGGATGTACAGGCTTGTACTGGGTTGTACCGGGTGGAACTGGCAGGGATTTGGGATGTACCAGGATCTACTGGGATGTACTGGGATGTACTGGGAGGTATCTGTTATGTACTGGGAGTGAACTGGGAGGGAACTGGGATGTACTGGGACGGACTGGGAGGGAACTGGGACGGACTGGGCTGCACTGGTAGGGAACTGGTATGTACTGGGAGGAAACTGGAATGTCCCAGTTGACACCCACTTCCCTCCCAATGCCTCCCAGTATATCCCAGTTTCCTCCCAGTATATCCCAGTTCCCTCCCAGTACGTCCCAGGTCCCTCCCAGTACTGGGAGGGAACTGGGACGTATTGGGAGGCACTAAAATGTGCGGGGATGCCCTGGGATGTACCGTGGAGGAAGTAGGATGTACAGGCTTGTACTGGGTTGTACCGGGTGGAACTGGCAGGGATTTGAAATGTCCTAGGATCTACTAGGATGTACTGGGATGTACTGGGAGGGAACTGTTGTGTACTGGGAGTGAACTGGGAGGGAACTGGGATGTACTGTGAGGGAACTGGGATGTACTGTCAGGACACTGGGATGTACTGGTATGTACTGGGAGGGAAGTGTTATGTACTGAGGGGAACTGGGACGTACTGGGACGTGCTGGGAGGGAACTATGAAGTATTGGGATGTACTTAGAGGGAACTGGGCTGTACTGGGAGGGAACTGGGAGTGAACTGGGAGGGAACTGTGAAGTACTGGGATGTACTTAGAGGGAACTGGGATGTACTGGGAGGGAACTGGGATGTACTGGGATGTACTTAGAGGGAACTGGGATGTACTGGGAGGGAACTGGGATGTACTGGGTGGAAAGTGTTGGGAATTGGGATTTACTGGGAGGGAACTGGGATGGAGTGGGAGGGAACTGGGATGTAGTGGGACATACTGGGAGGGAACTGGAATGTACTGGGGTGTACTGGGAGGGAACTGTTATGTACCGAAGGGGGAACTGGGATGTACTGGGAGTGAACTGTTAAGTACTGGGATGTACTTAGAGGGAAGTGGGAGGGAACTTGGATGTAGTGGGAGGGAGCTGGGATTTACTTGGAGGAAAGTGGCATGTACTGGGCTGTACTGGAATGGAACTGGGAGTGAACTGTGTGTGAACTGTGTGTGAACTGGGATGTACTGTGAGGGAACTGGGATGTACTGGGACAGACTGGGAGGGATCTGGGATGTACTGGGAGGGATCTGGGATGTACTGGGCTGCACTGGTAGGGAACTGGGATGTACTGGTAGGGAACTGGGATGTACTGGGAGGGAACTGGGACGTACTGTGAGGACACTGGGATGTACTGGTATGTACTGGGAGGGAAGTGTTATGTACTGAGGGGAACTGGGACGTACTGGGACGTGCTGGGAGGGAACTATGAAGTATTGGGATGTACTTAGAGGGAACTGGGATGTACTGGGAGGGAACTGGGAGGGAACTGTGAAGTACTGGGATGTACTTAGAGGGAACTGGGATGTACTGGGAGGGAACTGGGATGTACTGGGATGTACATAGAGGGAACTGGGATGTACTGGGAGGGAACTGGGATGTAGTGGGACATACTGGGAGGGAACTGGGATGTGCTGGGACAGACTGGGAGGGATCTGGGATGTACTGGGAGGGATCTGGGATGTACTGGGCTGCACTGGTAGGGAACTGGGATGTACTGGGAGGAAACTGGAATGTCCCAGTTGACACCCACTTCCCTCCCAGTGCCTCCCAGTATATCCCAGTTTCCTCCCAGTACATCCCAGTAAATCCCAGCTCGCTGCCAGTACATCCCAGTACATCGCAGTACATTCCAGTTCCGTGCCTGTACATCCCAATACATCCCCGTTCCATGCCAGTACATCCCAGTTCCCTACCAGTTCATCCCCGTACATCCCAATTCCCTCCTGGTTCACTACCACTTCTTTCCCAGTGCCTCCCAATACATCCCAGTTCCGTCCCATTACATCCCAGCACATCCCAGTTCCCTCCCAGTACATCCCAGGTCCCTCCCAGTACATCCCAGGTCCCTCCCAGTACATCCCAGGTCCCTCCCAGTACTGGGAGGGAACTGGGATGTACTGGGAGGCACTACAATGTGCGGGGATGCCCTGGGATGTACTGTGGAGGAACTAGGATGTACAGGCTTGTACTGGGTTGTACCGGGTGGAACTAGCAGGGATTTGGGATGTACCAGGATCTACTGGGATGTACTGGGAGGTAACTGTTATGTACTGGGAGTGAACTGGGAGGGAATTGGGACGTACTGGTAGGGAACTGGGATGTACTGTGAGGGAACTGGGACGTACTGTGAGGACACTGGGATGTACTGTTATGTACTGGGAGGGAAGTGTTATGTACTGAGGGGAACTGGTGCGTACTGGGATGTACTGGGATGGAACTGTGAAGTACTGGGATGTACTGGGAGTGAACTGGGAGGGAACTGGTATGTAGTAGGATGTACTGGGTGGGAACTGGGATGTACCAGGATGTACTGGGATGTACTGGGAGGGAACTGGTATGTACTGGGAGGGAACTGGGATGTAGTGGGAGGGAACTGGGAGGGAACTGGGATGTAGTGGGAGGGAACTGGTATGTACTGGGAGGGAACTGGGATGTACTGGGACATACTGGCAGGGAACTGGGATGTACTGGGAGGGGATTGGGATGTACTGGGAGGGAACTTGGATGTATTGGGAGGGAAGTGTTATGTACCAAGGGGGAACTGGGACGTACTGGGATGTAGTGGGAGTGAACTGTGAAGTACTGGGATGTACTGTGAGGGAACTGGGATGTACTGGGAGGGAACTTTAAAGTACTGGGATGTACTTAGAGGAAACTGGGAGGCAACTGGCATGTACTGGGATATACTGGAATGGAACTGGGAGTGAACTGTGTGTGAACTGGGAGGGAACTGGGATGTACTGTGAGGGAACTGGGATGTACTGGGATGTACTGGGAGGGACTGGGAGGCATCTGGGATGTACTGGGCTGCACTGGTAGGGAACTGGGATGTACTGGGAGGAAACTGGAATGTCCCAGTTGACACCCACTTCCCTCCCAGTTTCCTCCCAGTATATCCCAGTTTCCTCCCAGTATATCCCAGTTTCCTCCCAGTACATCCCAATAAATCCCAGTTCGCTCCCAGTACATCCCAATACATCGCCGTACATTCCAGTTCCGTTCCTGTCCATCCCAATACATCCCCGTTCCATGCCAGTACATCCCAGTTTCCTACCAGTTCATCCCCGTACATCCCGATTCCCTCCCGGTTCACTACCACTTCTTTCCCAGTGCCTCCCAATACATCCCAGTTCCGTCCCATTACATCCCAGTACATCCCAGTTCCCTCCCAGTACATCCCAGTTCCCTCCCAGTACTGTGAGGGAACTGGGACGTACTGTGAGGACACTGGGATGTACTGTTATGTACTGGGAGGGAAGTGTTATGTACTGAGGGGAACTGGGACGTACTGGGATGTAGTGGGAGGGAACTGGGAGGGAACTGGGATGTACTGGGAGGGAACTGGGATGTACTGGGAGGGAACTGGGATGTACTGGGACATACTGGCAGGGAACTGGGATGTACTGGGAGGGGATTGGGACGGACTGTGAGGGAACTGGGATGTACTGGGCTGCACTGGTAGGGAACTGGGATGTACTGGGAGGAAACTGGAATGTCCCAGTTGACACCCACTTCCCTCCCAATGCCTCCCAGTATATCCCAGTTTCCTCCCACTATATCCCAGTTTCCTCCCAGTACATCCCAGTAAATCCCAGTTCGCTCCCAGTACATCCCAGTATATTCCAGTTCCGTTCCTGTACATCCCAATACATCCCCGTTCCATGCCAGTACATCCCAGTTCCCTACCAGTTCATCCCCGTACATCCCAATTCCCTCCCGGTTCACTACCACTTCTTTCCCAGTTCCGTCCCATTACATCCCAGTTCCGTCCCATTACATCCCAGTACATCCCAGTTCCCTCCCAGTACATCCCAGGTCCCTCCCAGTACTGGGAGGGAACTGGGATGTACTGGGAGGCACTACAATGTGCGGGGATGCCCTGGGATGTACTGTGGAGGAACTAGGATGTACAGGCTTGTACTGGGTTGTACCGGGTGGAACTGGCAGGGATTTGGGATGTACCAGGATCTACTGGGATGTACTGGGAGGTAACTGTTATGTACTGGGAGTGAACAGGGAGGGAACTGGGATGTACTGGGAGGGAACTGGGATGTACTGGGAGGGAACTGGGACTTACTGTGAGGACACTGGGATGTACTGGTATGTACTGGGAGGGAAGTGTTATGTACTGAGGGGAACTGGGACGTACTGGGATGTACTGGGAGGGAACTGTGAAGTACTGGGATGTACTGGGAGTGAACTGGGAGGGAACTGGTATGTAGTAGGATGTACTGGGTGGGAACTGGCATGTACTGTGAGGACACTGGGATGTACTGGTATGTACTGGGAGGGAAGTGTTATGTACTGAGGGGAACTGGGACGTACTGGGATGTACTGGGAGGGAACTGGGAGGGAACTGGTATGTAGTAGGATGTACTGGGTGGGAACTGGGATGTACCGGGAGGGAACTGGGATGTACTGGGAGGGAACTGGTATGTACTGGGAGGGAACTGGGATGTACTGGGATGTAGTGGGAGGGAACTGGGAGGGAACTGGGATGTAGTGGGAGGGAACTGGTATGTACTGGGAGGGAACTGGGATGTACTGGGACATACTGGCAGGGAACTGGGATGTACTGGGAGGGGATTGGGACGGACTGGGAGGGAACTGGGATGTACTGGGCTGCACTGGTAGGGAACTGGGATGTACTGGGAGGAAACTGGAATGTCCCAGTTGACACCCACTTCCCTCCCAATGCCTCCCAGTATATCCCAGTTTCCTCCCAGTATATCCCAGTTTCCTCCCAGTACATCCCAGTAAATCCCAGCTCGCTGCCAGTACATGCCAATACATCGCTGTACATTCCAGTTCTGTTCCTGTCCATCCCAATACATCCCCGTTCCATGCCAGTACATCCCAGTTTCCTACCAGTTCATCCCCGTACATCCCAATTCCCTCCCGGTTCACTACCACTTCTTTCCCAGTGCCTCACAATACATCCCAGTTCCGTCCCATTACATCCCAGTACATCCCAGTTCCCTCCCAGTACGTCCCAGTTCCCTCCCAGTACATCCCAGGTCCCTCCCAGTGCTGGGAGGGAACTGGGATGTACTGGGAGGCACTACAATGTGCGGGGATGCCCTGGGATGTACCGTGGAGGAACTAGGATGTACAGGCTTGTACCGGGTTGTACCGGGTGGAACTGGCAGGGATTTGAAATGTCCTAGGATCTACTAGGATGTACTGGGATGTACTGGGAGGTAACTGTTGTGTACTGGGAGTGAACTGGGAGAGAACTGGGATGTACTGGGAGGGAACTGGGATGTACTGTGAGGACACTGGGATGTACTGGTATGTACTGGGAGGGAAGTGTTATGTACTGAGGGGAACTGGGACGTACTGGGACGTGCTGGGAGGGAACTATGAAGTATTGGGATGTACTTAGAGGGAACTGGGCTGTACTGGGAGGGAACTGGGAGGGAACTGGGAGGGAACTGTGAAGTACTGGGATGTACTGGGAGGGAACTGGTATGTACTGGGAGGGAACTGGGATGTACTGGGTGGAAAGTGTTGGGAATTGGGATTTACTGGGAGGGAACTGGGATGGACTGGGAGGGAACTGGGATGTAGTGGGACATACTGGGAGGGAACTGGGATGTACTGGGGTGTACTGGGAGGGAACTGTTATGTACCGAGGGGGAACTGGGATGTACTGGGAGTGAACTGTGAAGTACTGGGATGTACTTAGAGGGAAGTGGGAGGGAACTTGGATGTAGTGGGAGGGAGCTGGGGTTTACTTGGAGGAAAGTGGCATGTACTGGGCTGTACTGGAATGGAACTGGGAGTGAACTGTGTGTGAACTGTGTGTGAACTGGGATGTACTGTGAGGGAACTGGGATGTACTGGGATGTACTGGGACGGACTGGGAGGGAACTGGGATGTACTGGGAGAGATCTGGGATGTACTGGGCTGCACTGGTAGGGAACTGGGATGTACTGGGAGGAAACTGGAATGTCCCAGTTGACACCCACTTCCCTCCCAGTGCCTCCCAGTATATCCCAGTTTCCTCCCAGTACATCCCAGTAAATCCCAGTTTGCTCCCAGTACATCCCAGTACATCGCAGTACATTCCAGTTCCGTTCCTGTACATCCCAATACATCCCCGTTCCATGCCAGTACATCCCAGTTCCCTACCAGTTCATCCCCGTACATCCCAATTCCCTCCCGGTTCACTACCACTTCTTTCCCAGTTCCGTCCCATTACATCCCAGTTCCGTCCCATTACATCCCAGCACATCCCAGTTCCCTCCCAGTACATCCCAGGTCCCTCCCAGTACTGGGAGGGACCTGGGATGTACTGGGAGGCACTACAATGTGCGGGGATGCCCTGGGATGTACCGTGGAGGAACTAGGATGTACAGGCTTGTACTGGGTTGTACCGGGTGGAACTGGCAGGGATTTGAAATGTCCTAGGATCTACTAGGATGTACTGGGAGGTAACTGTTATGTACTGGGAGTGAACTGGGAGGGAACTGGGATGTACTGGGAGGGAACTGGGACGTACCGTGAGGACACTGGGATGTACTGGTATGTACTGGGAGGGAAGTGTTATGTACTGAGGGGAACTGGGACGTACTGGGATGTACTGGGAGGGAACTGTGAAGTACTGGGATGTACTGGGAGTGAACTGGGAGGGAACTGGTATGTAGTAGGATGTACTGGGTGGGAACTGGGATGTACCAGGATGTACTGGGATGTACTGGGAGGGAACTGGTATGTACTGGGAGGGAACTGGGATGTAGTGGGAGGGAACTGGGAGGGAACTGGGATGTAGTGGGAGGGAACTGGTATGTACTGGGAGGGAACTGGGATGTACTGGGACATACTGGCAGGGAACTGGGATGTACTGGGAGGGGATTGGGACGGACTGGGAGGGAACTGGGATGTACTGGGCTGCACTGGTAGGGAACTGGGATGTACTGGGAGGAAACTGGAATGTCCCAGTTGACACCCACTTCCCTCCCAATGCCTCCCAGTATATCCCAGTTTCCTCCCAGTATATCCCAGTTTCCTCCCAGTACATCCCAGTAAATCCCAGTTCGCTCCCAGTACATCCCAGTACATCGCAGTACATTCCAGTTCCGTTCCTGTACATCCCAATACATCCCCGTTCCATGCCAGTACATCCCAGTTTCCTACCAGTTCATCCCCGTACATCCCAATTCCCTCCCGGTTCACTACCACTTCTTTCCCAGTTCCGTCCCATTACATCCCAGTTCCGTCCCATTACATCCCAGTACATCCCAGTTCCCTCCCAGTACGTCCCAGTTCCCTCCCAGTACATCCCAGGTCCCTCCCAGTACTGGGAGGGACCTGGGATGTACTGGGAGGCACTACAATGTGCGGGGATGCCCTGGGATGTACTGTGGAGGAACTAGGATGTACAGGCTTGTACTGGGTTGTACCGGGTGGAACTGGCAGGGATTTGGGATGTACCAGGATCTACTGGGATGTACTGGGATGTACTGGGAGGTAACTGTTATGTACTGGGAGTGAACTGGGAGGGAACTGGGATGTACTGGGAGGGAACTGGGATGTACTGTGAGGGAACTGGGACGTACTGTGAGGACACTGGGATGTACTGTTATGTACTGGGAGGGAAGTGTTATGTACTGAGGGGAACTGGTGCGTACTGGGATGTACTGGGATGGAACTGTGAAGTACTGGGATGTACTGGGAGTGAACTGGGAGGGAACTGGTATGTAGTAGGATGTACTGGGTGGGAACTGGGATGTACCAGGATGTACTGGGATGTACTGGGAGGGAACTGGTATGTACTGGGAGGGAACTGGGATGTAGTGGGAGGGAACTGGGAGGGAACTGGGATGTAGTGGGAGGGAACTGGTATGTACTGGGAGGGAACTGGGATGTACTGGGACATACTGGCAGGGAACTGGGATGTACTGGGAGGGGATTGGGATGTACTGGGAGGGAACTTGGATGTATTGGGAGGGAAGTGTTATGTACCAAGGGGGAACTGGGACGTACTGGGATGTAGTGGGAGTGAACTGTGAAGTACTGGGATGTACTGTGAGGGAACTGGGATGTACTGGGAGGGAACTTTAAAGTACTGGTATGTACTTAGAGGAAACTGGGAGGCAACTGGCATGTACTGGGATGTACTGGAATGGAACTGGGAGTGAACTGTGTGTGAACTGGGAGGGAACTGGGATGTACTGTGAGGGAACTGGGATGTACTGGGATGTACTGGGAGGGACTGGGAGGGATCTGGGATGTACTGGGCTGCACTGGTAGGGAACTGGGATGTACTGGGAGGAAACTGGAATGTCCCAGTTGACACCCACTTCCCTCCCAGGTTCCTCCCAGTATATCCCAGTTTCCTCCCACTATATCCCAGTTACCTCCCAGTACATCCCAGTAAATCCCAGTTCGCTCCCAGTACATCCCAATACATCGCCGTACATTCCAGTTCTGTTCCTGTCCATCCCAATACATCCCCGTTCCATGCCAGTACATCCCAGTTTCCTACCAGTTCATCCCCGTACATCCCAATTCCCTCCCGGTTCACTACCACTTCTTTCCCAGTGCCTCCCAATACATGCCAGTTCCGTCCCAGTACATCCCAGTTCCCTACCAGTACATCCCAGGTCCCTCCCAGTACTGGGAGGGACCTGGGATGTACTGGGAGGCACTACAATGTGCGGGGATGCCCTGGGATGTACCGTGGAGGAACTAGGATGTACAGGCTTGTACTGGGTTGTACCGGGTGGAACTGGCAGGGATTTGGGATGTACCAGGATCTACTGGGATGTACTGGGATGTACTGGGAGGTAACTGTTATGTACTGGGAAGGAACAGGGAGGGAACTGGTATGTACTGGGAGGAAACTGGGATGTACTGTGAGGGAACTGGGACGTACTGTGAGGACACTGGGATGTACTGGTATGTACTGGGAGGGAAGTGTTATGTACTGAGGGGAACTGGGACGTACTGGGACGTGCTGGGAGGGAACTATGAAGTATTGGGATGTACTTAGAGGGAACTGGGATGTACTGGGAGGGAACTGGGAGGGAACTGTGAAGTACTGGGATGTACTGGGAGGGAACTGGTATGTACTGGGAGGGAACTGGGATGTACTGGATGGAAAGTGTTGGGAATTGGGATTTACTGGGAGGGAACTGGGATGGACTGGGAGGGAACTGGGATGTAGTGGGACATACTGGGAGGGAACTGGGATGTACTGGGGTGTATTGGGAGGGAACTGTTATGTACCGAGGGGGAACTGGGATGTACTGGGAGTGAACTGTTAAGTACTGGGATGTACTTAGAGGGAAGTGGGAGGGAACTTGGATGTAGTGGGAGGGAACTGGGGTTTACTTGGAGGAAAGTGGCATGTACTGGGATGTACTGGAATGGAACTGGGAGTGAACTGTGTGTGAACTGTGAGGGAACTGGGATGTACTGTGAGGGAACTGGGATGTACTGGGATGTACTGGGACGGACTGGGAGGGAACTGGGATGTACTGGGAGGGATCTGGGATGTACTGGGCTGCACTGGTAGGGAGCTGGGATGTACTGGGAGGAAACTGGAATGTCCCAGTTGACACCCACTTCCCTCCCAGTGCCTCCCAGTATATCCCAGTTTCCTCCCAGTACATCCCAGTAAATCCCAGTTTGCTCCCAGTACATCCCAGTACATCGCAGTACATTCCAGTTCCGTTCCTGTACATCCCAATACATCCCCGTTCCATGCCAGTACATCCCAGTTCCCTACCAGTTCATCCCCGTACATCCCAATTCCCTCCCGGTTCACTACCACTTCTTTCCCAGTTCCGTCCCATTACATCCCAGTTCCGTCCCATTACATCCCAGTACATCCCAGTTCCCTCCCAGTACATCCCAGGTCCCTCCCAGTACATCCCAGGTCCCTCCCAGTACTGGGAGGGACCTGGGATGTACTGGGAGGCACTACAATGTGCGGGGATGCCCTGGGATGTACTGTGGAGGAACTAGGATGTACAGGCTTGTACTGGGTTGTACCGGGTGGAACTGGCAGGGATTTGGGATGTACCAGGATCTACTGGGATGTACTGGGAGGTAACTGTTATGTACTGGGAAGGAACAGGGAGGTAACTGGGATGTACTGGTAGGGAACTGGGATGTACTGTGAGGGAACTGGGACGTACTGTGAGGACACTGGGATGTACTGGTATGTACTGGGTGGGAAGTGTTATGTACTGAGGGGAACTGGGACGTACTGGGATGTACTGGGAGGGAACTGTGAAGTACTGGGATGTACTGGGAGTGAACTGGGAGGGAACTGGTATGTAGTAGGATGTACTGGGTGGGAACTGGGATGTACCGGGAGGGAACTGGTATGTACTGGGAGGGAACTGGTATGTACTGGGAAGGAACTGGGATGTACTGGGATGTAGTGGGAGGGAACTGGGAGGGAACTGGGATGTACTGGGAGGGAACTAGTATGTACTGGGAGGGAACTGGGATGTACTGGGAGGGGATTGGGACGGACTGGGAGGGAACTGGGATGTACTGGGCTGCACTGGTAGGGAACTGGGATGTACTGGGAGGAAACTGGAATGTCCCAGTTGACACCCACTTCCCTCCCAATGCCTCCCAGTATATCCCAGTTTCCTCCCAGTATATCCCAGTTTCCTCCCAGTACATCCCAGTAAATCCCAGCTCGCTGCCAGTACATGCCAATACATTGCTGTACATTCCAGTTCTGTTCCTGTACATCCCAATACATCCCCGTTCCATGCCAGTACATCCCAGTTTCCTACCAGTTCATCCCCGTACATCCCAATTCCCTCCCGGTTCACTACCACTTCTTTCCCAGTGCCTCCCAGTACATCCCAGTTCCGTCCCATTACATCCCATTACATCCCAGTTCCCTCCCAGTACGTCCCAGTTCCCTCCCAGTACATCCCAGGTCCCTCCCAGTACTGGGAGGGAACTGGGATGTACTGGGAGGCACTACAATGTGCGGGGATGCCCTGGGATGTACCGTGGAGGAACTAGGATGTACAGGCTTGTACTGGGTTGTACCGGGTGGAACTGGCAGGGATTTGAAATGTCCTAGGATCACTAGGATGTACTGGGAGGTAACTGTTGTGTACTGGGAGTGAACTGGGAGGGAACTGGGATGTACTGGGAGGGAACTGGGACGTACCGTGAGGACACTGGGATGTACTGTTATGTACTGGGAGGGAAGTGTTATGTACTGAGGGGAACTGGGACGTACTGGGATGTACTGGGAGGGAACTGTGAAGTACTGGGATGTACTGGGAGTGAACTGGGAGGGAACTGGTATGTAGTAGGATGTACTGGGTGGGAACTGGGATGTACCAGGATGTACTGGGATGTAGTGGGAGGGAACTGGTATGTACTGGGAGGGAACTGGGATGTACTGGGATGTAGTGGGAGGGAACTGGGAGGGAACTGGGATGTAGTGGGAGGGAACTGGTATGTACTGGGAGGGAACTGGGATGTACTGGGACATACTGGCAGGGAACTGGGATGTACTGTGAGGGAACTGGGATGTACTGGGAGGGACCTGGGATGTACTGGGAGGGACCTGGGATGTACTGGGAGGGAACTGGGATGTGCTGGGATGTAATGGGACGGAACTGGGATGTAATGGGATGGAACTGGGAAAGAAGTGGTAGTGAACCGGGAGGGAATTGGGATGTACGGGGATGAACTGGTAGGAAACTGGGATGTACTGGCATGGAACGGGGATGTATTGGGATGTACAGGAACGGAACTGGAATGTACTGCGATGTACTGGGATGTACTGGGAGCAAACTGGGATTTACTGGGATGTACTGGGAGGAAACTGGGATGTACTGTGAGGACACTGGGATGTACTGGTATGTACTGGGAGGGAAGTGTTATGTACTGAGGGGAACTGGGACGTACTGGGACGTGCTGGGAGGGAACTATGAAGTATTGGGATGTACTTAGAGGGAACTGGGCTGTACTGGGAGGGAACTGGGAGTGAACTGGGAGGGAACTGTGAAGTACTGGGATGTACTGGGAGGGAACTGGTATGTACTGGGAGGGAACTGGGATGTACTGGGTGGAAAGTGTTGGGAATTGGGATTTACTGGGAGGGAACTGGGATGGACTGGGAGGGAACTGGGATGTAGTGGGACATTCTGGGAGGGAACTGGGATGTACTGGGGTGTACTGGGAGGGAACTGTTATGTACCGAGGGGGAACTGGGATGTACTGGGAGTGAACTGTGAAGTACTGGGATGTACTTAGAGGGAAGTGGGAGGGAACTTGGATGTAGTGGGAGGGAACTGGGATTTACTTGGAGGAAAGTGGCATGTACTGGGATGTACTGGAATGGAACTGGGAGTGAACTGTGTGTGAACTGTGAGGGAACTGGGATGTACTGTGAGGGAACTGGGATGTACTGGGATGTACTGGGACGGACTGGGAGGGAACTGGGATGTACTGGGAGGGATCTGGGATGTACTGGGCTGCACTGGTAGGGAACTGGGATGTACTGGGAGGAAACTGGAATGTCCCAGTTGACACCCACTTCCCTCCCAGTGCCTCCCAGTATATCCCAGTTTCCTCCCAGTACATCCCAGTAAATCCCAGCTCGCTGCCAGTACATCCCAGTACATCGCAGTACATTCCAGTTCCGTTCCTGTACATCCCAATACATCCCCGTTCCATGCCAGTACATCCCAGTTCCCAACCAGTTCATCCCCGTACATTCCAGTTCCCTCCCGGTTCACTACCACTTCTTTCCCAGTTCCGTCCCATTACATCCCAGTTCCGTCCCATTACATCCCAGTACATCCCAGGTCCCTCCCAGTACATCCCAGTTCCCTCCCAGTACATCCCAGGTCCCTCCCAGTACTGGGAGGGACCTGGGATGTACTGGGAGGCACTACAATGTGCGGGGATGCCCTGGGATGTACCGTGGAGGAACTAGGATGTACAGGCTTGTACTGGGTTGTACCGGGTGGAACTGGCAGGGATTTGGGATGTACCAGGATCTACTGGGATGTACTGGGAGGTAACTGTTATGTACTGGGAGTGAACTGGGAGGGAACTGGGATGTACTGGGAGGGAACTGGGACGTACCGTGAGGACACTGGGATGTACTGGTATGTACTGGGAGGGAAGTGTTATGTACTGAGGGGAACTGGGACGTACTGGGATGTACTGGGAGGGAACTGTGAAGTACTGGGATGTACTGGGAGTGAACTGGGAGGGAACTGGTATGTAGTAGGAAGTACTAGGTGGGAACTGGGATGTACCAGGATGTACTGGGATGTACTGGGAGGGAACTGGTATGTACTGGGAGGGAACTGGGATGTACTGGGATGTAGTGGGAGGGAACTGGGAGGGAACTGGGATGTAGTGGGAGGGAACTGGTATGTACTGGGAGGGAACTGGGATGTACTGGGACATACTGGCAGGGAACTGGGATGTACTGGGAGGAAACTGGAATGTCCCAGTTGACACCCACTTCCTTCCCAATGCCTCCCAGTATATCCCAGTTTCCTCCCAGTATATCCCAGTTTCCTCCCAGTACATCCCAGTAAATCCCAGCTCGCTGCCAGTACATGCCAATACATCGCTGTACATTCCAGTTCTGTTCCTGTACATCCCAATACATCCCCGTTCCATGCCAGTACATCCCAGTTCCCTACCAGTTCATCCCCGTACATCCCAATTCCCTCCCGGTTCACTACCACTTCTTTCCCAGTTCCGTCCCATTACATCCCAGTACATTTCAATTCCCTCCCAGTACGTCCCAGTTCCCTCCCAGTACATCCCAGGTCCCTCCCAGTACTGGGAGGGAACTGGGATGTACTGGGAGGCACTACAATGTGCGGGGATGCCCTGGGATGTACTGTGGAGGAACTAGGATGTACAGGCTTGTACTGGGTTGTACCGGGTGGAACTGGCAGGGATTTGGGATGTACCAGGATCTACTGGGATGTACTGGGAGGTAACTGTTATGTACTGGGAAGGAACAGGGAGGTAACTGGGATGTACTGGTAGGGAACTGGGATGTACTGGGAGGGAACTGGGATGTACTGGGAGGGAACTGGGACGTACTGTGAGGACACTGGGATGTACTGGTATGTACTGGGAGGGAAGTGTTATGTACTGAGGGGAACTGGGACGTACTGGGATGTACTGGGAGGGAACTGTGAAGTACTGGGATGTACTGGGAGTGAACTGGGAGGGAACTGGTATGTAGTAGGATGTACTGGGTGGGAACTGGGATGTACCAGGATGTACTGGGATGTACTGGGAGGGAACTGGTATGTACTGGGAGGGAACTGGGATGTACTGGGATGTAGTGGGAGGGAACTGGGAGGGAACTGGGATGTACTGGGACATACTGGCAGGGAACTGGGATGTACTGGGAGGGGATTGGGACGGACTGGGAGGGAACTGGGATGTACTGGGCTGCACTGGTAGGGAACTGGGATGTACTGGGAGGAAACTGGAATGTCCCAGTTGACACCCACTTCCCTCCCAGTGCCTCCCAGTATATCCCAGTTTCCTCCCAGTATATCCCAGTTTCCTCCCAGTACATCCCAGTAAATCCCAGCTCGCTGCCAGTACATGCCAATACATCGCTGTACATTCCAGTTCTGTTCCTGTACATCCCAATACATCCCCGTTCCATGCCAGTACATCCCAGTTTCCTACCAGTTCATCCCCGTACATCCCAATTCCCTCCCGGTTCACTACCACTTCTTTCCCAGTGCCTCCCAATACATCCCAGTTCCGTCCCATTACATCCCAGTACATCCCAGTTCCCTCCCAGTACATCCCAGTTCCCTCCCAGTACTGGGAGGGAGCTGGGATGTACTGGGAGGCACTACAATGTGCGGGGATGCCCTGGGATGTACCGTGGAGGAACTAGGACGTACAGGCTTGTACTGGGTTGTACCGGGTGGAACTGGCAGGGATTTGGGATGTACCAGTATCTACTGGGATGTACTGGGATGTACTGGGAGGTAACTGTTGTGTACTGGGAGTGAACTGGGAGGGACCTGGGATGTACTGGAAGGCACTACAATGTGCGGGGATGCACAGGGATGTACTGTGGAGGAACTAGGATGTACAGGCTTGTACTCGGTTGTACCGGGTGGAACTGGCAGGGATTTGAAATGTCCTAGTATCTACTAGGATGTACTGGGATGTACTGGGAGGTAACTGTTGTGTACTGGGAGTGAACTGGGAGGGAACTGTGAAGTACTGGGATGTACTTAGAGGGAACTGGGATGTACTGGGAGGGAACTGGGATGTACTGGGTGGAAAGTGTTGGGAACTGGGATTTACTGGGAGGGAACTGGGATGTACTGTGAGGGAACTTGGATGTACTGGGATGTACTGGGACGGACTGGGAGGGAACTGGGATGTACTGGGAGGGATCTGGGATGTACTGGGCTGCACTGGTAGGGAACTGGGATGTACTGGGAGGAAACTGGAATGTCCCAGTTGACACCCACTTCCCTCCCAGTGCCTCCCAGTATATCCCAGTTTCCTCCCAGTACATCCCAGTAAATCCCAGTTTGCTCCCAGTACATCCCAGTACATCGCAGTACATTCCAGTTCCGTTCCTGTACATCCCAATACATCCCCATTCCATGCCAGTACATCCCAGTTCCCTACCAGTTCATCCCCGTACATCCCAATTCCCTCCCGGTACACTACCACTTCTTTCCCAGTTCCGTCCCATTACATCCCAGTTCCGTCCCATTACATCCCAGTACATCCCAGTTCCCTCCCAGTACATCCCAGGTCCCTCCCAGTACATCCCAGCTCCCTCCCAGTACTGGGAGGGAGCTGGGATGTACTGGGAGGCACTACAATGTGCGGGGATGCCCTGGGATGTACTGTGGAGGAACTAGGATGTACAGGCTTGTACTGGGTTGTACCGGGTGGAACTGGCAGGGATTTGGGATGTACCAGGATCTACTGGGATGTACTGGGAGGTAACTGTTATGTACTGGGAAGGAACAGGGAGGGAACTGGGATGTACTGGGAGGGAACTGGGATGTACTGTGAGGGAACTGGGACGTACTGTGAGGACACTGGGATGTACTGGTATGTACTGGGAGGGAAGTGTTATGTACTGAGGGGAACTGGGACGTACTGGGATGTACTGGGAGGGAACTGTGAAGTACTGGGATGTACTGGGAGTGAACTGGGAGGGAACTGGTATGTAGTAGGATGTACTGGGTGGGAACTGGGATGTACCGGGAGGGAACTGGGATGTACTGGGAGGGAACTGGTATGTACTGGGAGGGAACTGGGATGTACTGGGATGTAGTGGGAGGGAACTGGGAGGGAACTGGGATGTAGTGGGAGGGAACTGGTATGTACTGGGAGGGAACTGGGATGTACTGGGACATACTGGCAGGGAACTGGGATGTACTGGGAGGGGATTGGGACGGACTGGGAGGGAACTGGGATGTACTGGGCTGCACTGGTAGGGAACTGGGATGTACTGGGAGGAAACTGGAATGTCCCAGTTGACACCCACTTCCCTCCCAATGCCTCCCAGTATATCCCAGTTTCCTCCCAGTATATCCCAGTTTCCTCCCAGTACATCCCAGTAAATCCCAGCTCGCTGCCAGTACATGCCAATACATCGCTGTACATTCCAGTTCTGTTCCTGTCCATCCCAATACATCCCCGTTCCATGCCAGTACATCCCAGTTTCCTACCAGTTCATCCCCGTACATCCCAATTCCCTCCCGGTTCACTACCACTTCTTTCCCAGTGCCTCCCAATACATCCCAGTTCCGTCCCATTACATCCCAGTACATCCCAGGTCCCTCCCAGTACGTCCCAGTTCCCTCCCAGTACATCCCAGTTCCCTCCCAGTACTGGGAGGGACCTGGGATGTACTGGGAGGCACTACAATGTGCGGGGATGCCCTGGGATGTACTGTGGAGGAACTAGGATGTACAGGCTTGTACTGGGTTGTACCGGGTGGAACTAGCAGGGATTTGGGATGTACCAGGATCTACTGGGATGTACTGGGATGTACTGGGAGGTAACTGTTATGTACTGGGAGTGAACTGGGAGGGAACTGGGACATACTGGTAGGGAACTGGGATGTACTGGGAGGGAACTGGGACGTACTGTGAGGACACTGGGATGTACTGTTATGTACTGGGAGGGAAGTGTTGTGTACAGAGGGGAACCGGTGCGTACTGGGATGTACTGGGATGGAACTGTGAAGTACTGGGATGTACTGGGAGTGAACTGGGAGGGAACTGGTATGTGGTAGGATGTACTGGGTGGGAACTGGGATGTACCAGGATGTACTGGGATGTACTGGGAGGGAACTGGTATGTACTGGGAGGGAACTGGTATGTACTGGGAGGGAACTGGGATGTACTGGGACATACTGGCAGGGAACTGGGATGTACTGGGAGGGGATTGGGACGGACTGGGAGGGAACTGGGATGTACTGGGCTGCACTGGTAGGGAACTGGGGTGTACTGGGAGGAAACTGGAATGTCCCAGTTGACACCCACTTCCCTCCCAGTGCCTCCCAGTATATCCCAGTTTCCTCCCAGTATATCCCAGTTTCCTCCCAGTACATCCCAGTAAATCCCAGCTCGCTGCCAGTACATGCCAATACATCGCTGTACATTCCAGTTCTGTTCCTGTACATCCCAATACATCCCCGTTCCATGCCAGTACATCCCAGTTTCCTACCAGTTCATCCCCGTACATCCCAATTCCCTCCCGGTTCACTACCACTTCTTTCCCAGTGCCTCCCAATACATCCCAGTTCCGTCCCATTACATCCCAGTACATCCCAGTTCCCTCCCAGTACGTCCCAGTTCCCTCCCAGTACATCCCAGGTCCCTCCCAGTACTGGGAGGGAACTGGGATGTACTGGGAGGCACTACAATGTGCGGGGATGCCCTGGGATGTACCGTGGAGGAACTAGGATGTACAGGCTTGTACTGGGTTGTACCGGGTGGAACTGGCAGGGATTTGGGATGTACCAGGATCTACTGGGATGTACTGGGAGGTAACTGTTATGTACTGGGAGTGAACTGGGAGGGAACTGGGATGTACTGGGAGGGAACTGGGACGTACCGTGAGGACACTGGGATGTACTGGTATGTACTGGGAGGGAAGTGTTATGTACTGAGGGGAACTGGGACGTACTGGGATGTACTGGGAGGGAACTGTGAAGTACTGGGATGTACTGGGAGTGAACTGGGAGGGAACTGGTATGTAGTAGGATGTACTGGGTGGGAACTGGGATGTACCAGGATGTACTGGGATGTACTGGGAGGGAACTGGTATGTACTGGGAGGGAACTGGGATGTACTGGGATGTAGTGGGAGGGAACTGGGAGGGAACTGGGATGTACTGGGAGCGAACTGGTATGTACTGGGAGGGAACTGGGATGTACTGGGACATACTGGCAGGGAACTGGGATGTACTGGGAGTGGATTGGGACGGACTGGGAGGGAACTGGGATGTACTGGGCTGCACTGGTAGGGAACTGGGATGTACTGGGAGGAAACTGGAATGTCCCAGTTGACACCCACTTCCCTCCCAATGCCTCCCAGTATATCCCAGTTTCCTCCCAGTATATCCCAGTTTCCTCCCAGTACATCCCAGTAAATCCCAGTTCGCTCCCAGTACATCCCAGTACATCGCAGTACATTCCAGTTCCGTTCCTGTACATCCCAATACATCCCCGTTCCATGCCAGTACATCCCAGTTTCCTACCAGTTCATCCCCGTACATCCCAATTCCCTCCCGGTTCACTACCACTTCTTTCCCAGTGCCTCCCAATACATCCCAGTTCCGTCCCATTACATCCCAGTACATCCCAGTTCCCTCCCAGTACATCCCAGTTCCCTCCCAGTACTGGGAGGGAGCTGGGATGTACTGGGAGGCACTACAATGTGCGGGGATGCCCTGGGATGTACCGTGGAGGAACTAGGACGTACAGGCTTGTACTGGGTTGTACCGGGTGGAACTGGCAGGGATTTGGGATGTACCAGTATCTACTGGGATGTACTGGGATGTACTGGGAGGTAACTGTTGTGTACTGGGAGTGAACTGGGAGGGACCTGGGATGTACTGGAAGGCACTACAATGTGCGGGGATGCACAGGGATGTACTGTGGAGGAACTAGGATGTACAGGCTTGTACTCGGTTGTACCGGGTGGAACTGGCAGGGATTTGAAATGTCCTAGTATCTACTAGGATGTACTGGGATGTACTGGGAGGTAACTGTTGTGTACTGGGAGTGAACTGGGAGGGAACTGTGAAGTACTGGGATGTACTTAGAGGGAACTGGGATGTACTGGGAGGGAACTGGGATGTACTGGGTGGAAAGTGTTGGGAACTGGGATTTACTGGGAGGGAACTGGGATGTACTGTGAGGGAACTTGGATGTACTGGGATGTACTGGGACGGACTGGGAGGGAACTGGGATGTACTGGGAGGGATCTGGGATGTACTGGGCTGCACTGGTAGGGAACTGGGATGTACTGGGAGGAAACTGGAATGTCCCAGTTGACACCCACTTCCCTCCCAGTGCCTCCCAGTATATCCCAGTTTCCTCCCAGTACATCCCAGTAAATCCCAGTTTGCTCCCAGTACATCCCAGTACATCGCAGTACATTCCAGTTCCGTTCCTGTACATCCCAATACATCCCCATTCCATGCCAGTACATCCCAGTTCCCTACCAGTTCATCCCCGTACATCCCAATTCCCTCCCGGTTCACTACCACTTCTTTCCCAGTTCCGTCCCATTACATCCCAGTTCCGTCCCATTACATCCCAGTACATCCCAGTTCCCTCCCAGTACATCCCAGGTCCCTCCCAGTACATCCCAGCTCCCTCCCAGTACTGGGAGGGAGCTGGGATGTACTGGGAGGCACTACAATGTGCGGGGATGCCCTGGGATGTACTGTGGAGGAACTAGGATGTACAGGCTTGTACTGGGTTGTACCGGGTGGAACTGGCAGGGATTTGGGATGTCCTAGGATCTACTAGGATGTACTGGGAGGTAACTGTTATGTACTGGGAAGGAACAGGGAGGGAACTGGGATGTACTGGGAGGGAACTGGGATGTACTGTGAGGGAACTGGGACGTACTGTGAGGACACTGGGATGTACTGGTATGTACTGGGAGGGAAGTGTTATGTACTGAGGGGAACTGGGACGTACTGGGATGTACTGGGAGGGAACTGTGAAGTACTGGGATGTACTGGGAGTGAACTGGGAGGGAACTGGTATGTAGTAGGATGTACTGGGTGGGAACTGGGATGTACCGGGAGGGAACTGGGATGTACTGGGAGGGAACTGGTATGTACTGGGAGGGAACTGGGATGTACTGGGATGTAGTGGGAGGGAACTGGGAGGGAACTGGGATGTAGTGGGAGGGAACTGGTATGTACTGGGAGGGAACTGGGATGTACTGGGACATACTGGCAGGGAACTGGGATGTACTGGGAGGGGATTGGGACGGACTGGGAGGGAACTGGGATGTACTGGGCTGCACTGGTAGGGAACTGGGATGTACTGGGAGGAAACTGGAATGTCCCAGTTGACACCCACTTCCCTCCCAATGCCTCCCAGTATATCCCAGTTTCCTCCCAGTATATCCCAGTTTCCTCCCAGTACATCCCAGTAAATCCCAGCTCGCTGCCAGTACATGCCAATACATCGCTGTACATTCCAGTTCTGTTCCTGTCCATCCCAATACATCCCCGTTCCATGCCAGTACATCCCAGTTTCCTACCAGTTCATCCCCGTACATCCCAATTCCCTCCCGGTTCACTACCACTTCTTTCCCAGTGCCTCCCAATACATCCCAGTTCCGTCCCATTACATCCCAGTACATCCCAGGTCCCTCCCAGTACGTCCCAGTTCCCTCCCAGTACATCCCAGTTCCCTCCCAGTACTGGGAGGGACCTGGGATGTACTGGGAGGCACTACAATGTGCGGGGATGCCCTGGGATGTACTGTGGAGGAACTAGGATGTACAGGCTTGTACTGGGTTGTACCGGGTGGAACTAGCAGGGATTTGGGATGTACCAGGATCTACTGGGATGTACTGGGATGTACTGGGAGGTAACTGTTATGTACTGGGAGTGAACTGGGAGGGAACTGGGACATACTGGTAGGGAACTGGGATGTACTGGGAGGGAACTGGGACGTACTGTGAGGACACTGGGATGTACTGTTATGTACTGGGAGGGAAGTGTTGTGTACAGAGGGGAACCGGTGCGTACTGGGATGTACTGGGATGGAACTGTGAAGTACTGGGATGTACTGGGAGTGAACTGGGAGGGAACTGGTATGTGGTAGGATGTACTGGGTGGGAACTGGGATGTACCAGGATGTACTGGGATGTACTGGGAGGGAACTGGTATGTACTGGGAGGGAACTGGGATGTACTGGGACATACTGGCAGGGAACTGGGATGTACTGGGAGGGGATTGGGACGGACTGGGAGGGAACTGGGATGTACTGGGCTGCACTGGTAGGGAACTGGGGTGTACTGGGAGGAAACTGGAATGTCCCAGTTGACACCCACTTCCCTCCCAATGCCTCCCAGTATATCCCAGTTTCCTCCCAGTATATCCCAGTTTCCTCCCAGTACATCCCAGTAAATCCCAGTTCGCTCCCAGTACATCCCAGTACATCGCAGTACATTCCAGTTCCGTTCCTGTACATCCCAATACATCCCCGTTCCATGCCAGTACATCCCAGTTCCCTACCAGTACATCCCAGATCCCTCCCAGTCCGTCCCATTACATCCCAGTACATCCCAGTTCCCTCCCAGTACGTCCCAGTTCCCTCCCAGTACATCCCAGGTCCCTCCCAGTACTGGGAGGGAACTGGGATGTACTGGGAGGCACTACAATGTGCGCGGATGCCCTGGGATGTACCGTGGAGGAACTAGGATGTACAGGCTTGTACCGGGTTGTACCGGGTGGAACTGGCAGGGATTTGAAATGTCCTAGGATCTACTAGGATGTACTGGGATGTACTGGGAGGTAACTGTTGTGTACTGGGAGTGAACTGGGAGGGAACTGGGATGTACTGTGAGGACACTGGGATGTACTGGTATGTACTGGGAGGGAAGTGTTATGTACTGAGGGGAACTGGGACGTACTGGGACGTGCTGGGAGGGAACTATGAAGTATTGGGATGTACTTAGAGGGAACTGGGATGTACTGGGAGGGAACTGGGAGGGAACTGGGAGGGAACTGTGAAGTACTGGGATGTACTGGGAGGGAACTGGTATGTACTGGGAGGGAACTGGGATGTACTGGGTGGAAAGTGTTGGGAATTGGGATTTACTGGGAGGGAACTGGGATGGACTGGGAGGGAACTGGGATGTAGTGGGACATACTGGGAGGGAACTGGGATGTACTGGGGTGTACTGGGAGGGAACTGTTATGTACCGAGGGGGAACTGGGATGTACTGGGAGTGAACTGTGAAGTACTGGGATGTACTTAGAGGGAAGTGGGAGGGAACTTGGATGTAGTGGGAGGGAGCTGGGGTTTACTTGGAGGAAAGTGGCATGTACTGGGATGTACTGGAATGGAACTGGGAGTGAACTGTGTGTGAACTGTGAGGGAACTGGGATGTACTGTGAGGGAACTGGGATGTACTGCGATGTACTGGGACGGACGGGGAGGGAACTGGGATGTACTGGTAGGGAACTGGGATGTACTGGGCTGCACTGGTAGGGAACTGGGATGTACTGGGAGGAAACTGGAATGTCCCAGTTGACACCCACTTCCCTCCCAGTGCCTCCCAGTATATCCCAGTTTCCTCCCAGTACATCCCAGTAAATCCCAGTTTGCTCCCATACATCCCAGTACATCGCAGTACATTCCAGTTCCGTTCCTGTCCATCCCAATACATCCCCGTTCCATGCCAGTACATCCCAGTTCCCTACCAGTTCATCCCCGTACATCCCAATTCCCTCCCGGTTCACTACCACTTCTTTCCCAGTTCCGTCCCATTACATCCCAGTTCCGTCCCATTACATCCCAGCACATCCCAGTTCCCTCCCAGTACATCCCAGGTCCCTCCCAGTACATCCCAGGTCCCTCCCAGTACTGGGAGGGAACTGGGATGTACTGGGAGGCACTACAATGTGCGGGGATGCCCTGGGATGTACTGTGGAGGAACTAGGATGTACAGGCTTGTACTGGGTTGTACCGGGTGGAACTGGAAGGGATTTGGGATGTACCAGGATCTACTGGGATGTACTGGGAGGTAACTGTTATGTACTGGGAAGGAACAGGGAGGGAACTGGGACGTACTGTGAGGACACTGGGATGTACTGTTATGTACTGGGAGGGAAGTGTTATGTACTGAGGGGAACTGGGACGTACTGGGATGTACTGGGAGGGAACTGTGAAGTACTGGGATGTACTGGGAGTGAACTGGGAGGGAACTGGTATGTAGCAGGATGTACTGGGTGGGAACTGGGACGTACTGTGAGGACACTGGGATGTACTGTTATGTACTGGGAGGGAAGTGTTATGTACAGAGGGGAACCGGTGCGTACTGGGATGTACTGGGAGGGAACTGTGAAGTACTGGGATGTACTGGGAGTGAACTGGGAGGGAACTGGTATGTGGTAGGATGTACTGGGTGGGAACTGGGATGTACCAGGATGTACTGGGATGTACTGGGAGGGAACTGGTATGTACTGGGAGGGAACTGGTATGTACTGGGAGGGAACTGGGATGTACTGGGACATACTGTCAGGGAACTGGGATGTACTGGGAGGGGATTGGGACGGACTGGGAGGGAACTGGGATGTACTGGGCTGCACTGGTAGGGAACTGGGATGTACTGGGAGGAAACTGGAATGTCCCAGTTGACACCCACTTCCCTCCCAATGCCTCCCAGTATATCCCAGTTTCCTCCCAGTATATCCCAGTTTCCTCCCAGTACATCCCAGTAAATCCCAGTTCGCTCCCAGTACATCCCAGTACATCGCAGTACATTCCAGTTCCGTTCCTGTACATCCCAATACATCCCCGTTCCATGCCAGTACATCCCAGTTTCCTACCAGTTCATCCCCGTACATCCCAATTCCCTCCCGGTTCACTACCACTTCTTTCCCAGTGCCTCCCAATACATCCCAGTTCCGTCCCATTACATCCCAGTACATCCCAGTTCCCTCCCAGTACGTCCCAGGTCCCTCCCAGTACTGGGAGGGACCTGGGATGTACTGGGAGGCACTACAATGTGCGGGGATGCCCTGGGATGTACTGTGGAGGAACTAGGATGTACAGGCTTGTACTGGGTTGTACCGGGTGGAACTGGCAGGGATTTGGGATGTACCAGGATCTACTGGGATGTACTGGGAGGTAGCTGTTGTGTACTGGGAGTGAACTGGGAGGGAACTGGGATGTACTGGTAGGGAACTGGGATGTACTGTGAGGGAACTGGGACGTACTGTGAGGACACTGGGATGTACTGTTATGTACTGGGAGGGAAGTGTTATGTACTGAGGGGAACTGGTGCGTACTGGGATGTACTGGGATGGAACTGTGAAGTACTGGGATGTACTGGGAGTGAACTGGGAGGGAACTGGTATGTAGTAGGATGTACTGGGTGGGAACTGGGATGTACCAGGATGTACTGGGATGTACTGGGAGGGAACTGGTATGTACTGGGAGGGAACTGGGATGTAGTGGGAGGGAACTGGGAGGGAACTGGGATGTACTGGGAGGGAACTGGTATGTACTGGGAGGGAACTGGGATGTACTGGGACATACTGGCAGGGAACTGGGATGTACTGGGAGGGGATTGGGACGGACTGGGAGGGAACTTGGATGTATTGGGAGGGAAGTGTTATGTACCAAGGGGGAACTGGGACGTACTGGGATGTAGTGGGAGTGAACTGTGAAGTACTGGGATGTACTGTGAGGGAACTGGGATGTACTGGGAGGGAACTTTAAAGTACTGGGATGTACTTAGAGGAAACTGGGAGGCAACTGGCATGTACTGGGATGTACTGGAATGGAACTGGGAGTGAACTGTGTGTGAACTGGGAGGGAACTGGGATGTACTGTGAGGGAACTGGGATGTACTGGGATGTACTGGGAGGGACTGGGAGGGATCTGGGATGTACTGGGCTGCACTGGTAGGGAACTGGGATGTACTGGGAGGAAACTGGAATGTCCCAGTTGACACCCACTTCCCTCCCAATGCCTCCCAGTATATCCCAGTTTCCTCCCAGTACATCCCAGTTTCCTCCCAGTACATCCCAGTAAATCCCAGTTCGCTCCCAGTACATGCCAATACATCGCCGTACATTCCAGTTCCGTTCCTGTACATCCCAATACATCCCCGTTCCATGCCAGTACATCCCAGTTCCCTACCAGTTCATCCCCGTACATCCCAATTCCCTCCCGGTTCACTACCACTTCTTTCCCAGTGCCTCCCAATACATCCCAGTTCCGTCCCATTACATCCCAGTACATCCCAGTTCCCTCCCAGTACATCCCAGGTCCCTCCCAGTACTGGGAGGGAACTGGGATGTACTGGGAGGCACTACAATGTGCGGGGATGTCCTGGGATGTACCGTGGAGGAACTAGGATGTACAGGCTTGTACTGGGTTGTACCGGGTGGAACTGGCAGGGATTTGGGATGTACCAGGATCTGCTGGGATGTACTGGGATGTACTGGGAGGTAACTGTTATGTACTGGGAAGGAACAGGGAGGGAACTGGGATGTACTGGGAGGAAACTGGGATGTACTGTGAGGGAACTGGGATGTACTGTGAGGACACTGGGATGTACTGGTATGTACTGGGAGGGAAGTGTTATGTACTGAGGGGAACTGGGACGTACTGGGATGTACTGGGAGGGAACTGTGAAGTACTGGGATGTACTGGGAGTGAACTGGGAGGGAACTGGTATGTAGTAGGAAGTACTAGGTGGGAACTGGGATGTACCAGGATGTACTGGGATGTACTGGGAGGGAACTGGTATGTACTGGGAGGGAACTGGGATGTACTGGGATGTAGTGGGAGGGAACTGGGAGGGAACTGGGATGTACTGGGAGGGAACTGGTATGTACTGGGAGGGAACTGGGATGTACTGGGACATACTGGCAGGGAACTGGGATGTACTGGGAGGGGATTGGGACGGACTGGGAGGGAACTGGGATGTACTGGGCTGCACTGGTAGGGAACTGGGATGTACTGGGAGGAAACTGGAATGTCCCAGTTGACACCCACTTCCCTCCCAATGCCTCCCAGTATATCCCAGTTTCCTCCCAGTATATCCCAGTTTCCTCCCAGTACATCCCAGTAAATCCCAGCTCGCTGCCAGTACATGCCAATACATCGCTGTACATTCCAGTTCTGTTCCTGTACATCCCAATACATCCCCGTTCCATGCCAGTACATCCCAGTTCCCTACCAGTTCATCCCCGTACATCCCAATTCCCTCCCGGTTCACTACCACTTCTTTCCCAGTTCCGTCCCATTACATCCCAGTACATCCCAATTCCCTCCCAGTACATCCCAGGTCCCTCCCAGTACATCCCAGTTCCCTCCCAGTACTGGGAGGGACCTGGGATGTACTGGGAGGCACTACAATGTGCGGGGATGTCCTGGGATGTACCGTGGAGGAACTAGGATGTACAGGCTTGTACTGGGTTGTACCGGGTGGAACTGGCAGGGATTTGGGATGTACCAGGATCTACTGGGATGTACTGGGAGGTAACTGTTATGTACTGGGAAGGAATAGGGAGGTAACTGGGATGTACTGGTAGGGAACTGGGATGTACTGGGAGGGAACTGGGACGTACTGTGAGGACACTGGGATGTACTGGTATGTACTGGGAGGGAAGTGTTATGTACTGAGGGGAACTGGGACGTACTGGGATGTACTGGGAGGGAACTGTGAAGTACTGGGATGTACTGGGAGTGAACTGGGAGGGAACTGGTATGTAGTAGGATGTACTGGGTGGGAACTGGGATGTACCGGGAGGGAACTGGTATGTACTGGGAGGGAACTGGTATGTACTGGGAGGGAACTGGGATGTACTGGGACATACTGTCAGGGAACTGGGATGTACTGGGAGGGGATTGGGACGGACTGGTAGGGAACTGGGATGTACTGGGCTGCACTGGTAGGGAACTGGGATGTACTGGGAGGAAACTGGAATGTCCCAGTTGACACCCACTTCCCTCCCAATGCCTCCCAGTATATCCCAGTTTCCTCCCAGTATATCCCAGTTTCCTCCCAGTACATCCCAGTAAATCCCAGTTCGCTCCCAGTACATCCCAGTACATCGCAGTACATTCCAGTTCCGTTCCTGTACATCCCAATACATCCCCGTTCCATGCCAGTACATCCCAGTTTCCTACCAGTTCATCCCCGTACATCCCAATTCCCTCCCGGTTCACTACCACTTCTTTCCCAGTTCCGTCCCATTACATCCCAGTTCCGTCCCATTACATCCCAGCACATCCCAGTTCCCTCCCAGTACATCCCAGGTCCCTCCCAGTACATCCCAGTTCCCTCCCAGTACTGGGAGGGACCTGGGATGTACTGGGAGGCACTACAATGTGCGGGGATGCCCTGGGATGTACTGTGGAGGAACTAGGATGTACAGGCTTGTACTGGGTTGTACCGGGTGGAACTGGCAGGGATTTGGGATGTACCAGGATCTACTGGGATGTACTGGGAGGTAACTGTTATGTACTGGGAAGGAACAGGGAGGGAACTGGGATGTACTGGTAGGGAACTGGGATGTACTGGGAGGGAACTGGGACTTACTGTGAGGACACTGGGATGTACTGGTTGTACTGGGAGGGAAGTGTTATGTACTGAGGGGAACTGGGACGTACTGGGATGTACTGGGAGGGAACTGTGAAGTACTGGGATGTACTGGGAGTGAACTGGGAGGGAACTGGTATGTAGTAGGATGTACTGGGTGGGAACTGGGATGTAGTGGGAGGGAACTGGTATGTACTGGGAGGGAACTGGTATGTACTGGGAGGGAACTGGGATGTACTGGGATGTAGTGGGAGGGAACTGGGAGGGAACTGGGATGTACTGGGAGGGAACTGGGATGTACTGGGACATACTGGCAGGGAACTGGGATGTACTGGGAGGGGATTGGGACGGACTGGGAGGGAACTGGAATGTACTGGGCTGCACTGGTAGGGAACTGGGATGTACTGGGAGGAAACTGGAATGTCCCAGTTGACACCCACTTCCCTCCCAGTGCCTCCCAGTATATCCCAGTTTCCTCCCAGTACATCCCAGTAAATCCCAGTTTGCTCCCAGTACATCCCAGTCCATCGCAGTACATTCCAGTTCCGTTCCTGTACATCCCAATACATCCCCATTCCATGCCAGTACATCCCAGTTCCCTACCAGTTCATCCCCGTACATCCCAATTCCCTCCCGGTTCACTACCACTTCTTTCCCAGTTCCGTCCCATTACATCCCAGTTCCGTCCCATTACATCCCAGCACATCCCAGTTCCCTCCCAGTACATCCCAGGTCCCTCCCAGTACATCCCAGTTCCCTCCCAGTACTGGGAGGGAGCTGGGATGTACTGGGAGGCACTACAATGTGCGGGGATGCCCTGGGATGTACTGAGGAACTAGGATGTACAGGCTTGTACTGGGTTGTACCGGGTGGAACTGGCAGGGATTTGGGATGTACCAGGATCTACTGGGATGTACTGGGAGGTAACTGTTATGTACTGGGAAGGAACAGGGAGGGAACTGGGATGTACTGGTAGGGAACTGGGATGTACTGGGAGGGAACTGGGACGTACTGTGAGGACACTGGGATGTACTGGTATGTACTGGGAGGGAAGTGTTATGTACTGAGGGGAACTGGGACGTACTGGGATGTACTGGGAGGGAACTGTGAAGTACTGGGATGTACTGGGAGTGAACTGGGAGGGAACTGGTATGTAGCAGGATGTACTGGGTGGGAACTGGGATGTACCGGGAGGGAACTGGGATGTACTGGGAGGGAACTGGTATGTACTGGGAGGGAACTGGGATGTACTGGGATGTAGTGGGAGGGAACTGGGAGGGAACTGGGATGTACTGGGAGGGAACTGGTATGTACTGGGAGGGAACTGGGATGTACTGGGACATACTGGCAGGGAACTGGGATGTACTGCGAGGGGATTGGGACGGACTGGGAGGGAACTGGGATGTACTGGGCTGCACTGGTAGGGAACTGGGATGTACTGGGAGGAAACTGGAATGTCCCAGTTGACACCCACTTCCCTCCCAATGCCTCCCAGTATATCCCAGTTTCCTCCCAGTATATCCCAGTTTCCTCCCAGTACATCCCAGTAAATCCCAGCTCGCTGCCAGTACATGCCAATACATCGCTGTACATTCCAGTTCTGTTCCTGTACATCCCAATACATCCCCGTTCCATGCCAGTACATCCCAGTTCCCTACCAGTTCATCCCCGTACATCCCAATTCCCTCCCGGTTCACTACCACTTCTTTCCCAGTGCCTCCCAATACATCCCAGTTCCGTCCCATTACATCCCAGTACATCCCAGTTCCCTCCCAGTACGTCCCAGTTCCCTCCCAGTACATCCCAGGTCCCTCCCAGTACTGGGAGGGAACTGGGATGTACTGGGAGGCACTACAATGTGCCGGGATGCCCTGGGATGTACTGTGGAGGAACTAGGATGTACAGGCTTGTACCGGGTTGTACCGGGTGGATCTGGCAGGGATTTGAAATGTCCTAGGATCTACTAGGATGTACTGGGAGGTAACTGTTATGTACTGGGAGTGAACTGGGAGGGAACTGGGATGTACTGGGAGGGAACTGGGATGTAGTGGGACATACTGGGAGGGAACTGGGATGTACTGGGGTGTACTGGGAGGGAACTGTGAAGTACTGGGATGTACTGGGAGTGAACTGGGAGGGAACTGGTATGTAGTAGGATGTACTGGGTGGGAACTGGGATGTACCAGGATGTACTGGGATGTACTGGGAGGGAACTGGTATGTACTGGGAGGGAACTGGGATGTAGTGGGAGGGAACTGGGATGTACTGGGACATACTGGCAGGGAACTGGGATGTACTGGGAGGGGATTGGGACGGACTGGGAGGTAACTGTTATGTACTGGGAGTGAACTGGGAGGGAACTGGGATGTACTGGGAGGGAACTGGGACGTACCGTGAGGACACTGGGATGTACTGGTATGTACTGGGAGGGAAGTGTTATGTACTGAGGGGAACTGGGACGTACTGGGATGTACTGGGAGGGAACTGTGAAGTACTGGGATGTACTGGGAGTGAACTGGGAGGGAACTGGTATGTAGTAGGATGTACTGGGTGGGAACTGGGATGTACCAGGATGTACTGGGATGTACTGGGAGGGAACTGGTATGTACTGGGAGGGAACTGGGATGTACTGGGAGGGAACTGGGATGTACTGGGACATACTGGCAGGGAACTGGGATGTACTGGGAGGGGATTGGGACGGACTGGGAGGTAACTGTTATGTACTGGGAGTGAACTGGGAGGGAACTGGGATGTACTGGGAGGAAACTGGAATGTCCCAGTTGACACCCACTTCCCTCCCAATGCCTCCCAGTATATCCCAGTTTCCTCCCAGTATATCCCAGTTTCCTCCCAGTACATCCCAGTAAATCCCAGCTCGCTGCCAGTACATGCCAATACATCGCTGTACATTCCAGTTCTGTTCCTGTCCATCCCAATACATCCCCGTTCCATGCCAGTACATCCCAGTTCCCTACCAGTTCATCCCCGTACATCCCAATTCCCTCCCGGTTCACTACCACTTCTTTCCCAGTTCCGTCCCATTACATCCCAGTACATCCCAATTCCCTCCCAGTACATCCCAGGTCCCTCCCAGTACGTCCCAGTTCCCTCCCAGTACATCCCAGGTCCCTCCCAGTACTGGGAGGGAACTGGGATGTACTGGGAGGCACTACAATGTGCGGGGATGCCCTGGGATGTACTGTGGAGGAACTAGGATGTACAGGCTTGTACTGGGTTGTACCGGGTGGAACTGGCAGGGATTTGGGATGTACCAGGATCTACTGGGATGTACTGGGATGTACTGGGAGGTAACTGTTATGTACTGGGAGTGAACTGGGAGGGAACTGGGATGTACTGGTAGGGAACTGGGATGTACTGTGAGGGAACTGGGACGTACTGTGAGGACACTGGGATGTACTGTTATGTACTGGGAGGGAAGTGTTATGTACTGAGGGGAACTGGTGCGTACTGGGATGTACTGGGATGGAACTGTGAAGTACTGGGATGTACTGGGAGTGAACTGGGAGGGAACTGGTATGTAGTAGGATGTACTGGGTGGGAACTGGGATGTACCAGGATGTACTGGGATGTACTGGGAGGGAACTGGTATGTACTGGGAGGGAACTGGGATGTAGTGGGAGGGAACTGGGAGGGAACTGGGATGTACTGGGAGGGAACTGGTATGTACTGGGAGGGAACTGGGATGTACTGGGACATACTGGCAGGGAACTGGGATGTACTGGGAGGGGATTGGGATGTACTGGGAGGGAACTTTAAAGTACTGGGATGTACTTAGAGGAAACTGGGAGGCAACTGGCATGTACTGGGATGTACTGGAATGGAACTGGGAGTGAACTGTGTGTGAACTGGGAGGGAACTGGGATGTACTGTGAGGGAACTGGGATGTACTGGGAGGGACTGGGAGGGATCTGGGATGTACTGGGCTGCACTGGTAGGGAACTGGGATGTACTGGGAGGAAACTGGAATGTCCCAGTTGACACCCACTTCCCTCCCAGGTTCCTCCCAGTATATCCCAGTTTCCTCCCAGTATATCCCAGTTTCCTCCCAGTACATCCCAGTAAATCCCAGTTCGCTCCCAGTACATCCCAATACATCGCCGTACATTCCAGTTCCGTTCCTGTCCATCCCAATACATCCCCGTTCCATGCCAGTACATCCCAGTTTCCTACCAGTTCATCCCCGTACATCCCAATTCCCTCCCGGTTCACTACCACTTCTTTCCCAGTGCCTCCCAATACATCCCAGTTCCGTCCCATTACATCCCAGTACATCCCAGTTCCCTCCCAGTACATCCCAGTTCCCTCCCAGTACTGTGAGGGAACTGGGACGTACTGTGAGGACACTGGGATGTACTGGTATGTACTGGGAGGGAAGTGTTATGTACTGAGGGGAACTGGGACGTACTGGGATGTACTGGGAGGGAACTGTGAAGTACTGGGATGTACTGGGAGTGAACTGGGAGGGAACTGGTATGTGGTAGGATGTACTGGGTGGGAACTGGGATGTACTGGGACATACTGGCAGGGAACTGGGATGTACTGGGAGGGGATTGGGACGGACTGGGAGGGAACTGGGATGTACTGGGAGGGATCTGGGATGTACTGGGCTGCACTGGTAGGGAACTGGGATGTACTGGGAGGAAACTGGAATGTCCCAGTTGACACCCACTTCCCTCCCAGTGCCTCCCAGTATATCCCAGTTTCCTCCCAGTACATCCCAGTAAATCCCAGTTTGCTCCCAGTACATCCCAGTACATCGCAGTACATTCCAGTTCCGTTCCTGTACATCCCAATACATCCCCGTTCCATGCCAGTACATCCCAGTTTCCTACCAGTTCATCCCCGTACATCCCAATTCCCTCCCGGTTCACTACCACTTCTTTCCCAGTTCCGTCCCATTACATCCCAGTTCCGTCCCATTACATCCCAGCACATCCCAGTTCCCTCCCAGTACATCCCAGGTCCCTCCCAGTACATCCCAGGTCCCTCCCAGTACTGGGAGGGAACTGGGATGTACTGGGAGGCACTACAATGTGCGGGGATGCCCTGGGATGTACTGTGGAGGAACTAGGATGTACAGGCTTGTACTGGGTTGTACCGGGTGGAACTGGCAGGGATTTGGGATGTACCAGGATCTACTGGGATGTACTGGGAGGTAACTGTTATGTACTGGGAAGGAACAGGGAGGGAACTGGGATGTACTGGTAGGGAACTGGGATGTACTGGGAGGGAACTGGGACTTACTGTGAGGACACTGGGATGTACTGGTATGTACTGGGAGGGAAGTGTTATGTACTGAGGGGAACTGGGACGTACTGGGATGTACTGGGAGGGAACTGTGAAGTACTGGGATGTACTGGGAGTGAACTGGGAGGGAACTGGTATGTAGTAGGATGTACTGGGTGGGAACTGGGATGTACCGGGAGGGAACTGGGATGTACTGGGAGGGAACTGGTATGTACTGGGAGGGAACTGGGATGTACTGGGATGTAGTGGGAGGGAACTGGGAGGGAACTGGGATGTACTGGGAGGGAACTGGGATGTACTGGGACATACTGGCAGGGAACTGGGATGTACTGGGAGGGGATTGGGACGGACTGGGAGGGATCTGGGATGTACTGGGCTGCACTGGTAGGGAACTGGGATGTACTGGGAGGAAACTGGAATGTCCCAGTTGACACCCACTTCCCTCCCAGTGCCTCCCAGTATATCCCAGTTTCCTCCCAGTACATCCCAGTAAATCCCAGTTTGCTCCCAGTACATCCCAGTACATCGCAGTACATTCCAGTTCCGTTCCTGTACATCCCAATACATCCCCGTTCCATGCCAGTACATCCCAGTTCCCTACCAGTTCATCCCCGTACATCCCAATTCCCTCCCGGTTCACTACCACTTCTTTCCCAGTTCCGTCCCATTACATCCCAGTTCCGTCCCATTACATCCCAGTACATCCCAGTTCCCTCCCAGTACATCCCAGGTCCCTCCCAGTACATCCCAGTTCCCTCCCAGTACTGGGAGGGAGCTGGGATGTACTGGGAGGCACTACAATGTGCGGGGATGCCCTGGGATGTACTGTGGAGGAACTAGGATGTACAGGCTTGTACTGGGTTGTACCGGGTGGAACTGGCAGGGATTTGGGATGTACCAGGATCTACTGGGATGTACTGGGAGGTAACTGTTATGTACTGGGAAGGAACAGGGAGGGAACTGGGATGTACTGGTAGGGAACTGGGACGTACCGTGAGGACACTGGGATGTACTGGTATGTACTGGGAGGGAAGTGTTATGTACTGAGGGGAACTGGGACGTACTGGGATGTACTGGGAGGGAACTGTGAAGTACTGGGATGTACTGGGAGTGAACTGGGAGGGAACTGGTATGTAGTAGGATGTACTGGGTGGGAACTGGGATGTACCGGGAGGGAACTGGGATGTACTGGGAGGGAACTGGTATGTACTGGGAGGGAACTGGGATGTACTGGGATGTAGTGGGAGGGAACTGGGAGGAAACTGGGATGTACTGGGAGGGAACTGGTATGTACTGGGAGGGAACTGGGATGTACTGGGACATACTGGCAGGGAACTGGGATGTACTGGGAGGGGATTGGGACGGACTGGGAGGGAACTGGGATGTACTGGGCTGCACTGGTAGGGAACTGGGATGTACTGGGAGGAAACTGGAATGTCCCAGTTGACACCCACTTCCCTCCCAATGCCTCCCAGTATATCCCAGTTTCCTCCCAGTATATCCCAGTTTCCTCCCAGTACATCCCAGTAAATCCCAGCTCGCTGCCAGTACATGCCAATACATCGCTGTACATTCCAGTTCTGTTCCTGTACATCCCAATACATCCCCGTTCCATGCCAGTACATCCCAGTTCCCTACCAGTTCATCCCCGTACATCCCAATTCCCTCCCGGTTCACTACCACTTCTTTCCCAGTTCCGTCCCATTACATCCCAGTTCCGTCCCATTACATCCCAGTACATCCCAGGTCCCTCCCAGTACATCCCAGTTCCCTCCCAGTACATCCCAGGTCCCTCCCAGTACTGGGAGGGAACTGGGATGTACTGGGAGGCACTACAATGTGCGGGGATGCCCTGGGATGTACTGTGGAGGAACTAGGATGTACAGGCTTGTACTGGGTTGTACCAGGTGGAACTGGCAGGGATTTGGGATGTACCAGGATCTACTGGGATGTACTGGGATGTACTGGGAGGTAACTGTTATGTACTGGGAGTGAACTGGGATGGAACTGGGCTGTACTGGTAGGGAACTGGGATGTACTGGGAGGGAACTGGGACGTACTGTGAGGACACTGGGATGTACTGGTATGTACTGGGAGGGAAGTGTTATGTACTGAGGGGAACTGGGACGTACTGGGATGTACTGGGAGGGAACTGTGAAGTACTGGGATGTACTGGGAGTGAACTGGGAGGGAACTGGTATGTAGTAGGATGTACTGGGTGGGAACTGGGATGTACCGGGAGGGAACTGGGATGTACTGGGAGGGAACTGGTATGTACTGGGAGGGAACTGGGATGTACTGGGATGTAGTGGGAGGGAACTGGGAGGGAACTGGGATGTACTGGGAGGGAACTGGTATGTACTGGGAGGGAACTGGGATGTACTGGGACATACTGGCAGGGAACTGGGATGTACTGGGAGGGGATTGGGATGGACTGGGAGGGAACTGGGATGTACTGGGCTGCACTGGCAGGGAACTGGGATGTACTGGGAGGAAACTGGAATGTCCCAGTTGACACCCACTTCCCTCCCAATGCCTCCCAGTATATCCCAGTTTCCTCCCAGTATATCCCAGTTTCCTCCCAGTACATCCCAGTAAATCCCAGTTCGCTCCCAGTACATCCCAGTACATCGCAGTACATTCCAGTTCCGTTCCTGTACATCCCAATACATCCCCGTTCCATGCCAGTACATCCCAGTTTCCTACCAGTTCATCCCCGTACATCCCAATTCCCTCCCGGTTCACTACCACTTCTTTCCCAGTGCCTCCCAATACATCCCAGTTCCGTCCCATTACATCCCAGTACATCCCAGTTCCCTCCCAGTACGTCCCAGTTCCCTCCCAGTACATCCCAGGTCCCTCCCAGTACTGGGAGGGAACTGGGATGTACTGGGAGGCACTACAATGTGCGGGGATGCCCTGGGATGTACCGTGGAGGAACTAGGATGTACAGGCTTGTACTGGGTTGTACCGGGTGGAACTGGCAGGGATTTGGGATGTACCAGGATCTACTGGGATGTACTGGGATGTACTGGGAGGTAACTGTTATGTACTGGGAGTGAACTGGGATGGAACTGGGATGTACTGGTAGGGAACTGGGATGTACTGTGAGGGAACTGGGACGTACTGTGAGGACACTGGGATGTACTGTTATGTACTGGGAGGGAAGTGTTATGTACTGAGGGGAACTGGTGCGTACTGGGATGTACTGGGATGGAACTGTGAAGTACTGGGATGTACTGGGAGTGAACTGGGAGGGAACTGGTATGTAGTAGGATGTACTGGGTGGGAACTGGGATGTACCAGGATGTACTGGGATGTACTGGGAGGGAACTGGTATGTACTGGGAGGGAACTGGGATGTAGTGGGAGGGAACTGGGAGGGAACTGGGATGTACTGGGAGGGAACTGGTATGTACTGGGAGGGAACTGGGATGTACTGGGACATACTGGCAGGGAACTGGGATGTACTGGGAGGGGATTGGGATGTACTGGGAGGGAACTTGGATGTATTGGGAGGGAAGTGTTATGTACCAAGGGGGAACTGGGACGTACTGGGATGTAGTGGGAGTGAACTGTGAAGTACTGGGATGTACTGTGAGGGAACTGGGATGTACTGGGAGGGAACTTTAAAGTACTGGGATGTACTTAGAGGAAACTGGGAGGCAACTGGCATGTACTGGGATGTACTGGAATGGAACTGGGAGTGAACTGTGTGTGAACTGGGAGGGAACTGGGATGTACTGTGAGGGAACTGGGATGTACTGGGAGGGACTGGGAGGGATCTGGGATGTACTGGGCTGCACTGGTAGGGAACTGGGATGTACTGGGAGGAAACTGGAATGTCCCAGTTGACACCCACTTCCCTCCCAGGTTCCTCCCAGTATATCCCAGTTTCCTCCCAGTATATCCCAGTTTCCTCCCAGTACATCCCAGTAAATCCCAGTTCGCTCCCAGTACATCCCAATACATCGCCGTACATTCCAGTTCCGTTCCTGTCCATCCCAATACATCCCCGTTCCATGCCAGTACATCCCAGTTTCCTACCAGTTCATCCCCGTACATCCCAATTCCCTCCCGGTTCACTACCACTTCTTTCCCAGTGCCTCCCAATACATCCCAGTTCCGTCCCATTACATCCCAGTACATCCCAGTTCCCTCCCAGTACATCCCAGTTCCCTCCCAGTACTGTGAGGGAACTGGGACGTACTGTGAGGACACTGGGATGTACTGGTATGTACTGGGAGGGAAGTGTTATGTACTGAGGGGAACTGGGACGTACTGGGATGTACTGGGAGGGAACTGTGAAGTACTGGGATGTACTGGGAGTGAACTGGGAGGGAACTGGTATGTAGTAGGATGTACTGGGTGGGAACTGGGATGTACCAGGATGTACTGGGAGGGAACTGGGATTTACTGGGAGGGAACTGGGATGTACTGGGACATACTGGCAGGGAACTGGGATGTACTGGGAGGGGATTGGGACGGACTGGGAGGGAACTGGGATGTACTGGGAGGGATCTGGGATGTACTGGGCTGCACTGGTAGGGAACTGGGATGTACTGGGAGGAAACTGGAATGTCCCAGTTGACACCCACTTCCCTCCCAGTGCCTCCCAGTATATCCCAGTTTCCTCCCAGTACATCCCAGTAAATCCCAGTTTGCTCCCAGTACATCCCAGTACATCGCAGTACATTCCAGTTCCGTTCCTGTACATCCCAATACATCCCCGTTCCATGCCAGTACATCCCAGTTTCCTACCAGTTCATCCCCGTACATCCCAATTCCCTCCCGGTTCACTACCACTTCTTTCCCAGTTCCGTCCCATTACATCCCAGTTCCGTCCCATTACATCCCAGCACATCCCAGTTCCCTCCCAGTACATCCCAGGTCCCTCCCAGTACATCCCAGGTCCCTCCCAGTACTGGGAGGGAACTGGGATGTACTGGGAGGCACTACAATGTGCGGGGATGCCCTGGGATGTACTGTGGAGGAACTAGGATGTACAGGCTTGTACTGGGTTGTACCGGGTGGAACTGGCAGGGATTTGGGATGTACCAGGATCTACTGGGATGTACTGGGAGGTAACTGTTATGTACTGGGAAGGAACAGGGAGGGAACTGGGATGTACTGGTAGGGAACTGGGATGTACTGGGAGGGAACTGGGACTTACTGTGAGGACACTGGGATGTACTGGTATGTACTGGGAGGGAAGTGTTATGTACTGAGGGGAACTGGGACGTACTGGGATGTACTGGGAGGGAACTGTGAAGTACTGGGATGTACTGGGAGTGAACTGGGAGGGAACTGGTATGTAGTAGGATGTACTGGGTGGGAACTGGGATGTACCGGGAGGGAACTGGGATGTACTGGGAGGGAACTGGTATGTACTGGGAGGGAACTGGGATGTACTGGGATGTAGTGGGAGGGAACTGGGAGGGAACTGGGATGTACTGGGAGGGAACTGGGATGTACTGGGACATACTGGCAGGGAACTGGGATGTACTGGGAGGGGATTGGGACGGACTGGGAGGGATCTGGGATGTACTGGGCTGCACTGGTAGGGAACTGGGATGTACTGGGAGGAAACTGGAATGTCCCAGTTGACACCCACTTCCCTCCCAGTGCCTCCCAGTATATCCCAGTTTCCTCCCAGTACATCCCAGTAAATCCCAGTTTGCTCCCAGTACATCCCAGTACATCGCAGTACATTCCAGTTCCGTTCCTGTACATCCCAATACATCCCCGTTACATGCCAGTACATCCCAGTTCCCTACCAGTTCATCCCCGTACATCCCAATTCCCTCCCGGTTCACTACCACTTCTTTCCCAGGTCCGTCCCATTACATCCCAGTTCCGTCCCATTACATCCCAGTACATCCCAGTTCCCTCCCAGTACATCCCAGGTCCCTCCCAGTACATCCCAGTTCCCTCCCAGTACATCCCAGGTCCCTCCCAGTACATCCCAGTTCCCTCCCAGTACTGGGAGGGACCTGGGATGTACTGGGAGGCACTACAATGTGCGGGGATGCCCTGGGATGTACTGTGGAGGAACTAGGATGTACAGGCTTGTACTGGGTTGTACCGGGTGGAACTGGAAGGGATTTGGGATGTACCAGGATCTACTGGGATGTACTGGGAGGTAACTGTTATGTACTGGGAAGGAACAGGGAGGGAACTGGGATGTACTGGTAGGGAACTGGGATGTACTGGGAGGGAACTGGGACGTACTGTGAGGACACTGGGATGTACTGGTATGTACTGGGAGGGAAGTGTTATGTACTGAGGGGAACTGGGACGTACTGGGATGTACTGGGAGGGAACTGTGAAGTACTGGGATGTAGTGGGAGTGAACTGGGAGGGAACTGGTATGTAGTAGGATGTACTGGGTGGGAACTGGGATGTACCGGGAGGGAACTGGGATGTACTGGGAGGGAACTGGTATGTACTGGGAGGGAACTGGGATGTACTGGGATGTAGTGGGAGGGAACTGGGAGGGAACTGGGATGTACTGGGAGGGAACTGGTATGTACTGGGAGGGAACTGGGATGTACTGGGACATACTGGCAGGGAACTGGGATGTACTGGGAGGGGATTGGGACGGACTGGGAGGGAACTGGGATGTACTGGGCTGCACTGGTAGGGAACTGGGATGTACTGGGAGGAAACTGGAATGTCCCAGTTGACACCCACTTCCCTCCCAATGCCTCCCAGTATATCCCAGTTTCCTCCCAGTATATCCCAGTTTCCTCCCAGTACATCCCAGTAAATCCCAGCTCGCTGCCAGTACATGCCAATACATCGCTGTACATTCCAGTTCTGTTCCTGTACATCCCAATACATCCCCGTTCCATGCCAGTACATCCCAGTTTCCTACCAGTTCATCCCCGTACATCCCAATTCCCTCCCGGTTCACTACCACTTCTTTCCCAGTTCCGTCCCATTACATCCCAGTTCCGTCCCATTACATCCCAGTACATCCCAGTTCCCTCCCAGTACGTCCCAGTTCCCTCCCAGTACATCCCAGTTCCCTCCCAGTACTGGGAGGGACCTGGGATGTACTGGGAGGCACTACAATGTGCGGGGATGCCCTGGGATGTACTGTGGAGGAACTAGGATGTACAGGCTTGTACTGGGTTGTACCGGGTGGAACTGGCAGGGATTTGGGATGTACCAGGATCTCCTGGGATGTACTGGGAGGTAACTGTTATGTACTGGGAGTGAACTGGGAGGGAACTGGGATGTACTGAGAGGGAACTGGGACGTACCGTGAGGACACTGGGATGTACTGGTATGTACTGGGAGGGAAGTGTTATGTACTGAGGGGAACTGGGACGTACTGGGATGTACTGGGAGGGAACTGTGAAGTACTGGGATGTACTGGGATTGAACTGGGAGGGAACTGGTATGTAGTAGGATGTACTGGGTGGGAACTGGGATGTACCAGGATGTACTGGGATGTAGTGGGAGGGAACTGGTATGTACTGGGAGGGAACTGGGATGTACTGGGATGTAGTGGGAGGGAACTGGGAGGGAACTGGGATGTACTGGGAGGGAACTGGTATGTACTGGGAGGGAACTGGGATGTACTGGGACATACTGGCAGGGAACTGGGATGTACTGGGAGGGGATTGGGATGTACTGGGAGGGAACTGGGATGTACTGGGCTGCACTGGTAGGGAACTGGGATGTACTGGGAGGAAACTGGAATGTCCCAGTTGACACCCACTTCCCTCCCAATGCCTCCCAGTATATCCCAGTTTCCTCCCAGTATATCCCAGTTTCCTCCCAGTACATCCCAGTAAATCCCAGCTCGCTGCCAGTACATGCCAATACATCGCTGTACATTCCAGTTCTGTTCCTGTACATCCCAATACATCCCCGTTCCATGCCAGTACATCCCAGTTCCCTACCAGTTCATCCCCATACATCCCAATTCCCTCCCGGTTCACTACCACTTCTTTCCCAGTTCCGTCCCATTACATCCCAGTTCCGTCCCATTACATCCCAGTACATCCCAGGTCCCTCCCAGTACATCCCAGTTCCCTCCCAGTACATCCCAGGTCCCTCCCAGTACTGGGAGGGAACTGGGATGTACTGGGAGGCACTACAATGTGCGGGGATGCCCTGGGATGTACTGTGGAGGAACTAGGATGTACAGGCTTGTACTGGGTTGTACCAGGTGGAACTGGCAGGGATTTGGGATGTACCAGGATCTACTGGGATGTACTGGGATGTACTGGGAGGTAACTGTTATGTACTGGGAGTGAACTGGGATGGAACTGGGATGTACTGGTAGGGAACTGGGATGTACTGGGAGGGAACTGGGACGTACTGTGAGGACACTGGGATGTACTGGTATGTACTGGGAGGGAAGTGTTATGTACTGAGGGGAACTGGGACGTACTGGGATGTACTGGGAGGGAACTGTGAAGTACTGGGATGTACTGGGAGTGAACTGGGAGGGAACTGGTATGTAGCAGGATGTACTGGGTGGGAACTGGGATGTACCGGGAGGGAACTGGGATGTACTGGGAGGGAACTGGTATGTACTGGGAGGGAACTGGGATGTACTGGGATGTAGTGGGAGGGAACTGGGAGGGAACTGGGATGTACTGGGAGGGACATGGTATGTACTGGGAGGGAACTGGGATGTACTGGGACATACTGGCAGGGAACTGGGATGTACTGGGAGGGGATTGGGACGGACTGGGAGGGAACTGGGATGTACTGGGCTGCACTGGCAGGGAACTGGGATGTACTGGGAGGAAACTGGAATGTCCCAGTTGACACCCACTTCCCTCCCAATGCCTCCCAGTATATCCCAGTTTCCTCCCAGTATATCCCAGTTTCCTCCCAGTACATCCCAGTAAATCCCAGTTTGCTCCCAGTACATGCCAATACATCGCTGTACATTCCAGTTCCGTTCCTGTACATCCCAATACATCCCCGTTCCATGCCAGTACATCCCAGTTTCCTACCAGTTCATCCCCGTACATCCCAATTCCCTCCCTGTTCACTACCACTTCTTTCCCAGTGCCTCCCAATACATCCCAGTTCCGTCCCATTACATCCCAGTACATCCCAGGTCCCTCCCAGTACGTCCCAGTTCCCTCCCAGTACATCCCAGTTCCCTCCCAGTACTGGGAGGGACCTGGGATGTACTGGGAGGCACTACAATGTGCGGGGATGCCCTGGGATGTACTGTGGAGGAACTAGGATGTACAGGCTTGTACTGGGTTGTACCGGGTGGAACTGGCAGGGATTTGGGATGTACCAGGATCTACTGGGATGTACTGGGATGTACTGGGAGGTAACTGTTATGTACTGGGAGTGAACTGGGAGGGAACTGGGACGTACTGTGAGGACACTGGGATGTACTGTTATGTACTGGGAGGGAAGTGTTATGTACAGAGGGGAACCGGTGCGTACTGGGATGTACTGGGATGGAACTGTGAAGTACTGGGATGTACTGGGAGTGAACTGGGAGGGAACTGGTATGTGGTAGGATGTACTGGGTGGGAACTGGGATGTACCAGGATGTACTGGGATGTACTGGGAGGGAACTGGTATGTACTGGGAGGGAACTGGTATGTACTGGGAGGGAACTGGGATGTACTGGGACATACTGGCAGGGAACTGGGATGTACTGGGAGGGGATTGGGACGGACTGGGAGGGAACTGGGATGTACTGGGCTGCACTGGTAGGGAACTGGGGTGTACTGGGAGGAAACTGGAATGTCCCAGTTGACACCCACTTCCCTCCCAATGCCTCCCAGTATATCCCAGTTTCCTCCCAGTATATCCCAGTTTCCTCCCAGTACATCCCAGTAAATCCCAGTTCGCTCCCAGTACATCCCAGTACATCGCAGTACATTCCAGTTCCGTTCCTGTCCATCCCAATACATCCCCGTTCCATGCCAGTACATCCCAGTTCCCTACCAGTACATCCCAGATCCCTCCCAGTCCGTCCCATTACATCCCAGTACTGGGAGGGAACTGGGATGTACTGGGAGGCACTACAATGTGCGGGGATGCCCTGGGATGTACTGTGGAGGAACTAGGATGTACAGGCTTGTACTGGGTTGTACCGGGTGGAACTGGCAGGGATTTGGGATGTACCAGGATCTACTGGGATGTACTGGGATGTACTGGGAGGTAACTGTTATGTACTGGGAAGGAACAGGGAGGGAACTGGGATGTACTGGGAGGAAACTGGGATGTACTGTGAGGGAACTGGGACGTACTGTGAGGACACTGGGATGTACTGGTATGTACTGGGAGGGAAGTGTTATGTACTGAGGGGAACTGGGACGTACTGGGATGTACTGGGAGGGAACTGTGAAGTACTGGGATGTACTGGGAGTGAACTGGGAGGGAACTGGTATGTAGTAGGATGTACTGGGTGGGAACTGGGATGTACCGGGAGGGAACTGGGATGTACTGGGAGGGAACTGGTATGTACTGGGAGGGAACTGGGATGTACTGGGATGTAGTGGGAGGGAACTGGGAGGGAACTGGGATATACTGGGAGGGAACTGGTATGTACTGGGAGGGAACTGGGATGTACTGGGACATACTGGCAGGGAACTGGGATGTACTGGGAGGGGATTGGGACGGACTGGGAGGGAACTGGGATGTACTGGGCTGCACTGGTAGGGAACTGGGATGTACTGGGAGGAAACTGGAATGTCCCAGTTGACACCCACTTCCCTCCCAATGCCTCCCAGTATATCCCAGTTTCCTCCCAGTATATCCCAGTTTCCTCCCAGTACATCCCAGTAAATCCCAGTTCGCTCCCAGTACATCCCAGTACATCGCAGTACATTCCAGTTCCGTTCCTGTACATCCCAATACATCCCCGTTCCATGCCAGTACATCCCAGTTTCCTACCAGTTCATCCCCGTACATCCCAATTCCCTCCCGGTTCACTACCACTTCTTTCCCAGTGCCTCCCAATACATCCCAGTTCCGTCCCATTACATCCCAGTACATCCCAGTTCCCTCCCAGTACGTCCCAGTTCCCTCCCAGTACATCCCAGGTCCCTCCCAGTACTGGGAGGGAACTGGGATGTACTGGGAGGCACTACAATGTGCGGGGATGCCCTGGGATGTACTGTGGAGGAACTAGGATGTACAGGCTTGTACTGGGTTGTACCGGGTGGAACTGGCAGGGATTTGGGATGTACCAGGATCTACTGGGATGTACTGTGATGTACTGGGAGGTAACTGTTATGTACTGGGAGTGAACTGGGAGGGAACTGGGATGTACTGTGAGGGAACTGGGACGTACTGTGAGGACACTGGGATGTACTGTTATGTACTGGGAGGGAAGTGTTATGTACTGAGGGGAACTGGTGCGTACTGGGATGTACTGGGATGGAACTGTGAAGTACTGGGATGTACTGGGAGTGAACTGGGAGGGAACTGGTATGTAGTAGGATGTACTGGGTGGGAACTGGGATGTACCAGGATGTACTGGGATGTACTGGGAGGGAACTGGTATGTACTGGGAGGGAACTGGGATGTAGTGGGAGGGAACTGGGAGGGAACTGGGATGTACTGGGAGGGAACTGGTATGTACTGGGAGGGAACTGGGATGTACTGGGACATACTGGCAGGGAACTGGGATGTACTGGGAGGGGATTGGGATGTACTGGGAGGGAACTTGGATGTATTGGGAGGGAAGTGTTATGTACCAAGGGGGAACTGGGACGTACTGGGATGTAGTGGGAGTGAACTGTGAAGTACTGGGATGTACTGTGAGGGAACTGGGATGTACTGGGAGGGAACTTTAAAGTACTGGGATGTACTTAGAGGAAACTGGGAGGCAACTGGCATGTACTGGGATGTACTGGAATGGAACTGGGAGTGAACTGTGTGTGAACTGGGAGGGAACTGGGATGTACTGTGAGGGAACTGGGATGTACTGGGAGGGACTGGGAGGGATCTGGGATGTACTGGGCTGCACTGGTAGGGAACTGGGATGTACTGGGAGGAAACTGGAATGTCCCAGTTGACACCCACTTCCCTCCCAGGTTCCTCCCAGTATATCCCAGTTTCCTCCCAGTATATCCCAGTTTGCTCCCAGTACATCCCAGTAAATCCCAGTTCGCTCCCAGTACATCCCAATACATCGCCGTACATTCCAGTTCCGTTCCTGTCCATCCCAATACATCCCCGTTCCATGCCAGTACATCCCAGTTTCCTACCAGTTCATCCCCGTACATCCCAATTCCCTCCCGGTTCACTACCACTTCTTTCCCAGTGCCTCCCAATACATCCCAGTTCCGTCCCATTACATCCCAGTACATCCCAGTTCCCTCCCAGTACATCCCAGTTCCCTCCCAGTACTGTGAGGGAACTGGGACGTACTGTGAGGACACTGGGATGTACTGGTATGTACTGGGAGGGAAGTGTTATGTACTGAGGGGAACTGGGACGTACTGGGATGTACTGGGAGGGAACTGTGAAGTACTGGGATGTACTGGGAGTGAACTGGGAGGGAACTGGTATGTAGTAGGATGTACTGGGTGGGAACTGGGATGTACCAGGATGTACTGGGAGGGAACTGGGATTTACTGGGAGGGAACTGGGATGTACTGGGACATACTGGCAGGGAACTGGGATGTACTGGGAGGGGATTGGGACGGACTGGGAGGGAACTGGGATGTACTGGGAGGGATCTGGGATGTACTGGGCTGCACTGGTAGGGAACTGGGATGTACTGGGAGGAAACTGGAATGTCCCAGTTGACACCCACTTCCCTCCCAGTGCCTCCCAGTATATCCCAGTTTCCTCCCAGTACATCCCAGTAAATCCCAGTTTGCTCCCAGTACATCCCAGTACATCGCAGTACATTCCAGTTCCGTTCCTGTACATCCCAATACATCCCCGTTCCATGCCAGTACATCCCAGTTTCCTACCAGTTCATCCCCGTACATCCCAATTCCCTCCCGGTTCACTACCACTTCTTTCCCAGTTCCGTCCCATTACATCCCAGTTCCGTCCCATTACATCCCAGCACATCCCAGTTCCCTCCCAGTACATCCCAGGTCCCTCCCAGTACATCCCAGGTCCCTCCCAGTACTGGGAGGGAACTGGGATGTACTGGGAGGCACTACAATGTGCGGGGATGCCCTGGGATGTACTGTGGAGGAACTAGGATGTACAGGCTTGTACTGGGTTGTACCGGGTGGAACTGGCAGGGATTTGGGATGTACCAGGATCTACTGGGATGTACTGGGAGGTAACTGTTATGTACTGGGAAGGAACAGGGAGGGAACTGGGATGTACTGGTAGGGAACTGGGATGTACTGGGAGGGAACTGGGACTTACTGTGAGGACACTGGGATGTACTGGTATGTACTGGGAGGGAAGTGTTATGTACTGAGGGGAACTGGGACGTACTGGGATGTACTGGGAGGGAACTGTGAAGTACTGGGATGTACTGGGAGTGAACTGGGAGGGAACTGGTATGTAGTAGGATGTACTGGGTGGGAACTGGGATGTACCGGGAGGGAACTGGGATGTACTGGGAGGGAACTGGTATGTACTGGGAGGGAACTGGGATGTACTGGGATGTAGTGGGAGGGAACTGGGAGGGAACTGGGATGTACTGGGAGGGAACTGGGATGTACTGGGACATACTGGCAGGGAACTGGGATGTACTGGGAGGGGATTGGGACGGACTGGGAGGGATCTGGGATGTACTGGGCTGCACTGGTAGGGAACTGGGATGTACTGGGAGGAAACTGGAATGTCCCAGTTGACACCCACTTCCCTCCCAGTGCCTCCCAGTATATCCCAGTTTCCTCCCAGTACATCCCAGTAAATCCCAGTTTGCTCCCAGTACATCCCAGTACATCGCAGTACATTCCAGTTCCGTTCCTGTACATCCCAATACATCCCCGTTCCATGCCAGTACATCCCAGTTCCCTACCAGTTCATCCCCGTACATCCCAATTCCCTCCCGGTTCACTACCACTTCTTTCCCAGTTCCGTCCCATTACATCCCAGTTCCGTCCCATTACATCCCAGTACATCCCAGTTCCCTCCCAGTACATCCCAGGTCCCTCCCAGTACATCCCAGTTCCCTCCCAGTACTGGGAGGGAGCTGGGATGTACTGGGAGGCACTACAATGTGCGGGGATGCCCTGGGATGTACTGTGGAGGAACTAGGATGTACAGGCTTGTACTGGGTTGTACCGGGTGGAACTGGCAGGGATTTGGGATGTACCAGGATCTACTGGGATGTACTGGGAGGTAACTGTTATGTACTGGGAAGGAACAGGGAGGGAACTGGGATGTACTGGTAGGGAACTGGGACGTACCGTGAGGACACTGGGATGTACTGGTATGTACTGGGAGGGAAGTGTTATGTACTGAGGGGAACTGGGACGTACTGGGATGTACTGGGAGGGAACTGTGAAGTACTGGGATGTACTGGGAGTGAACTGGGAGGGAACTGGTATGTAGTAGGATGTACTGGGTGGGAACTGGGATGTACCGGGAGGGAACTGGGATGTACTGGGAGGGAACTGGTATGTACTGGGAGGGAACTGGGATGTACTGGGATGTAGTGGGAGGGAACTGGGAGGAAACTGGGATGTACTGGGAGGGAACTGGTATGTACTGGGAGGGAACTGGGATGTACTGGGACATACTGGCAGGGAACTGGGATGTACTGGGAGGGGATTGGGACGGACTGGGAGGGAACTGGGATGTACTGGGCTGCACTGGTAGGGAACTGGGATGTACTGGGAGGAAACTGGAATGTCCCAGTTGACACCCACTTCCCTCCCAATGCCTCCCAGTATATCCCAGTTTCCTCCCAGTATATCCCAGTTTCCTCCCAGTACATCCCAGTAAATCCCAGCTCGCTGCCAGTACATGCCAATACATCGCTGTACATTCCAGTTCTGTTCCTGTACATCCCAATACATCCCCGTTCCATGCCAGTACATCCCAGTTCCCTACCAGTTCATCCCCATACATCCCAATTCCCTCCCGGTTCACTACCACTTCTTTCCCAGTTCCGTCCCATTACATCCCAGTTCCGTCCCATTACATCCCAGTACATCCCAGGTCCCTCCCAGTACATCCCAGTTCCCTCCCAGTACATCCCAGGTCCCTCCCAGTACTGGGAGGGAACTGGGATGTACTGGGAGGCACTACAATGTGCGGGGATGCCCTGGGATGTACTGTGGAGGAACTAGGATGTACAGGCTTGTACTGGGTTGTACCAGGTGGAACTGGCAGGGATTTGGGATGTACCAGGATCTACTGGGATGTACTGGGATGTACTGGGAGGTAACTGTTATGTACTGGGAGTGAACTGGGATGGAACTGGGCTGTACTGGTAGGGAACTGGGATGTACTGGGAGGGAACTGGGACGTACTGTGAGGACACTGGGATGTACTGGTATGTACTGGGAGGGAAGTGTTATGTACTGAGGGGAACTGGGACGTACTGGGATGTACTGGGAGGGAACTGTGAAGTACTGGGATGTACTGGGAGGGAACTGGGAGGGAACTGGTATGTAGTAGGATGTAGTGGGAGGGAACTGGGAGGGAACTGGGATGTACTGGGAGGGAACTGGTATGTACTGGGAGGGAACTGGGATGTACTGGGACATACTGGCAGGGAACTGGGATGTACTGGGAGGGGATTGGGACGGACTGGGAGGGAACTGGGATGTACTGGGCTGCACTGGCAGGGAACTGGGATGTACTGGGAGGAAACTGGAATGTCCCAGTTGACACCCACTTCCCTCCCAATGCCTCCCAGTATATCCCAGTTTCCTCCCAGTATATCCCAGTTTCCTCCCAGTACATCCCAGTAAATCCCAGTTTGCTCCCAGTACATCCCAGTACATCGCAGTACATTCCAGTTCCGTTCCTGTCCATCCCAATACATCCCCGTTCCATGCCAGTACATCCCAGTTCCCTACCAGTACATCCCAGATCCCTCCCAGTCCGTCCCATTACATCCCAGTACATCCCAGTTCCCTCCCAGTACGTCCCAGTTCCCTCCCAGTACATCCCAGGTCCCTCCCAGTACTGGGAGGGAACTGGGATGTACTGGGAGGCACTACAATGTGCGGGGATGCCCTGGGATGTACCGTGGAGGAACTAGGATGTACAGGCTTGTACTGGGTTGTACCGGGTGGAACTGGCAGGGATTTGAAATGTCCTAGGATCTACTAGGATGTACTGGGATGTACTGGGAGGTAACTGTTGTGTACTGGGAGTGAACTGGGAGAGAACTGGGATGTACTGGGAGGGAACTGGGATGTACTGTGAGGACACTGGGATGTACTGGTATGTACTGGGAGGGAAGTGTTATGTACTGAGGGGAACTGGGACGTACTGGGACGTGCTGGGAGGGAACTATGAAGTATTGGGATGTACTTAGAGGGAACTGGGATGTACTGGGAGGGAACTGGGAGGGAACTGGGAGGGAACTGTGAAGTACTGGGATGTACTGGGAGGGAACTGGTATGTACTGGGAGGGAACTGGGATGTACTGGGTGGAAAGTGTTGGGAATTGGGATTTACTGGGAGGGAACTGGGATGGACTGGGAGGGAACTGGGATGTAGTGGGACATACTGGGAGGGAACTGGGATGTACTGGGGTGTACTGGGAGGGAACTGTTATGTACCGAGGGGGAACTGGGATGTACTGGGAGTGAACTGTGAAGTACTGGGATGTACTTAGAGGGAAGTGGGAGGGAACTTGGATGTAGTGGGAGGGAGCTGGGGTTTACCTGGAGGAAAGTGGCATGTACTGGGATGTACTGGAATGGAACTGGGAGTGAACTGTGTGTGAACTGTGAGGGAACTGGGATGTACTGTGAGGGAACTGGGATGTACTGGGATGTACTGGGACGGACTGGGAGGGAACTGGGATGTACTGGGAGGGATCTGGGATGTACTGGGCTGCACTGGTAGGGAACTGGGATGTACTGGGAGGAAACTGGAATGTCCCAGTTGACACCCACTTCCCTCCCAGTGCCTCCCAGTATATCCCAGTTTCCTCCCAGTACATCCCAGTAAATCCCAGTTTGCTCCCAGTACATCCCAGTACATCGCAGTACATTCCAGTTCCGTTCCTGTACATCCCAATGCATCCCCGTTCCATGCCAGTACATCCCAGTTCCCTACCAGTTCATCCCCGTACATCCCAATTCCCTCCCGGTTCACTACCACTTCTTTCCCAGTTCCGTCCCATTACATCCCAGTTCCGTCCCATTACATCCCAGCACATCCCAGTTCCCTCCCAGTACATCCCAGGTCCCTCCCAGTACATCCCAGTTCCCTCCCAGTACTGGGAGGGAACTGGGATGTACTGGGAGGCACTACAATGTGCGGGGATGCCCTGGGATGTACTGTGGAGGAACTAGGATGTACAGGCTTGTACTGGGTTGTACCGGGTGGAACTGGCAGGGATTTGGGATGTACCAGGATCTACTGGGATGTACTGGGAGGTAACTGTTATGTACTGGGAAGGAACAGGGAGGGAACTGGGATGTACTGGGAGGAAACTGGGATGTACTGTGAGGGAACTGGGACGTACTGTGAGGACACTGGGATGTACTGGTATGTACTGGGAGGGAAGTGTTATGTACTGAGGGGAACTGGGACGTACTGGGATGTACTGGGAGGGAACTGTGAAGTACTGGGATGTAGTGGGAGTGAACTGGGAGGGAACTGGTATGTAGTAGGATGTACTGGGTGGGAACTGGGATGTACCGGGAGGGAACTGGGATGTACTGGGAGGGAACTGGTATGTACTGGGAGGGAACTGGGATGTACTGGGATGTAGTGGGAGGGAACTGGGAGGGAACTGGGATGTACTGGGAGGGAACTGGTATGTACTGGGAGGGAACTGGGATGTACTGGGACATACTGGCAGGGAACTGGGATGTACTGGGAGGGGATTGGGACGGACTGGGAGGGAACTGGGATGTACTGGGCTGCACTGGTAGGGAACTGGGATGTACTGGGAGGAAACTGGAATGTCCCAGTTGACACCCACTTCCCTCCCAATGCCTCCCAGTATATCCCAGTTTCCTCCCAGTATATCCCAGTTTCCTCCCAGTACATCCCAGTAAATCCCAGTTCGCTCCCAGTACATCCCAGTACATCGCAGTACATTCCAGTTCCGTTCCTGTACATCCCAATACATCCCCGTTCCATGCCAGTACATCCCAGTTTCCTACCAGTTCATCCCCGTACATCCCAATTCCCTCCCGGTTCACTACCACTTCTTTCCCAGTGCCTCCCAATACATCCCAGTTCCGTCCCATTACATCCCAGTACATCCCAGTTCCCTCCCAGTACGTCCCAGTTCCCTCCCAGTACATCCCAGGTCCCTCCCAGTACTGGGAGGGAACTGGGATGTACTGGGAGGCACTACAATGTGCGGGGATGCCCTGGGATGTACTGTGGAGGAACTAGGATGTACAGGCTTGTACTGGGTTGTACCGGGTGGAACTGGCAGGGATTTGGGATGTACCAGGATCTACTGGGATGTACTGGGAGGTAACTGTTATGTACTGGGAGTGAACTGGGAGGGAACTGGGATGTACTGGGAGGGAACTGGGATGTACTGTGAGGGAACTGGGACGTACTGTGAGGACACTGGGATGTACTGTTATGTACTGGGAGGGAAGTGTTATGTACTGAGGGGAACTGGTGCGTACTGGGATGTACTGGGATGGAACTGTGAAGTACTGGGACGTACTGGGAGTGAACTGGGAGGGAACTGGTATGTAGTAGGATGTACTGGGTGGGAACTGGGATGTACCAGGATGTACTGGGATGTACTGGGAGGGAACTGGTATGTACTGGGAGGGAACTGGGATGTAGTGGGAGGGAACTGGGAGGGAACTGGGATGTACTGGGAGGGAACTGGTATGTACTGGGAGGGAACTGGGATGTACTGGGACATACTGGCAGGGAACTGGGATGTACTGGGAGGGGATTGGGATGTACTGGGAGGGAACTTGGATGTATTGGGAGGGAAGTGTTATGTACCAAGGGGGAACTGGGACGTACTGGGATGTAGTGGGAGTGAACTGTGAAGTACTGGGATGTACTGTGAGGGAACTGGGATGTACTGGGAGGGAACTTTAAAGTACTGGGATGTACTTAGAGGAAACTGGGAGGCAACTGGCATGTACTGGGATGTACTGGAATGGAACTGGGAGTGAACTGTGTGTGAACTGGGAGGGAACTGGGATGTACTGTGAGGGAACTGGGATGTACTGGGAGGGACTGGGAGGGATCTGGGATGTACTGGGCTGCACTGGTAGGGAACTGGGATGTACTGGGAGGAAACTGGAATGTCCCAGTTGACACCCACTTCCCTCCCAGGTTCCTCCCAGTATATCCCAGTTTCCTCCCAGTATATCCCAGTTTCCTCCCAGTACATCCCAGTAAATCCCAGTTCGCTCCCAGTACATCCCAATACATCGCCGTACATTCCAGTTCCGTTCCTGTCCATCCCAATACATCCCCGTTCCATGCCAGTACATCCCAGTTTCCTACCAGTTCATCCCCGTACATCCCAATTCCCTCCCGGTTCACTACCACTTCTTTCCCAGTGCCTCCCAATACATCCCAGTTCCGTCCCATTACATCCCAGTACATCCCAGTTCCCTCCCAGTACATCCCAGTTCCCTCCCAGTACTGTGAGGGAACTGGGACGTACTGTGAGGACACTGGGATGTACTGGTATGTACTGGGAGGGAAGTGTTATGTACTGAGGGGAACTGGGACGTACTGGGATGTACTGGGAGGGAACTGTAAGTACTGGGATGTACTGGGAGTGAACTGGGAGGGAACTGGTATGTAGTAGGATGTACTGGGTGGGAACTGGGATGTACTGGGACATACTGGCAGGGAACTGGGATGTACTGGGAGGGGATTGGGACGGACTGGGAGGGAACTGGGATGTACTGGGAGGGATCTGGGATGTACTGGGCTGCACTGGTAGGGAACTGGGATGTACTGGGAGGGGATTGTGATGTACTGGGAGGGAACTTGGATGTATTGGGAGGGAAGTGTTAGTGCCTCCCAATACATCCCAGTTCCGTCCCATTACATCCCAGTACATCCCAGTTCCCTCCCAATACATCCCAGGTCCCTCCCAGTACTGGGAGGGAACTGGGATGTACTGGGAGGCACTACAATGTGCGGGGATGTCCTGGGATGTACCGTGGAGGAACTAGGATGTACAGGCTTGTACTGGGTTGTACCGGGTGGAACTGGCAGGGATTTGGGATGTACCAGGATCTGCTGGGATGTACTGGGATGTACTGGGAGGTAACTGTTATGTACTGGGAAGGAACAGGGAGGGAACTGGGATGTACTGGGAGGAAACTGGGATGTACTGTGAGGGAACTGGGACGTACTGTGAGGACACTGGGATGTACTGTTATGTACTGGGAGGGAAGTGTTATGTACTGAGGGGAACTGGGACGTACTGGGATGTACTGGGAGGGAACTGTGAAGTACTGGGATGTACTGGGAGTGAACTGGGAGGGAACTGGTATGTAGTAGGATGTACTGGGTGGGAACTGGGATGTACCGGGAGGGAACTGGGATGTACTGGGAGGGAACTGGGATGTACTGGGATGTAGTGGGAGGGAACTGGGAGGGAACTGGGATGTACTGGTAGGGAACTGGTATGTACTGGGAGGGAACTGGGATGTACTGGGACATACTGGCAGGGAACTGGGATGTACTGGGAGGGGATTGGGACGGACTGGGAGGGAACTGGGATGTACTGTGCTGCACTGGTAGGGAACTGGGATGTACTGGGAGGAAACTGGAATGTCCCAGTTGACACCCACTTCCCTCCCAATGCCTCCCAGTATATCCCAGTTTCCTCCCAGTATATCCCAGTTTCCTCCCAGTACATCCCAGTAAATCCCAGCTCGCTGCCAGTACATGCCAATACATCGCTGTACATTCCAGTTCTGTTCCTGTACATCCCAATACATCCCCGTTCCATGCCAGTACATCCCAGTTTCCTACCAGTTCATCCCCGTACATCCCAATTCCCTCCCGGTTCACTACCACTTCTTTCCCAGTTCCGTCCCATTACATACCAGTTCCGTCCCATTACATCCCAGTACATCCCAGTTCCCTCCCAGTACGTCCCAGTTCCCTCCCAGTACATCCCAATTCCCTCCCAGTACTGGGAGGGAACTGGGATGTACTGGGAGGCACTACAATGTGCGGGGATGCCCTGGGATGTACTGTGGAGGAACTAGGAAGTACAGGCTTGTACTCGGTTGTACCAGGTGGAACTGGCAGGGATTTGGGATGTACCAGGATCTACTGGGATGTACTGGGATGTACTGGGAGGTAACTGTTGTGTACTGGGAGTGAACTGGGAGAGAACTGGGATGTACTGGGAGGGAACTGGGATGTACTGTGAGGACACTGGGATGTACTGTTATGTACTGGGAGGGAAGTGTTATGTACTGAGGGGAACTGGGACGTACTGGGACGTGCTGGGAGGGAAGTATGAAGTATTGGGATGTACTTAGAGGGAACTGGGATGTACTGGGAGGGAACTGGGAGTGAACTGGGAGGGAACTGTGAAGTACTGGGATGTACTGGGAGGGAACTGGTATGTACTGGGAGGGAACTGGGATGTACTGGGTGGAAAGTGTTGGGAATTGGGATTTACTGGGAGGGAACTGGGATGGACTGGGAGGGAACTGGGATGTAGTGGGACATACTGGGAGGGAACTGGGATGTACTGGGGTGTACTGGGAGGGAACTGTTATGTACCGAGGGGGAACTGAGATGTACTGGGAGTGAACTGTGAAGTACTGGGATGTACTTAGAGGGAAGTGGGAGGGAACTTGGATGTAGTGGGAGGGAACTGGGATTTACTTGGAGGAAAGTGGCATGTACTGGGATGTACTGGAATGGAACTGGGAGTGAACTGTGTGTGAACTGTGAGGGAACTGGGATGTACTGTGAGGGAACTGGGATGTACTGGGATGTACTGGGACGGACTGGGAGGGATCTGGGATGTACTGGGAGGGATCTGGGATGTACTGGGCTGCACTGGTTGGGAGCTGGGATGTAATGGGAGGAAACTGGAATGTCCCAGTTGACACCCACTTCCCTCCCAATGCCTCCCAGTATATCCCAGTTTCCTCCCAGTATATCCCAGTTTCCTCCCAGTACATCCCAGTAAATCCCAGCTCGCTGCCAGTACATGCCAATACATCGCTGTACATTCCAGTTCTGTTCCTGTACATCCCAATACATCCCCGTTCCATGCCAGTACATCCCAGTTCCCTACCAGTTCATCCCCGTACATCCCAATTCCCTCCCGGTTCACTACCACTTCTTTCCCAGTTCCGTCCCATTACATCCCAGTTCCGTCCCATTACATCCCAGTACATCCCAGTTCCCTCCCAGTACATCCCAGGTCCCTCCCAGTACATCCCAGGTCCCTCCCAGTACTGGGAGGGAACTGGGATGTACTGGGAGGCACTACAATGTGCGGGGATGCCCTGGGATGTACTGTGGAGGAACTAGGATGTACAGGCTTGTACTGGGTTGTACCGGGTGGAACTGGCAGGGATTTGGGATGTACCAGGATCTACTGGGATGTACTGGGAGGTAACTGTTATGTACTGGGAAGGAACAGGGAGGGAACTGGGATGTACTGGTAGGGAACTGGGATGTACTGTGAGGGAACTGGGACGTACTGTGAGGACACTGGGATGTACTGGTATGTACTGGGAGGGAAGTGTTATGTACTGAGGGGAACTGGGACGTACTGGGATGTACTGGGAGGGAACTGTGAAGTACTGGGATGTACTGGGAGTGAACTGGGAGGGAACTGGTATGTAGTAGGATGTACTGGGTGGGAACTGGGATGTACCGGGAGGGAACTGGGATGTACTGGGAGGGAACTGGGATGTACTGGGAGGGAACTGGTATGTACTGGGAGGGAACTGGGATGTACTGGGATGTAGTGGGAGGGAACTGGGAGGGAACTGGGATGTACTGGGAGGGAACTGGGATGTACTGGGACATACTGTCAGGGAACTGGGATGTACTGGGAGGGGATTGGGACGGACTGGGTGGGATCTGGGATGTACTGGGCTGCACTGGTAGGGAACTGGGATGTACTGGGAGGAAACTGGAATGTCCCAGTTGACACCCACTTCCCTCCCAGTGCCTCCCAGTATATCCCAGTTTCCTCCCAGTACATCCCAGTAAATCCCAGTTCGCTCCCAGTACATCCCAGTACATCGCAGTACATTCCAGTTCCGTTCCTGTACATCCCAATACATCCCCGTTCCATGCCAGTACATCCCAGTTTCCTACCAGTTCATCCCCGTACATCCCAATTCCCTCCCGTTTCACTACCACTTCTTTCCCAGTTCCGTCCCATTACATCCCAGTTCCGTCCCATTACATCCCAGCACATCCCAGTTCCCTCCCAGTACATCCCAGGTCCCTCCCAGTACATCCCAGGTCCCTCCCAGTACTGGGAGGGAACTGGGATGTACTGGGAGGCACTACAATGTGCGGGGATGCCCTGGGATGTACTGTGGAGGAACTAGGATGTACAGGCTTGTACTGGGTTGTACCGGGTGGAACTGGCAGGGATTTGGGATGTACCAGGATCTACTGGGATGTACTGGGATGTACTGGGAGGTAACTGTTGTGTACTGGGAGTGAACTGGGAGGGACCTGGGATGTACTGGAAGGCACTACAATGTGCGGGGATGCACAGGGATGTACTGTGGAGGAACTAGGATGTACAGGCTTGTACTCGGTTGTACCGGGTGGAACTGGCAGGGATTTGAAATGTCCTAGTATCTACTAGGATGTACTGGGATGTACTGGGAGGTAACTGTTGTGTACTGGGAGTGAACTGGGAGGGAACTGTGAAGTACTGGGATGTACTTAGAGGGAACTGGGATGTACTGGGAGGGAACTGGGATGTACTGGGTGGAAAGTGTTGGGAACTGGGATTTACTGGGAGGGAACTGGGATGTACTGTGAGGGAACTTGGATGTACTGGGATGTACTGGGACGGACTGGGAGGGAACTGGGATGTACTGGGAGTGATCTGGGATGTACTGGGCTGCACTGGTAGGGAACTGGGATGTACTGGGAGGAAACTGGAATGTCCCAGTTGACACCCACTTCCCTCCCAGTGCCTCCCAGTATATCCCAGTTTCCTCCCAGTACATCCCAGTAAATCCCAGTTTGCTCCCAGTATATCCCAGTACATCGCAGTACATTCCAGTTCCGTTCCTGTACATCCCAATACATCCCCATTCCATGCCAGTACATCCCAGTTCCCTACCAGTTCATCCCCGTACATCCCAGTTCCCTCCCGGTTCATTACCACTTCTTTCCCAGTTCCGTCCCATTACATCCCAGTTCCGTCCCATTACATCCCAGTACATCCCAGTTCCCTCCCAGTACATCCCAGGTCCCTCCCAGTACATCCCAGTTCCCTCCCAGTACTGGGAGGGAGCTGGGATGTACCGGGAGGCACTACAATGTGCGGGGATGCCCTGGGATGTACTGTGGAGGAACTAGGATGTACAGGCTTGTACTGGGTTGTACCGGGTGGAACTGGCAGGGATTTGGGATGTACCAGGATCTACTGGGATGTACTGGGAGGTAACTGTTATGTACTGGGAAGGAACAGGGAGGTAACTGGGATGTACTGGTAGGGAACTGGGATGTACTGTGAGGGAACTGGGACGTACTGTGAGGACACTGGGATGTACTGGTATGTACTGGGAGGGAAGTGTTATGTACTGAGGGGAACTGGGACGTACTGGGATGTACTGGGAGGGAACTGTGAAGTACTGGGATGTACTGGGAGTGAACTGGGAGGGAACTGGTATGTAGTAGGATGTACTGGGTGGGAACTGGGATGTACCGGGAGGGAACTGGGATGTACTGGGAGGGAACTGGTATGTACTGGGAGGGAACTGGGATGTACTGGGATGTAGTGGGAGGGAACTGGGAGGGAACTGGGATGTACTGGGAGGGAACTGGTATGTACTGGGAGGGAACTGGGATGTACTGGGACATACTGGCAGGGAACTGGGATGTACTGGGAGGGGATTGGGACGGACTGGGAGGGAACTGGGATGTTCTGGGCTGCACTGGTAGGCAACTGGGATGTACTGGGAGGAAACTGGAATGTCCCAGTTGACACCCACTTCCCTCCCAATGCCTCCCAGTATATCCCAGTTTCCTCCCAGTATATCCCAGTTTCCTCCCAGTACATCCCAGTAAATCCCAGCTCGCTGCCAGTACATCCCAATACATCGCCGTACATTCCAGTTCCGTTCCTGTACATCCCAATACATCCCCGTTCCATGCCAGTACATCCCAGTTTCCTACCAGTTCATCCCCGTACATCCCAATTCCCTCCCGGTTCACTACCACTTCTTTCCCAGTGCCTCCCAATACATCCCAGTTCCGTCCCATTACATCCCAGTACATCCCAGTTCCCTCCCAGTACGTCCCAGTTCCCTCCCAGTACTGGGAGGGAGCTGGGATGTACTGGGAGGCACTACAATGTGCGGGGATGTCCTGGGATGTACCGTGGAGGAACTAGGATGTACAGGCTTGTACTGGGTTGTACCGGGTGGAACTGGCAGGGATTTGGGATGTACCAGGATCTACTGGGATGTACTGGGATGTACTGGGAGGTAACTGTTTTGTACTGGGAGTGAACTGGGAGGGACCTGGGATGTACTGGAAGGCACTACAATGTGCGGGGATGCACAGGGATGTACTGTGGAGGAACTAGGATGTACAGGCTTGTACTCGGTTGTACCGGGTGGAACTGGCAGGGATTTGAAATGTCCTAGTATCTACTAGGATGTACTGGGATGTACTGGGAGGTAACTGTTGTGTACTGGGAGTGAACTGGGAGGGAACTGTGAAGTACTGGGATGTACTTAGAGGGAACTGGGATGTACTGGGAGGGAACTGGGATGTACTGGGTGGAAAGTGTTGGGAATTGGGATTTACTGGGAGGGAACTGGGATGGACTGGGAGGGAGCTGGGATGTAGTGGGACATACTGGGAGGGAACTGGGATGTACTGGGGTGTACTGGGAGGGAATTGTTATGTACCGAGGGGGAACTGGGATGTACTGGGAGTGAACTGTGAAGTACTGGGATGTACTTAGAGGGAAGTGGGAGGGAACTTGAATGTAGTGGGAGGGTACTGGGATTTACTTGGAGGAAAGTGGCATGTACTGGGATGTACTGGAATGGAACTGGGAGTGAACTGTGTGTGAACTGTGAGGGAACTGGGATGTACTGTGAGGGAACTGGGATGTACTGGGACGTACTGGTACAGACTGGGAGGGATCTGGGATGTACTGGGAGGGATCTGGGATGTACTGGGAGGCACTACAATGTGCGGGGATGCCCTGGGATGTACTGTGGAGGAACTAGGATGTACAGGCTTGTACTCGGTTGTACCGGGTGGAACTGGCAGGGATTATGGGATGTACCAGGATCTACTGGGATGTACTGGGATGTACTGGGAGGTAACTGTTATGTACTGGGAAGGAACAGGGAGGGAACTGGGATGTACTGGGAGGAAACTGGGATGTACTGTGAGGGAACTGGGATGTACTGTGAGGACACTGGGATGTACTGTTATGTACTGGGAGGGAAGTGTTATGTACTGAGGGGAACTGGGACGTACTGGGATGTACTGGGAGGGAACTGTGAAGTACTGGGATGTACTGGGAGTGAACTGGGAGGGAACTGGTATGTAGTAGGATGTACTGGGTGGGAACTGGGATGTACCAGGATGTACTGGGAGGGAACTGGTATGTACTGGGAGGGAACTGGTATGTACTGGGAGGGAACTGGGATGTACTGGGACATACTGGCAGGGAACTGGGATGTACTGGGAGGGGATTGGGACGGACTGGGAGGGAACTGGGATGTACTGGGCTGCACTGGTAGGGAACTGGGATGTACTGGGAGGAAACTGGAATGTCCCAGTTGACACCCACTTCCCTCCCAGTGCCTCCCAGTATATCCCAGTTTCCTCCCAGTATATCCCAGTTTCCTCCCAGTACATCCCAGTAAATCCCAGTTTGCTCGCAGTACATCGCAGTACATTCCAGTTCTGTTCCTGTACATCCCAATACATCCCCGTTCCATGCCAGTACATCCCAGTTTCCTACCAGTTCATCCCCGTACATCCCAATTCCCTCCCGGTTCACTACCACTTCTTTCCCAGTGCCTCCCAATACATCCCAGTTCCGTCCCATTACATCCCAGTACATCCCAGTTCCCTCCCAGTACGTCCCAGTTCCCTCCCAGTACATCCCAGGTCCCTCCCAGTACTGGGAGGGAACTGGGATGTACTGGGAGGCACTACAATGTGCGGGGATGCCCTGGGATGTACTGTGGAGGAACTAGGATGTACAGGCTTGTACTGGGTTGTACCGGGTGGAACTGGCAGGGATTTGAAATGTCCTAGGATCTACTAGGATGTACTGGGAGGTAACTGTTATGTACTGGGAGTGAACTGGGAGGGAACTGCGATGTACTGGGAGGGAACTGGGACGTACCGTGAGGACACTGGGATGTACTGGTATGTACTGGGAGGGAAGTGTTATGTACTGAGGGGAACTGGGACGTACTGGGATGTACTGGGAGGGAACTGTGAAGTACTGGGATGTACTGGGAGTGAACTGGGAGGGAACTGGTATGTAGTAGGATGTACTGGGTGGGAACTGGGATGTACCGGGAGGGAACTGGGATGTACTGGGAGGGAACTGGTATGTACTGGGAGGGAACTGGGATGTACTGGGACATACTGGCAGGGAACTGGGATGTACTGGGAGGGGATTGGGACGGACTGGGAGGGAACTGGGATGTACTGGGCTGCACTGGGAGGGAACTGGGATGTACTGGGAGGAAACTGGAATGTCCCAGTTGACACCCACTTCCCTCCCAATGCCTCCCAGTATATCCCAGTTTCCTCCCAGTATATCCCAGTTTCCTCCCAGTACATCCCAGTAAATCCCAGCTCGCTGCCAGTACATCCCAATACATCGCAGTACATTCCAGTTCCGTTCCTGTACATCCCAATACATCCCCGTTCCATGCCAGTACATCCCAGTTTCCTACCAGTTCATCCCCGTACATCCCAATTCCCTCCGGTTCACTACCACTTCTTTCCCAGTGCCTCCCAATACATCCCAGTTCCGTCCCATTACATCCCAGTACATCCCAGTTCCCTCCCAGTACGTCCCAGTTTCCTCCCAGTACATCCCAGTAAATCCCAGCTCGCTGCCAGTACATGCCAATACATCGCTGTACATTCCAGTTCTGTTCCTGTACATCCCAATACATCCCCGTTCCATGCCAGTACATCCCAGTTCCCTACCAGTTCATCCCCGTACATCCCAATTCCCTCCCGGTTCACTACCACTTCTTTCCAAGTTCCGTCCCATTACATCCCAGTTCCGTCCCATTACATCCCAGTTCCCTCCCAGTACATCCCAGGTCCCTCCCAGTACATCCCAGGTCCCTCCCAGTACTGGGAGGGACCTGGGATGTACTGGGAGGCACTACAATGTGCAGGGATGCCCTGGGATGTACCGTGGAGGAACTAGGATGTACAGGCTTGTACTGGGTTGTACCGGGTGGAACTGGCAGGGATTTGGGATGTACCAGGATCTACTGGGATGTACTGGGATGTACTGGGAGGTAACTGTTGTGTACTGGGAAGGAACTGTGAGGGAACTGTGAGGGAACTGTGAGGGAACTGTGAGTAGGGGGGCGGCCCCCCGGGCCCCAGCCCCTCCCCCCCGCCTGCGGCCAGGCCCCGCGGCCGCCGGCCCCTTCCTCCTCTGCCCGCTCCCGTCGCAGACGGCTCGGTATGTGTCACGAGCGGCAGCCCCGTTCAGCAGCTCTCGGAGGGCGCGCGGCTCTGGCCGGCCGTGACCGGGGCCCGCAGGGGTTTCCCGCTCGCCCCGAGAAGGCGCTGGCCCCGAGTCGGGGCGTCCCGCCCCGCCCCGCCCGGCCCTCGGCGCCCTCGCGAGCTGAGCGCGGCCCGGCCAGCAGGGGGCGCTGGCGCTCACCGGCTGGGCGCGGGGGCGGTCCGGCGCGGTGGCGGGGCCGGTGGGGGCCGTTCCTTCCGGCCGCCCTTTAAGGGCCGCCCCGCGGGGCTCGGGCTTCCGGTGGCGCGTGCGCGGCGCGTCGGAGCGGGGGCGGGAGCGGTGCGTGTGGAGGCCGAAGGGCCGGTGCGTGTGGCGGCCGGGTCGCGAGGCGTCCCTGTGCGGTGCCGGGGCCCCTCTGCGGCCCGGCGTGGGAAGCCCGCGGCCGGCGGAGCCTGCTCGGAGCTGGGCGGGGAGCGCCGCGGCGGTCCGGCCGCCGGCAGCCATCCCCTGCGGTGGCCGGCAGCCCCTCGGGACGCCTGGAGGCCTGGCGGTGCCCGAGCCTCGCCTGCGGCAGCCGCCTGAGAGAGCAGCGCGGCCGTGTCCGGGGGCCGGAGAGCGCTGGTGGGTGAGTTCGGGCAGCGGGTGGGTCTCCGTGTGAGGTGAGGCCTGGCGCGGGCCGGGGGGTATCTCCGTGCGGGTCGGGCCGGGGGCGGGGCGGGGGCCGGGCCCCGCAGAGAAGCCCCGGTCGGGCATCGTTCGCTTTTCCACAATGTAGGGCTCTCCCCGGTTATTTTTTGTGTACTGTGTTTTGGGTCACCTGAAACCCTTTGGCCGGTTACGTTTGGTGCGGGGAGATGGCAGGTCTGGAGCCTGAAAGATCTCTGGTGGGGGGTGGGGGAGGTATTTCTTGCCTTAAAACTCTGAGCCTACCTCGTGTGTCATGTCGTGAGTCTCGTGACTGTGGCAAATGGCTGAGTCGGGCGTTTTCTGATAACTAACTTCTGAACGTGTGCGTGTGTAGGCACGGGGAGATTTGTGCAGTGTGACGGAGCCCCTTGTGCTTCTGTGCTAATGTCTACCTGTTCTAGACCTCCAGAGTTGGAAAGCCTTTGTTTAGTGCCTAGTTGTGCCTGCGTAACAAATGTTTTAGCTGCTGATGGGTTATACCTCTGCTGCGAACTTCTTGCTGGGTGGCTTGATTGTTTCTGGTTGTCCGTGTAAATCTAGGCAGCTATTTTCTGCCCGGTGGTGAAGCCTATCGCTTTGGATAACAAAGGGCAGGAGTGCAATAAAGAAAAAGGTGATTCGTCTGCTGCAGCTCCTTGGAAACAATTCGTTCCTTATTTTCTGCCCTTGGGCAGGCGTTGTGCTTTCCAGATAATGCAGCCTCTCCTGTGCCTGTCCACGCCGTGCATTTTGTCCTGCCCTTGCTTGAAAAGGCTCTCCTTGCCTTCCTCCCCTCTGCTGCAGTTGCCTTAATCTCTCGCTGCTGCTGCTGCTGCTGCTGGAAGAGGGATAAAGGGAGTGTTGTCGATCGGGTTGTTAAAAGCTTTTTCGCGGGCTGTAACGCGCGGGAAAGGGGGGCCGGGGGGGAGGATCAGTTTGCGGGGAAAATGGGAAACCAACATCACCTTCCCCTCCTACGGCGCAGCCCGGCCGCACGGCTCCCCGGGGATGCCCCTGCCCGCGGGTGTACCGTGTGTGCGCCCCCCGCGTGGGGCGGGGGACGACGACACCCCCCCACACACCGTCGGCGGCACTGGGGCAACCCCTGCCCCAGGGCTCCGCGCTCGTACCCGGCTCTCCCCGCTCCGGCACGGCACGGGGCTGGACGCACCGAGAAGACCCCGGAGCGGCTTCTCGCGTCCGGGCGAGAACAGGGCCCGGCCCCGAGCAGCAGAGCGGGCACCGCCGGTAGCTCGGAGGAGCGGGGCCGGCTCGGCTCGAGGCGTCAGAGCGAAAAGGGACGAGAACCGTCCCGGAGCGTCCGGGGGTTGGGGGGGTTGGCGGATGGTCCGGTGGCCGGGTTCGGCTCCGTGCCGGGCCGTGGGGCAGCCGGAGCCGCGCCAGAGCAGGTGAGGAGCCGCATGGCCGGGCGCGCTGTGGGTCGGCGGGTTTGGGCTGTGGGGTCTCCCGGTCCGCGGAGCCCCCGGGGGGGCGGCGGGGTGCGGGCAGCAGCGGCCCCGGGCCGAGCGCTGTCGTGGGTCGGTGGTTGGGTTTTGGGGCCGAGCCCGTGCCCGTCCCCGGGGAGTAGGGGCAGCCCCACCCGGCTCTCGACTGCTCCTCGTCGGGGTCGGGCGGCGGCGGCGGCGACCCCGGCGGGGGCTCCTGCGGTGCCGGGCGGGTCCCCCCTTGCCCGCGAGGCAGGCAGGGACCCCGGCTGCTGCCGCCGCGGTTTGCTGGAGGCGGGCCGGGCCCGGCCCCCTGTGGGGTTGGGGTGCGGGCCCGGCGCTGCCGGGGAAACGAGGCCTGCGAGAGCAGGAAGAAAGCGCTGCCGGGCCGGTGCTGGGCTGCCCCGCCGGGGTGCGGGGCCGGGCCCGCGCAGTTCAGTTCCCAAGGCCTCCCCGACAGTGCCCGCGTGGGCCGTGGGGGTGCAGGGCTGCGGGGTGGCTGCGCTCTCCGCGGCCCTGAGCGTTGCCCGTGGGGACTGCGGAGGGGGCCGGGACGCAGCCAGGTTCAGCTGGTTTGGTCCCTGAGCGTGGAGAGCACAGCTCTTCTGTTCCTGGGCCTTGAGAGCAGGCTCCTGTGGCTGACGCCGGGGCCCTGAAACAGATCGAGTCGTGCGTTTTGAGGGCCTGAGCGAGGGGACTAAGTGGTGTGGTTTTGGGCTGAGGAGCAGAGGTCAAGTGCTGCGCTTTTGGGACTTGAGAACAGGCTCAGCAGCTGGGCTTTTTGGCTCAGAACCGGTCCCAAAGTGAGCTGGTTTGGGGGCCAAAAGCAGAAGCCGGTTTGGCTGCTTGTGGGGGTGGCGTGGGGGCATTGGGGGCTGCAGGGGAAAGCAAGGGTTGGGCAGGGTACGAGGACCCTCCCCGGAGGTGGGGGTCCGGTCACATCGGACCCCGAAGTTCGGGAGGCCGGCATGCACCAGAGCGAACTCGCCACCTGAGGCGGGTCTCTGGAGGAAGGGTGCTTTTTGGATCCAGCGCAGCGCACCCTCTTTGGGTCCAGCTCTTCATTCTGCGCTGCTTAGAAGAGTTATTAACCAATTAATTAAACATACAAACTAAGTCACAACAGCTCTATCGGCTCCATCGTGGTTTGGAGCTCTGAATCGGTTTCATTTGGTGTCTAACACATTTTTTCCCCGAGGAGAGGCTACGTTTCAAGTTAATTAGTTTTCTCACAAGTGTGTCAGTCGATAAAATTGAGTTACGATTATTAAAACCACAAAGGTGACAGGAGTCTCACGGATCGGGTCTATTTCTGAAAATGTATTCATCCCATGCAAATGTCATCGGGATACAGATCATCTGCACTTCATGCTCTGACAAGACAAGATGCTGAGACAGGGATGAGCTCCAAAAGGACTACTGAAAAGAAAAAAAACCCACGCACTTCATGAAGTCATGGGGGGTTTTTTTGTTTGCATTTGGGGGGGCGGGGTGGCTTTAACAAAAGAGTGCAGTGTTGGCTGGCAGCAGCCTGCAGAGCATTTTTGCTGCCTGATCTCTCCTGTTCTTCTCTTCCACTCCTCTTTCAGGGCTGTAATTGTCATTTGGATAGTTTTAGAAGAGCAGTTAAGTTCCTCGCCTGTGTCTCAATGTGCTGGTAATACCAGGAAGGTGAATGCTTGAACCGGTCGGGCGGGTGGGAATAACTTGGCTGCAGGTAGAACTTCTGAGGGAAGACCAGCAAAACCAGGAAGCAAATAGCAAGTTCCCAAAAAATGTGCGGGTGTCAAACACATAAAAGTTTTATTGCCGAATGTTTTGTTTTTGGCAATATGTTCCAAATGCCTATTTTTGGTAAACATAACTTTTCAGGAGATTCAGGGTTGTGTGTGGCAAAACATGTCCCTCTGTTTTTGTGTCCTGCCGCACAAACGGCCGGCGGCAGGGCTCTCGTTCCCCGCTCTCGCTATTGCCACAGCAGGGCTGCGATATTTAGACCTAAGGGATGGGTTTAGGAATGGAAGGAGAGAGAATGCCTGTGTTCTGTAAGGGCTATGAATGCTGACCCTTTGCCTCCGTCTGCCGCTTTTCCTGTGCGGGTGATGAAGCCGTTTTACTTTCCTCTGTTGTTCCTGGTCTAAGTAGTTGCAAGGCTGTCGCCGCTGTGGGTGTGCAATTTGTGTTGCTGTGTTTCTGTGGAGTCCTAGCTACGGCTCGCTTCTAGTGTGGCCAAGCGTCAAGGTAGGGCTTTCAGCTTAAAGCTTCAGAAGCGCTGCGTGCCGAGATGGGTGTAGGTGAAACTGCTGTTGCGCCTGCAGCTGTGCTCGCAGGGATGCTGGGTGGCTCCGCATCAAACCGGCGAGGTGCGCGTGGACCTCCGTCGGGCTGCGCCCTGGGTGCGCGAGCGTGCCGTGTTTTTGCTGTTCCGGCTTGTATGTGCGAGGGCTTAACGTTTGATTTAATGCATTTCCTTTAACGGCAGGCTGTAGTTGGGCTCTAGATGGTATTCCTACGTGGGCGCAGGAGCTGTGGAATGGTTAAGCTGTTGCTGTGCCTCCAGGTGACTTGTTCAGTAACACTGTTTTTCCAGGTGCAGATGGATGAGTCGTGCAGGGCAACGGAGGAGAGCCCAGGGGAGCGCTGTAAGAAGGTGAGTCTGTGTGTAGTACTGGAGGGAAGATGTGACTGATGGCTATAGGGCTCCATTATGGGTTTTACTCTTTTTTTTTTTTTGTGATCTGAGGGTGCTAAGCGATGAGCCGAGCGTGATGTGGGCCCTGGAGGTGAGTCAGGCAAGGTGACCGGTGCTTGGTGGGCTGGAGTAGGTGTTCTTTTTCAGGTTATTCAGGGTTTTTTCTCCTTCTCTTCACTTTCCCATCCCAATTTGGGGCCGATTCCCTCAAACGGGGACTTCCCCCTGTGGGGCTGCTTATGCAGCCTGGGAGCTGCTGCCTGGGCACAAAAATACCTCAAACCCCTTGACTCTGGGCCTGCAATGAGGGGTGAAAATACAGGAAGAATTCTGGTGGAAAGAAAACAACTTGGGGCTTCTGGGAAAGCCAACTCCAGCTGGATTTGTGCGGCTGGAAAGGAAAAAAAAAGGGGGTGGGGGGAAGGAACAACAACCTAAAAGCACCCACCAACCATTCTCATGCACAAAACCGAAAGTGAAAATGACCATTTTTTGTAGGGCAAAAGCACAAAAAATCCCCACAGAACTCAGTAGTTTGGAAAAGCAACCCCAATTATTACATTATGTAAAGAAGGCGGGGGAAAAAAAAAGAAAACCAAACCAAAACCCGATCACAACCCTGATGCCACATGCCTACAAGCAGTTCCTGGGGCTTATTCTGCGGGGGTGGGAACCCAACCTTGTTCCCCAGGTTTGCTGTGCTGCTTCTCCTCCCTCGAGACACTTTGCTGTTTGGTGCAGAGGCAATGAACGGCGCTGCTGGGGCTGCGAGGGGGAAAGGTGCAGAGGAATAGAAGCTCTGTGGATGCAGCCAAGTTACGGTTTCTGGATGGTATTAATCGAGAAGAGTAATTCAGATAATGCTGCTGCCCAGCGACCAGAATTGGGTACTGAGCCCGGGAGCCGTGCACGCGCGGTGGCGTCCCTGTGATCCCCATTGCTCTCTCCGCAGGTAACAGCCCTGCGATGCTGCAGTGCCTGCGAGGTGATGCCGCCGTGCTCGTTGCTGCTTCCTGGTAAGGAAAGGCCTCCTCTGCTCTTGCTGCAGCGTGGTGGTGTGTCGGACACAATTCCCTGTGTCGGGTGAGGCCTAGGGCTGCCGGCGAGGTGAGCGAGCCCCTTTGGTGGGTGCAGGGGTATCTCCTTGTGTGCCTGTACTACTGGGGCTGGTGGGATGGGAAGCTTCAAATGACCCGCTGAGGCAGGCTTCTGGTATGCTAAAGGCGAGCGGGTGAGGGCAGCCCTAGGAGTTACCCGGGAGCTGATAGAAGGGAAGAGGGAAAGGAGGAGGAGGATGATGACCTTTTCCCCCTGCAGCTTCTGGGTGCAGAAGATGGCCGACTCCCCAGCTCACCAGAGCTCCCCCTCAGCCTCCCCTGGCCCCCCTTGCCCCGTGCGCCTGCCCCCAGCTCCAGCACGGGCGAGCTAGGCTACGTGCCTAGGAAGCCTCATCTGGTAAGAGCTGTAAGACACCCACGTATTCTCTTCAGGTGGAGGACGGCCTAGAGTCTGGAGCTGCAGAAGAGGCAGGGAGGAGAGGAGGGGAAAGAAGCATCTGAACGGCTAAATTGTGCCAGCAGCGCTGAGAGCGAGAGTCGCGGTGAGTCCTGGGCCACTGGGGCCCCGTTGCCTCTCTTGTGCGTCCTGGGCCCTCCCTGTCTCTCCCCCGGCCCCCTCTCTTTCCTTACCTGCTGCAAAATTTACTTTTTTTTTTTGCGCCCCCCCCCCCCCCCCCCCCGCACCTTCTTTCTCCATCTCGCTCTGAGTGTCTCCCTGCCTCCCTGTCTTTTCAGTCCTCCCTCTCTCTGTCCTGTAGCCTGTGGCTCCTTTTTCTTTCTCCGCCTCTCTCTGCCTGGCTCTGGCTCCGTTTTTTTTTTTTTTTTCCTCCTGCTCTGTCCTGTAGCCTGTCGGTGTTTTGTTGTTCTCTGGCTCTCTTGATCTGACTCCCTGTGTTACCGAAAAACGCGTTAAAATCGGAAACGACTCCTCAACACCAATTTAGTATTAAAGAGCAGGCATTCTTTATTCGCGGCGCCGGATGCACGGGGGATCGCTCCTCCTGGCGTGCGTACCTCACGCACCTTTCCCGTACAATTTGTAGATCAATGTTTTACGTATTCATACATAGTCATTATTGTCCTGTCTGCTGATTGGTACAAACTTGCTCGTTCCGTATGTAAATCGCTGCGCAGGCTCGGTTGTCCTCTTCCGTTGTTCTCTTCTGTTACTTGGGTCGGTGGTGGTCTGTGAGTCGGTGGTCGCGATCTCCCCCTGCCGGAATTACCTTTTACCTTCTTGGCTCTTAATCTTGGCAGTCTTGGCTAGTTTTCTCAGTCCGCTAAGCGAAACCGCGTTTTGTCATCCTTTTCTGACAGAAGCACGTTGTCTGTTGTTCTGCTGACATTAACGATCGCCTAGGCACTAAAATGCAGATCGACAGGTGCGCTGATTGGTACGCTCCATGTTCCCGTAATGGAACACCGTCTCTGGTTGATTTCATCACTTTGGTTACATTTCCCCTGTTTGGAAGTTCTGAAATAATAATTTTCTCAATACTTCCATCCTAGATCAATAACATTCCACTATGTCAGTTTAGTGTTTGCTTCATGTTCTGAAATTTTTCACTTGATTGTGGTCTCCAGGGTGTATGCAGGTCCCATTTTCTACCCAAAATTTTATTAATTTGTTGAAGTACCTCTGCAAAAAAATGTGGTGCTCTATCAGAGGACGTTCCCGTTGGCACTCTAAATCTTGGTATTATTTCCTTCAGCAACGTTTTAACTACTACTCTAGCTTTGTCGGTGCAGCACGAGAAAGCTTCTGGCCATCTAGAAAATTTGTCAATCAGCACTGACAAATACTGCTATATCTATTTTGTCTGGGTAACTCAGAGAACTTAATTTGCTAATAATTTCCGGGAGAATTTTTTGTTTTGTTACTCCTAAAGGTTGTTTCCTTTGGTTCAGGGGATTATTTCTAGGACAGATTGGACACTTAGCTACTATGGGTTTAACTATTCTTGTCGTGCTTACACACGCTACAGATGTTTTTAAACTCAAAACCGTAGCGCCTACACCCTAATGTGTTTGCTCATGGTTTTCTTTTGCAAGTTCTGTCATAACTTGTGGGGTGGTTGTTGTTATTACTTGTTTTTCTGGTGTTACCTACCATCTCTCTGTGTTTTGTGATGCTTCCAATTGTTCTGCTAATTGCTCATCCAATTTATTATATCTCGGTTTCAACTTTGGAATTCTGATCTGTTTTACTGGTACTAGTGCAAGGATACCTTGCTCTGCAGTCCTCTTTGCAGCTTTATCGGTCAGTCGTTTGCTTATGTTTACAGCCATCTGGCCAAATTGATGAGCTTTGCAACGCTTTACCGCCACTTCTTTTGGTTTCTGCACGTCTTCCGGAAGTTGGAGAATGTCTTCTTTATGCTGTATCGATGATTTTTGGGCTGATGGCAGTCCTTTCTCCTTCCCAATAGCTCCATGATCGTGGATCACACCAAATGCACGTTTGGAATCAGTCTAGATATTTATCCTTTGTCCTTCTGCCATTCGCAGAGCTCGCTTCAATGCTACCAATACTGCTTTCTGTGCTGAGGTGTTTGCAGGCAGCACCCCTGACTCCATTCCCTCGGCGGCGATAACGACAGCATATCCGGCCATTCGCTTCTCTTCTCGCCCAGAGCTTCTTCCATCTGTAAACAACTCCAGATCAGGATTTTCCCAGAGGTTTGTGTCTCAGGTCTGGTCTGCTGGAATAGACTTGTTCAATAGTTAGCAAGCGATCGTGTTCTAAATTGTCCGTAAGGTTTTCTGTTGTTAAAAACATAGCAGGATTCAGTATAGCAGTAGTCTTCGATTCCACATCGTCTTGTTCTAACAGAACAACTTGATATTTCAACATTCTGCTAAGGGATAGCCAACGACCCCCCTTTTGTTCTAAAACAGTCACCGCTATGTGCGGGACATATACTGTCATCTTCTGTCCCATTGTTAACTTTGGGGCTTCCCGGATCGGCAGCGCTGTTGTTGCTACTGCCCGTAAACACCTAGGCCATCTTTTACTCGCGTGGTCAGGTTGTTTGGAGAAGTAGCCCACAGGTCTCTTCCAGGTTCCCAGTCGCTGTGTCAGCACTCCAAGGGCTAAATGTTGTCTTTCGTGGACAAACAACTGAAAAGGTTTAGCGAAATCAGGTAGGCCTAATGCAGGGGCCATCATCGAGGCTCTTTTCAGTTCTTTGAATGCTGTTTGGCATCTGGGCGTCCAGGTTAAATATTTATCCTTTTGAGTCTTTCAATGCCTCAAATAATGGTTTTACATACAGTCTATAGTTCAGAATCCAGAGCTGATGCTATTTCATTGTTTTCAGAAAAGCTCTCAGTTCCTTCGGGCTGCTAGGTTCGGGAATTTGACAAATAGTTTCTTTCTTTTCACTTTCTAATTGTCTTTGTCTTTGAGATATTTCAAATCCTAAATAAATGGCTGCTTCTTTTCCTATTTGGGTTTTGTTTCTGGAAACTCCGCATCTTCCTTGGCCCAGAAAATTTAAAAATTTCAAAACATTTTTCTTTACTTTGTGCCGCTATCAGAATGTCATCCGCATTCTGTAACAAGATGCCTCTCCCTGGGTTCTGTTTTTTCTATATCTCTAATTTTTTTTTGCCAGCTGAGTCTCAAGTATCGTAGGACTATTTTTAAATCCTTGTGGAAGTACGGTCCATGGTAGCTGTGTCTTTCATTCTGTGGTGGGGCTTTCCCATTCCAAAGCAAATAGGCTTTGACTTTTTATGCCTGGAGGTATGCAAAAGAAGGCGTCCTTCAAATCTAGTACAGTAAACCGTTTATGCTCCTCCTTTAAAAGAGGTCAGTAAAGTGTATGGATTAGCTACTACCGGATGTATATCTTGGACCACCTGATTTATAGCCCTTAAATCGTGAACTAGCTAATACTCTTTGCCTCTAGATTTCTTTACTGGCGACACAGGAGTACTATATTCTGATTCACATTCCACTAAAAGCTCATATTCTGAAAAATTTTATAATTAACTTCTGTAATCCTTTTCGAGCCTCTCGCTTAATAGGGTATTGTTTTTGTCTTACGGGCTTGGCTCCAGGCTTTAAGGTTACTTTTACCGGCTCTGCCCACTTAGATCGCTCCGGAGCTCCGCTCGCTCAAACCAAAGGAATTACTACGTTTTCCACTTCCTCGGGAACCCGTTCCTCCCTGGAGGAATCCTGTAACATAAACGCTCTCGCCTCTGTGGCTTTTGATTCTGGTATTAGTGATTTAATCTCTCCATCTTTAAAAGTTACTTGAGCATCTAATTGACCTAATAGATCTCGTCATAACAGAGGCAGTGGACATTCAGGCATATGCAGAAACTGGTGAGTTGCCCATTGCTTCTCCAATTTAAACTTTAATGGCTCTGAGAGGGGCTAATTTTTCTTTGCCCTGTTGCGCTAGCAACATCTACTGATTTATGATCAAATTTCTCTTCACGTGTATTCAATACCAAATAAGTGGCTCCCGTATCTACCAAAAATTCTATTTCTTCATTCCGTAGCTTCAGTGTAACCAGGTGTTCAGCTAGGGTTGATTCCCCTGGTCTCCTTCATGCCAAGCTACTTCAAGCATTTAACCCAGATCTCTGGATTCAGGTTGTTCTAGTTTCTGAAGGTTGTTTTCTCTCCCCCCGCCCCCATCTGGGGCTGATTGTCTTATGAATATAGAGACCAGCTGAATTGCTTTTTCTGGTTTTTCTGGGTTCAAATGAGTATATTTTCTGGTGGTCACCTTCAGTCTTTCCATAAAGGCTGAAGGGGACTCACTTAATTCTTGTCTCACTTCATAAATTTTGACCAATTTATTGCTTTTGGCATTGCTTGTCTTACTCCAAATAAAATCTCTCTCTGACATCTAGTCAACATTCCCCTGGGTCCTGGCTGATTAGGGTCCCACTCGGGATTTGTAGATGGAAAATTCTTATTCATTGTTCTCTGTAAATTCCCGTTAGCATGTGCTCCCTGCACCTGCCTTCTGGCTGTATTCCATACTATTTTCTTGTCAGTTTCATCAAGCGAAGTATCCAGTATCACAAGTAGAGCAACACTCTTTCAAGTTCTCACCACGTTTTCCTCTTTTCAGAAACATTGCCGTAGAATCTTGTGGACATACCTCACGCTGTTTCTGCTGCTCGGGATGATTCCACGGTGTAAAGAACAAATCAACATATGCCACTTCTTCCCGTTTGCCTTCCCTTTTTACAAAACAACATTAATTGCAAGATGGTACGATATTGCAATGTCTCATGTTCTGGCCATTTGTGCCCACCTTCCAATTGATACGTTGGCCACCAATGATTGCAATATTCAATTAATGGTTTCCGAGTTAGTGGGTCACCGCCCCCGACGTCTTTCCAGTGCTTCAAAATACATCGCAAAGGTGTTCCCTGTGGGATAGGTTTCCTACTCAGTAATGCTCCCGTCTCCCAGTCGACTAGTAGTTGTGATAGTGCACTATCACAAATACTAGTCAGAGGGACTCCAACCCCCGTTAGCGGTCTCACTGGAAATCTGCCACTGGGATCTGTAGCCCCCTGCTAGATATCCCTGGAGACTTCAACCCCCTGTTGAAGACTCCCCTACCCTCGGGTCCCGCTCCACAGGCTTTCGCCTAGCAGAGACTTACCAACCGAGGCACCTCTTGGCCCCGACCCTGCGTGGCTTTCGCCGCGCCTTACGGGCAGGCCTGTGGGACTCAAACCCGCTATCCTATCCTATGTGGGAAACTAACCCCACGTATTATTCTACCTAAGTTTCTTCTTCAAAGAATGCCTTGTTTACCTCAATCCAGGGGATCTTGCTCAGAATTCTCTGGCCCGGGGATCGGAAGCTCTCCCGGAGAATTCCTCGGGGCCGGCTGCAGGTCCCACGATCCCACGGATCCGTCGAGATTCAAAAGCAGGTTCCCACCTGGGGTGCCAAAACTGTTACCGAAAAACGCGTTAAAATCGGAAACGACTCCTCAACACCAATTTAGTATTAAAGAGCAGGCATTCTATATTCACGGCGCCGGATGCACGGGGGATCGCTCCTCCTGGCGTGCGTACCTCACGCACCTTCCCTGTACAATTTGTAGATGAAAATTTTACATACTCATACATAGTCATTATTGTCTTGTCTAGCGATGGGTACAAACTTGCTCGTTCCGTATGTCAATCACTGCGCAGGCTCGGTTGTCCTCTTCCGTTGTTCTCTTCTGAGTAGGTGGTGTTACTTGGGTCGGTGGTGGTCTGTGAGTCGGTGGTCGTGATCTCCCCCTGCCGGAATTACCTTTTAGCTTCTCGGCTCTTACTCTTGGCAGTCTTGGCTAGTTTTCTCAGTCCGCTAAGCGAAACCGCGTTTTGTCATCCTTTTCTGACAGAAGCATGTTGTCTGTTGTTCTGCTGACATTAACGATCGCCTAGGCACTAAAATGCAGATCGACAGGTGCGCTGATTGGTACGCTCCATGTTCCCGTAATGGAACACCGTCTCTGGTTGGTTGATTTCATCGCTTTGGTTACACCTGTTCCTGTTGTTCAGTTTCTTCTTTTTTGGCTTTGTGTGATTCTCTCTGTGATTCTGTTTTTCTCTGCCTCGCTTTTCCCAGCTCCCCGTCCCTCACTTTTAATGCCCGTTATCCTTCACCAGCACACTCTCCCTTGGTTCCCATCCTCGTTTCTGAATTCCTCCTGCTTTGCCACGTAGCCCGTGACTTTTTTCTTAATCTCTCTCTGTCTGCCTCAACGCTCCCCCCGTGCTTTTTAATTCGTCTTCTCTGCTCTGTACCCTGCTACTGTTCTTGCCTTTCTGAGTTCTTCTCTGTCCAGCTCCCTTGCCCTATTCATGAATTCCTGTTCTTCCTGCAGCCACCGCTGTTCCCTGTGACCTCCATCTCTCTCTGTCCAGCTCCCTGTCCCTAGGTTTTAATTCCTGCCTCTGCCCGCTGTAGCCTGTCTAGATGTTTCTCTCGGCCTCTCTCTCTGTCCGGCTCCCTCTCTCTGTGTTCTAATTCCACGTTCTCTGTCACGTGGACCCGTGCTATTTGTTTGTCCTCATCTCTCTCTGTCCAGCTCCTTGCTGCGATGTTTTATTTCCTCATTTCCTCCCTCTCTGTCTTTGTAGCCCATTGCTGTTGGTTTGTTTTTTTCTTTTTTTTCACTTGTTTCTTCATGTGTCTCTGTCTGCCTCCCAGTCCCTGATCTTTAATTCCTCCTTCCCTGTAGGCTGCTGTTCCTTTTTTCCATTCTACATTGTGTTCTCTTTGGTCTCGTGTTCTTATTCATTGATTCCCTCCTCGCTGCCCTGTGGCTTGTCCCCATTTTATTGTTGCTTCTCTCTCCCTCTCTCTGGCTTCTTGCCCCTGTTTTTAAAATTCCTCCCTCTCTTCTCTCTTCCCTGTAGGCCGTGTGATCTTTAGCCTTTCTCCATCTCTTTCTGCCCAGCTCTCTGTGTCTATTCATTAATTCTTCCCTCTCTGCCCTGTAGCCTGTAGCTTCTGTCCTTTCTCCATCTTGCTGTCCCTGGCTCCCCCGTGACCCTATGCTAGAATTGTTTCTCTCTTCTCTCCGTACGCATTGCGATTCGTTTTGCTCTCTGTCTCCCTTTGGTTTTTTTCTTTTTTTTTTCTGGCTCCCTGTCCCTAATTCTTAATTCTCTGCCTTCTCGTGCCCCATGGTTTGTTCTGTGGGGTTCTCTCGCGGTTCCCTCGCAGTTCCCTCCAGTCCATACTGGGCTATATTGGTCTAGTCCATACTGGGCTATATTGGTCTAGTCCGTACTGGGCTATATTGGTCTGTCCAGGCTTCCTCCCACTTCTTTCCCAGTGCCTCACAGTAGGTCCCGGTTCCATCCATGGGATGAACTGTGAGGGAACTGTGAGGGAACTGTGAGGGAACTGTGAGGGAACTGTGAGGGAACTGTGAGGGAACTGTGAGGGAACTGTGAGGGAACTGTGAGGGAACTGTGAGGGAACTGTGAGGGAACTGTGAGGGAACTGTGAGGGAACTGTGAGGGAACTGTGAGGGAACTGTGAGGGAACTGTGAGGGAACTGTGAGGGAACTGTGAGGGAACTGTGAGGGAACTGTGAGGGAACTGTGAGGGAACTGTGAGGGAACTGTGAGGGAACTGTGAGGGAACTGTGAGGGAACTGTGAGGGAACTGTGAGGGAACTGTGAGGGAACTGTGAGGGAACTGTGAGGGAACTGTGAGGGAACTGTGAGGGAACTGTGAGGGAACTGTGAGGGAACTGTGAGGGAACTGTGAGGGAACTGTGAGGGAACTGTGAGGGAACTGTGAGGGAACTGTGAGGGAACTGTGAGGGAACTGTGAGGGAACTGTGAGGGAACTGTGAGGGAACTGTGAGGGAACTGTGAGGGAACTGTGAGGGAACTGTGAGGGAACTGTGAGGGAACTGTGAGGGAACTGTGAGGGAACTGTGAGGGAACTGTGAGGGAACTGTGAGGGAACTGTGAGGGAACTGTGAGGGAACTGTGAGGGAACTGTGAGGGAACTGTGAGGGAACTGTGAGGGAACTGTGAGGGAACTGTGAGGGAACTGTGAGGGAACTGTGAGGGAACTGTGAGGGAACTGTGAGGGAACTGTGAGGGAACTGTGAGGGAACTGTGAGGGAACTGTGAGGGAACTGTGAGGGAACTGTGAGGGAACTGTGAGGGAACTGTGAGGGAACTGTGAGGGAACTGTGAGGGAACTGTGAGGGAACTGTGAGGGAACTGTGAGGGAACTGTGAGGGAACTGTGAGGGAACTGTGAGGGAACTGTGAGGGAACTGTGAGGGAACTGTGAGGGAACTGTGAGGGAACTGTGAGGGAACTGTGAGGGAACTGTGAGGGAACTGTGAGGAGGGGGGCGGCCCCCCGGGCCCCAGCCCCCCCCCCCCCCGCCTGGGGCCAGGGCGCCGCGGCCGCCGGCCCCTTCCTCCTCTGCCCGCTCCCTTCGCAGACGGCTCGGTATGTGTCACGAGCGGCAGCCCCGTTCAGCAGCTCTCGGAGGGCGCGCGGCTGTGCCCGGCCGTGACCGGGGCCCGCAGGGGTTTCCCGCTCGCCCCGAGAAGGCGCTGGCCCCGAGCCGGCGCGTCCCGCCCCGCCCGGCCCTCGGCGCCCTCGCGAGCTGAGCGCGGCCCGGCCAGCAGGGGGCGCTGGCGCTCACCGGCTGGGCGCGGTGGCGGGGCCGGTGGGGGCCGTTCCTTCCGGCCGCCCTTTAAGGGCCGCCCCGCGGGGCTCGGGCTTCCGGTGGCGCGTGCGCGGCGCGTCGGAGCGGGGGCGGGAGCGGTGCGTGTGGAGGCCGAAGGGCCGGTGCGTGTGGCGGCCGGGTCGCGAGGCGTCCCTGTGCGGTGCCGGGGCCCCTCTGCGGCCCGGCGTGGGAAGCCCGCGGCCGGCGGAGCCTGCTGGGAGCTGGGCGGGGAGCGCCGCGGCGGTCCGGCCGCCGGCAGCCATCCCCTGCGGTGGCCGGCAGCCCCTCGGGACGCCTGGAGGCCTGGCGGTGCCCGAGCCTCGCCTGCGGCAGCCGCCTGAGAGAGCAGCGCGGCCGTGTCCGGGGGCCGGAGAGCGCTGGTGGGTGAGTTTGGGCAGCGGGGGGCGGGTGTGTGTCTCCGGGCGGGGCCGGGGGGCTCCGTGCCCCGCAGAGGAGCCCCGGTCGGGCATCGTTCGCTTCCGAACAATGCAGGTCTGTCCCTGGTTATTTTCTGTGTACAGTGTTTCGGGCCACCTGAAAGCCTTTGGCCGGGTAGGTTTGGTGCGGGGCGATGGCAGGTGTGGACCCTGAAAGATCTCGGGTGGGGGGCGTGGGAGGTATTTCTTGCCTTAAAACTCTGAGCCCACCTCGCGTGTCATGTCGTGTTATCATGTCGTGAGTCTCGTGACTGTGGCAAATGGCTGAGTCGGGCGTTTTCTGATAACTAACTTCTGAACGTGTGCGTGTGTAGGCACGGGGAGATTTGTGCAGGGTGACGGAGCCCCTTGTGCTTCTGTGCTAATGTCTACCTGTTCTAGACCTCCAGTGTTGGAAAGCCTTTGTTTAGTGCCTAGTTGTGGCTGCGTAACTGCTGTTGCGCCTGCAGCTGTGCTCGCAGGGATGCTGGGTGGCTCCGCATCAAACCGGCCGCCGGGCGGCCGGGTTGTGCCGCAGAGCATGCCGGGAGCTGTAGTCCTTGCGGCTGCCGGGCGGCCGGGTTGTGCCGCAGAGCATGCCGGGAGCTGTATTCCTGGCGCAGTGGCTGCCGGCCCTGTCACGTGGTTCGCCGGGCATGGCGGGAGGCGTGGTCTTCCGGCGCTCGGGTGCCGGGCGGCCGTGGCGCGTACGGTACGCGAGGTGTATTTTTGGGGTTGGCTTCGTGTTGATTACTGGGGGCTTGCGGGTGCGGCCGCTTCCCGAGAAGCGGTGAGTTCCCCGGGAGCTGACAGAAGGGAAGAGGGAAAGGAGGAGGACGATGACCTTTTCCCCGTGCCCAGGGCGCAGATGATGGCCGCGTCCCCGGCCCACCGGAGGTCCCGCTCAGCCTCCCCTGGCCCCCCTTGCCCCGTGCGCCTGCCCCCAGCTCCGGCACCTCCCCATAAGCGTGCTGCATAGCCTTAGGCCGCCCCCAGGCCCTGTCGTGAAGGCAGCAAGCCGTCCCTCAAGCGCACTGGATTCCCCCTTGGCGCAGGGGCCCTTAGCAGTAGCGTGGGGAGGGAGCGGTGTGTCCAGAAGCCCCTGCGGAAGGAGAGGCTTTGGCCAGGGTCGATCGACGGTAATGACGGTCGCTGTTTCTTCTTTCCCTCTCCCAGAGACCGTGCTGAGGACGTGGTTGTCTGTCCTTCCCCCGGGGATGCCGTTGCCTGCGGCCGTCTCAGGCTCGCGTGGCTTCTCTCTGCCCGTCCTCGCCGTCCTCGCAGCGCAGGGCCGAAAAGGGATAGACAAAGCCCTTCCCGGCTGCGGACAGGAGCTGCCTCGGCTGAAGCTGGAGACGCCAACGAAAGGTAAAGAAGAAGAAACTGAAGGTGCTCTGGCTGCCAGCTGCCTTCCTGCCGCAGGCAAGAGAGAGCCTGTCCATGCAGGTGGGGGAGGAAGGATCCCCCTTCATAGCCCGCAGCGGGCCAGGCCACCAACGTGCACCGTAGGGTCTGTACGCGTAACCCGGAGTTGGGTACGGGCGTGTAGTGCACGAGCGAGCTAGGCTACGTGCCTAGGAAGCCTCATCTGGTAAGAGCTGTAAGACACCCACGTATTCTCTTCAGGTGGAGGACGGCCTAGAGTCTGGAGCTGCAGAAGAGGCAGGGAGGAGAGGAGGGGAAAGAAGCATCTGAACGGCTAAATTGTGCCAGCAGCGCTGAGAGCGAGAGTCGCGGTGAGTCCTGGGCCACTGGGGCCCCGTTGCCTCTCTTGTACGTCCTGGGCCCTCCCTGTCTCTCCCCCGGCCCCCTCTCTTTCCTTACCTGCTGCAAAATTATTTTTTTTTGCGCCCCCCCCGCACCTTCTTTCTCCGTCTCGCTCTGAGTGGCTCCCTGCCTCCCCGTCTTTTCAGTCCTCCCTCTCTCTGTCCTGTAGCCTGTGGCTCCTTTTTCTTTCTCCGCCTCTCTCTGCCTGGCTCTGGCTCCGTTTTTTTTTTTTTTTTTTAATTCCTCCTGCTCTGTCCTGTAGCCTGTCGGTGTTTTGTTGTTCTCTGGCTCTCTTGATCTGACTCCCTGTGTTACCGAAAAAAGCGTTAAAATCAGAAACGACTCCTCAACACCAATTTAGTATTAAAGAGCAGGCATTCTTTATTCGCGGCGCCGGATGCACGGGGGATCGCTCCTCCTGGCGTGCGTACCTCACGCACCTTTCCCGTACAATTTATAGATGAAAATTTCACATACTCATACATAGTCATTATTGTCTTGTCTAGTGATGGGTACAAACTTGCTCTTTCCCTATGTCAGTCACTGCGCAGGCTCGGTTGTCCTCCCAGTACAGTGCGGGGAACGGGGACGTACAGTGCGGGGAACGGGGACGTACCAGGATCTACTGGGTTGTACTGGGAGGGAACTGGGACGTACTGGGAGGCTCTACAATGTCCTGGGATGTCCTGGGATGTAGTGTGGAGGAACTAGGATGTACAGGCTTGTACTGGGTTGTACCGGGTGGAACTGGCAGGAATTTGGGGTGTACCAGGATGTACTGGGAGGTAACTGTTATGTACTGGGAAGGAACTGGTAGGGAACTGGGATGTACTGGTATGTACTGGGAGGGAACTGGGATGTACTGAGGGTAACTGGGACGTACTGGGATGTGCTGGGAGGGAACTGTGAAGTACTGGGATGTACTGGGAGGGAACTGGGATGTACTGGGAGGGAACTGGGATGTACTGGGAGGGAACTGGGATGTACTGGGAGGAAAGTGTTGGGAATTGGGATTTACTGGGAGGGAACTGGGATGGACTGGGAGGGAACTGGGATGTAGTGGGACATACTGGGAGGGAACTGGGATGTAGTGGGACATACTGGGAGGGAACTGGGATGTACTGGGGTGTACTGGGAGGGGACTGTTATGTACCAAGGGGGAACTGGGATGTACTGGGAGTGAACTGCGAAGTACTGGGATGTACTTAGAGGGAAGTGGGAGGGAACTTGGATGTAGTGGGAGAGAACTGGGATTTACTTGGAGGAAAGTGGCATGTACTGGGCTGTACTGGAATGGAACTTGGAGTGAACTGTGTGTGAACTGTGAGGGAACTGGGATGTACTGTGAGGGAACTGGGATGTACTGGGACGTACTGGGACAGACTGGGAGGGATCTGGGATGTACTGGGATGCACTGGTAGGGAACTGGGATGTACTGGGAGGACACTGGAATGTCCCAGTTGACACCCACTTCCCTCCCAGTGCCTCCCAGTATATCCCAGTCTCCTCCCAGTACATCCCAGTAAATCCCAGTTTGCTCCCAGTACATCCCAGTACATCGCAGTACATTCCAGTTCCGTGCCTGTACATCCCAATACATCCCCGTTCCATGCCAGTACATCCCAGTTCCCTACCAGTTCATCCCCGTACATCCCAATTCCCTCCCGGTTCACTACCACTTCTTTCCCAGTGCCTCCCATTACATCCCAGTTCCGTCCCATTACATCCCAGTTCCGTCCCATTACATCCCAGTACATCCCAGTTCCCTCCCAGTACTGGGAGGGACCTGGGATGTACTGGGAGGCACTACAATGTGCGGGGATGCCCTGGGATGTACCGTGGAGGAACTAGGATGTACAGGCTTGTACTGGGTTGTGCCAGGTGGAACTGGCAGGGATTTGGGATGTACCAGGATCTACTAGGATGTACTGGGATGTACTGGGAGGTAACTGTTATGTACTGGGAAGGAACTGGGAGGGAACTGGGATGTACTGGGAGGGAACTGGGACGTACTGTGAGGACACTGGGATGCACTGTTATGTACTGGGAGGGAAGTGTTATGTACTGAGGGGAACTGGGACGTACTGGGATGTACTGGGAGGGAACTGTGAAGTACTGGGATGTACTGGGAGTCAACTGGGAGGGAACTGGTATGTAGTAGGATGTACTGGGTGGGAACTGGGATGTACCAGGATGTACTGGGATGTACTAGGAGGGAACTGGTATGTACTGGGAGGGAACTGGGATGTACTGGGATGTGCTGGGAGGGAACTGGGATGTGCTGGGAGGGAACTGGGATGTACTGGGAGGGAACTGGGATGTACTGGGAGGGAACTGGGATGTACTGGGAGGGAACTGGGATGTACTGGGAGGGAACTGGGATGTACTGGGGACATACTGGCAGGGAACTGGGATGTACTGGGAGGGGATTGGGATGTACTGGGAGGGAACTTGGATGTATTGGGAGGGAAGTGTTATGTACCAAGGGGGAACTGGGACGTACTGGGATGTAGTGGGAGTGAACTGTGAAGTACTGGGATGTACTTAGAGGGAACTGGGAGGCAACTGGCATGTACTGGGATGTACTGGAATGGAACTGGGAGTGAACTGTGTGTGAACTGGGAGGGAACTTGGATGTAGTGGGAGGGAACTGGGATGTACTGGGAGGGACTGGGAGGGATCTGAGATGTACTGGGCTGCACTGGTAGGGAACTGGGATGTACTGGGAGGAAACTGGAATGTCCCAGTTGACACCCACTTCCCTCCCAGTTTCCTCCCAGTATATCCCAGTTTCCTCCCAGTACATCCCAGTAAATCCAGCTCGCTGCCAGTACATGCCAATACATCGCCGTACATTCCAGTTCCGTTCCTGTACATCCCAATACATCCCCGTTCCATGCCAGTACATCCCTGTTCCCTACCAGTTCATCCCCGTACATCCCAATTCCCTCCCGGTTCACTACCACTTCTTTCCCAATGCCTCCCAATACATCCCAGTTCCGTCCCATTACATCCCAGTACATCCCAGGTCCCTCCCAGTACTGGGAGGGAACTGGGATGTACTGGGAGGCACTACAATGTGCGGGGATGTCCTGGGATGTACCGTGGAGGAACTAGGATGTACAGGCTTGTACTGGGTTGTACCGGGTGGAGCTGGCAGGGATTTTTGATGTACCAGGATCTACTGGGATGTACTGGGATGTACTGGGAGGTAACTGTTATGTACTGGGAAGGAACAGGGAGGGAACTGGGACGTACTGTGAGGACACTGGGATGCACTGGTATGTACTGGGAGGGAAGTGTTATGTACTGAGGGGAACTGGGACGTACTGGGATGTACTGGGAGGGAACTGTGAAGTACTGGGATGTACTGGGAGTGAACTGGGAGGGAACTGGTATGTAGTAGGATGTACTGGGTGGGAACTGGGATGTACCGGGAGGGAACCGGTATGTACTGGGAGGGAACTGGTATGTACTGGGAGGGAACTGGGAGGGAACTGGGATGTACTGGGAGGGAACTGGGATGTACTGGGAGGGAACTGGGATGTACTGGGAGGGAACTGGGATGTACTGGGACATACTGGCAGGGAACTGGGATGTACTGGGAGGGGATTGGGACGGACTGGGAGGGAACTGGGATGTACTGGGCTGCACTGGTAGGGAACTGAGATGTACTGGGAGGAAACTGGAATGTCCCAGTTGACACCCACTTCCCTCCCAATGCCTCCCAGTATATCCCAGTTTCCTCCCAGTATATCCCAGTTTCCTCCCAGTACATCCCAGTAAATCCCAGTTTGCTCCCAGTACATCGCAGTACATCGCAGTACATTCCAGTTCCGTTCCTGTACATCCCAATACATCCCCGTTCCATGCCAGTACATCCCAGTTTCCTACCAGTTCATCCCCGTACATCCCAATTCCCTCCCGGTTCACTACCACTTCTTTCCCAGTGCCTCCCAATACATCCCAGTTCCGTCCCATTACATCCCAGTACATCCCAGTTCCCTCCCAGTACGTCCCAGTTCCCTCCCAGTACGTCCCAGTTCCCTCCCAGTACATCCCAGGTCCCTCCCAGTACTGGGAGGGACCTGGGATGTACTGGGAGGCACTACAATGTGCGGGGATGCCCTGGGATGTACTGTGGAGGAACTAGGATGTACAGGCTTGTACTGGGTTGTACCGGGTGGAACTGGCAGGGATTTGGGATGTACCAGGATGTACTGGGATGTACTGGGAGGTAACTGTTATGTACTGGGAAGGAACAGGGAGGGAACTGGGATGTACTGGTAGGGAACTGGGATGTACTGTGAGGGAACTGGGACGTACTGTGAGGACACTGGGATGTACTGTTATGTACTGGGAGGGAAGTGTTATGTACTGAGGGGAACTGGGACGTACTGGGATGTAGTGGGAGTGAACTGTGAAGTACTGGGATGTACTTAGAGGGAACTGGGATGTACTGGGAGGGAACTTTGAAGTACTGGGATGTACTTAGAGGAAACTGGGAGGCAACTGGGATGTAGTGGGACGTACTGGAATGGAACTGGGAGTGAACTGTGTGTGAACTGGGAGGGAACTGGGATGTACTGGGAGGGTACTGGGAGGGACTGGGAGGGATCTGGGATGTACTGGGCTGCACTGGTAGGGAACTGGGATGTACTGGGAGGACACTGGAATGTCCCAGTTGACACCCACTTCCCTCCCAGTTTCCTCCCAGTAAATCCCAGTTTCCTCCCAGTAAATCCCAGTTTCCTCCCAGTAAATCCCAGTTTCCTCCCAGTAAATCCCAGTTTCCTCCCAGTAAATCCCAGTTTCCTCCCAGTAAATCCCAGTTTCCTCCCAGTAAATCCCAGTTTCCTCCCAGTAAATCCCAGTTTCCTCCCAGTAAATCCCAGTTTCCTCCCAGTAAATCCCAGTTTCCTCCCAGTAAATCCCAGTTTCCTCCCAGTAAATCCCAGTTTCCTCCCAGTAAATCCCAGTTTCCTCCCAGTAAATCCCAGTTTCCTCCCAGTAAATCCCAGTTTCCTCCCAGTAAATCCCAGTTTCCTCCCAGTAAATCCCAGTTTCCTCCCAGTAAATCCCAGTTTCCTCCCAGTAAATCCCAGTTTCCTCCCAGTAAATCCCAGTTTCCTCCCAGTAAATCCCAGTTTCCTCCCAGTAAATCCCAGTTTCCTCCCAGTAAATCCCAGTTCGCTCCCAGTAAATCCCAATACATCGCCGTACATTCCGGTTCCGTTCCTGTACATCCCAATACATCCCCGTTCCATGCCAGTACATCCCAGTTTCCTACCAGTTCATCCCCGTACATCCCAATTCCCTCCCGGTTCACTACCACTTCTTTCCCAGTGCCTCCCAATACATCCCAGTTCCGTCCCATTACATCCCAGCACATCCCAGTTCCCTCCCAGTACGTCCCAGGTCCCTCCCAGTACGTCCCAGTTCCCTCCCAGTACTGGGAGGGACCTGGGATGTACTGGGAGGCACTACAATGTGCGGGGATGCCCTGGGATGTACTGTGGAGGAACTAGGATGTACAGGCTTGTACTGGGTTGTACCGGGTGGAACTAGCAGGGATTTGAAATGTCCTAGGATCTACTGGGATGTACTGGGATGTACTGGGAGGTAACTGTTGTGTACTGGGAGTGAACTGGGAGGGAACTGGGATGTACTTGGAGGGAAATGGGAGAGAACTGAGATATACTGGAGGGAACTGGAATGGAATAAGAGGGAACTAGGACGCACTGGTCGGAAACAGGGACGGAACTGGGATGTACTGGGACGTACTGGGAGGGAACTGGGACGTACTGGGAGGGAACTGTTGTGTACTGGGAGTGAACTGGGAGGGAACTGGTATGTAGTAGGATGTACTGGGAGGGAACTGGGATGTATTGGGACGGACTGGGAGGGAACTGCGACGGACTGGGATGCACTGGTAGGGAACTGGGATGTACTGGGAGGAAACTGGAATGTCCCAGTTGACACCCACTTTCCTCCCAGTTTCCTCCCAGTATATCCCAGTTTCCTCCCAGTACATCCCGGTAAATCCCAGTTTGCTCCCAGTACATCGCAGTACATTCCAGTTCCGTTCCTGTACATCCCAATACATCCCCGTTCCATGCCAGTACATCCCAGTTTCCTACCAGTTCATCCCCGTACATCCCAATTCCCTCCCGGTTCGCTACCACTTCTTTCCCATTGCCTCCAAATACATCCCAGTTCCGTCCCATTACATCCCAGTACATCCCAGGTCCCTCCCAGTACATCCCAGGTCCCTCCCAGTACATCCCAGGTCCCTCCCAGTACATCCCAGGTCCCTCCCAGTACTGGGAGGGACCTGGGATGTACTGGGAGGCACTACAATGTGCGGGGATGCCCTGGGATGTACTGTGGAGGAACTAGGATGTACAGGCTTGTACTGGGTTGTACCGGGTGGAACTAGCAGGGATTTGGGATGTACTGGGATGTACTGGGAGGTAACTGTTATGTACTGGGAGGTAACTGTTATGGAACTGGGACGTACTGGGAGGGAACTGGGACGTACTGGGAGGGAACTGGGACGTACTGGGAGGGAACTGGGACGTACTGGGAGGGAACTGGGACGTACTGGGAGGGAACTGGGACGTACTGTTATGTACTGGGAGGGAAGTGTTATGTACAGAGGAGAAGTGGTGCGTACTGGGATGTACTGGGATGGAACTGTGAAGTACTGGGATGTACTGGGAGTGAACTGGGAGGGAACTGGTATGTAGTAGGATGTACTGGGTGGGAACTGGGATGTACCAGGATGTACTGGGAGGGAACTGGTATGTACTGGGAGGGAACTGGTATGTACTGGGAGGGAACTGGGATGTAGTGGGAGGGAACTGGGAGGGAACTGGTATGTACTGGGAGGGAACTGGTATGTACTGGGAGGGAACTGGGATGTAGTGGGAGGGAACTGGGAGGGAACTGGGATGTACTGGGACATACTGGCAGGGAACTGGGATGTACTGGGAGGGGATTGGGATGTACTGGGAGGGAACTTGGATGTATTGGGAGGGAAGTGTTATGTACCAAGGGGGAACTGGGACGTACTGGGATGTAGTGGGAGTGAACTGTGAAGTACTGGGATGTACTTAGAGGGAACTGGGATGTACTGGGAGGGAACTTTGAAGTACTGGGATGTACTTAGAGGAAACTGGGAGGCAACAGGCATGTACTGGGATGTACTGGAATGGAACTGGGAGGGAACTGTGTGTGAACTGGGAGGGAACTGTGTGTGAACTGGGAGGGAACTGTGTGTGAACTGGGAGGGAACTGGGATGTACTGTGAGGGAACTGGGATGTACTGGGAGGGACTGGGAGGGACTGGGAGGGATCTGGGATGTACTGGGCTGCACTGGTAGGGAACTGGGATGTACTGGGAGGAAACTGGAATGCCCCAGTTGACACCCACTTTCCTCCCAGTTTCTTCCCAGTATATCCCCGTTTCCTCCCAGTATATCCCAGTTTCCTCCCAGTATATCCCAGTTTCCTCCCAGTACATCCCAGTAAATCCCAGCTCGCTCCCAGTACATACCAATACATCGCCGTACATTCCAGTACATCCCAGTTTCCTACCAGTTCATCCCCTTACATCCCAATTCCCTCCCGGTTCACTACCACTTCTTTCCCAGTGCCTCCCAATACATCCCAGTTCCGTCCCATTACATCCCATTACATCCCAGTTCCGTCCCATTACATCCCAGTTCCGTCCCATTACATCCCAGTACATCCCAGTTCCCTCCCAGTACTGGGAGGGACCTGGGATGTACTGGGAGGCACTACAATGTGCGGGGATGCCCTGGGATGTACCGTGGAGGAACTAGGATGTACAGGCTTGTACTGGGTTGTGCCAGGTGGAACTGGCAGGGATTTGGGATGTACCAGGATCTACTAGGATGTACTGGGATGTACTGGGAGGTAACTGTTATGTACTGGGAAGGAACTGGGAGGGAACTGGGATGTACTGGGAGGGAACTGGGACGTACTGTGAGGACACTGGGATGCACTGTTATGTACTGGGAGGGAAGTGTTATGTACTGAGGGGAACTGGGACGTACTGGGATGTACTGGGAGGGAACTGTGAAGTACTGGGATGTACTGGGAGTCAACTGGGAGGGAACTGGTATGTAGTAGGATGTACTGGGTGGGAACTGGGATGTACCAGGATGTACTGGGATGTACTAGGAGGGAACTGGTATGTACTGGGAGGGAACTGGGATGTACTGGGATGTGCTGGGAGGGAACTGGGATGTGCTGGGAGGGAACTGGGATGTACTGGGAGGGAACTGGGATGTACTGGGAGGGAACTGGGATGTACTGGGAGGGAACTGGGATGTACTGGGGACATACTGGCAGGGAACTGGGATGTACTGGGAGGGGATTGGGATGTACTGGGAGGGAACTTGGATGTATTGGGAGGGAAGTGTTATGTACCAAGGGGGAACTGGGACGTACTGGGATGTAGTGGGAGTGAACTGTGAAGTACTGGGATGTACTTAGAGGGAACTGGGAGGCAACTGGCATGTACTGGGATGTACTGGAATGGAACTGGGAGTGAACTGTGTGTGAACTGGGAGGGAACTTGGATGTAGTGGGAGGGAACTGGGATGTACTGGGAGGGACTGGGAGGGATCTGAGATGTACTGGGCTGCACTGGTAGGGAACTGGGATGTACTGGGAGGAAACTGGAATGTCCCAGTTGACACCCACTTCCTCCCAGTTTTCTCCCAGTATATCCCAGTTTCCTCCCAGTACATCCCAGTAAATCCAGCTCGCTGCCAGTACATGCCAATACATCGCCGTACATTCCAGTTCCGTTCCTGTACATCCCAATACATCCCCGTTCCATGCCAGTACATCCCTGTTCCCTACCAGTTCATCCCCGTACATCCCAATTCCCTCCCGGTTCACTACCACTTCTTTCCCAATGCCTCCCAATACATCCCAGTTCCGTCCCATTACATCCCAGTACATCCCAGGTCCCTCCCAGTACTGGGAGGGAACTGGGATGTACTGGGAGGCACTACAATGTGCGGGGATGTCCTGGGATGTACCGTGGAGGAACTAGGATGTACAGGCTTGTACTGGGTTGTACCGGGTGGAGCTGGCAGGGATTTTTGATGTACCAGGATCTACTGGGATGTACTGGGATGTACTGGGAGGTAACTGTTATGTACTGGGAAGGAACAGGGAGGGAACTGGGATGTACTGGGAGGGAACTGGGACGTACTGTGAGGACACTGGGATGCACTGGTATGTACTGGGAGGGAAGTGTTATGTACTGAGGGGAACTGGGACGTACTGGGATGTACTGGGAGGGAACTGTGAAGTACTGGGATGTACTGGGAGTGAACTGGGAGGGAACTGGTATGTAGTAGGATGTACTGGGTGGGAACTGGGATGTACCGGGAGGGAACCGGTATGTACTGGGAGGGAACTGGTATGTACTGGGAGGGAACTGGGAGGGAACTGGGATGTACTGGGAGGGAACTGGGATGTACTGGGAGGGAACTGGGATGTACTGGGACATACTGGCAGGGAACTGGGATGTACTGGGAGGGGATTGGGACGGACTGGGAGGGAACTGGGATGTACTGGGCTGCACTGGTAGGGAACTGAGATGTACTGGGAGTAAACTGGAATGTCCCAGTTGACACCCACTTCCCTCCCAATGCCTCCCAGTATATCCCAGTTTCCTCCCAGTATATCCCAGTTTCCTCCCAGTACATCCCAGTAAATCCCAGTTTGCTCCCAGTACATCGCAGTACATCGCAGTACATTCCAGTTCCGTTCCTGTACATCCCAATACATCCCCGTTCCATGCCAGTACATCCCAGTTTCCTACCAGTTCATCCCCGTACATCCCAATTCCCTCCCGGTTCGCTACCACTTCTTTCCCAGTGCCTCCCAATACATCCCAGTTCCGTCCCATTACATCCCAGTACATCCCAGGTCCCTCCCAGTACATCCCAGGTCCCTCCCAGTACATCCCAGGTCCCTCCCAGTACATCCCAGGTCCCTCCCAGTACATCCCAGGTCCCTCCCAGTACTGGGAGGGAACTGGGATGTACTGGGAGGCACTACAATGTGCGGGGATGCCCTGGGATGTACTGTGGAGGAACTAGGATGTACAGGCTTGTACTGGGTTGTACCGGGTGGAACTGGCAGGGATTTGGGATGTACCAGGATCTACTAGGATGTACTGGGAGGTAACTGTTGTGTACTGGGAGTGAACTGGGAGGGAACTGGGATGTACTGGGAGGGAACTGGGACGTACCGTGAGGACACTGGGATGTACTGGTATGTACTGGGAGGGAAGTGTTATGTACTGAGGGGAACTGGGACGTACTGGGATGTACTGGGAGGGAACTGTGAAGTACTGGGATGTACTGGGAGTGAACTGGGAGGGAACTGGTATGTAGTGGGATGTACCAGGATGTACTGGGAGGGAACTGGTATGTACTGGGTGGGAACTGGGATGTACTGGGATGTAGTGGGAGGGAACTGGGAGGGAACTGGGATGTACTGGGAGGGAACTGGGATGTACTGGGACATAGTGGCAGGGAACTGGGATGTATTGGGAGGGGATTGGGACGGACTGGGAGGTAACTGGGATGTACTGGGCTGCACTGGTAGGGAACTGGGATGTACTGGGAGGAAACTGGAATGTCCCAGTTGACACCCACTTCCCTCCCAATGCCTCCCAGTATATCCCAGTTTCCTCCCAGTATATCCCAGTTTCCTCCCAGCACATCCCAGTAAATCCCAGCTCGCTGCCAGTACATGCCAATACATCGCTGTACATTCCAGTTCTGTTCCTGTACATCCCAATACATCCCCGTTCCATGCCAGTACATCCCAGTTTCCTACCAGTTCATCCCCGTACATCCCAATTCCCTCCCGGTTCACTACCACTTCTTTCCCAGTGCCTCCCAATACATCCCAGTTCCGTCCCATTACATCCCAGTACATCCCAGTTCCCTCCCAGTACATCCCAGTTCCCTCCCAGTACTGCGAGGGAGCTGGGATGTCCTGGGAGGCACTACAATGTGCGGGGATGTCCTGGGATGTACCGTGGAGGAACTAGGATGTACAGGCTTGTACTGGGTTGTACCGGGTGGAACTGGCAGGGATTTGGGATGTACCAGGATCTACTGGGATGTACTGGGAGGTAACTGTTGTGTACTGGGAGTGAACTGGTAGGGACCTGGGATGTACTGGAAGGCACTACAATGTGCGGGGATGCACAGGGATGTACTGTGGAGGAACTAGGATGTACAGGCTTGTACTCGGTTGTACCGGGTGGAACTGGCAGGGATTTGAAATGTCCTAGTATCTACTAGGATGTACTGGGATGTACTGGGAGGTAACTGTTGTGTACTGGGAGTGAACTGGGAGGGAACTGTGAAGTACTGGGATGTACTTAGAGGGAACTGGGATGTACTGGGAGGGAACTGGGATGTACTGGGTGGAAAGTGTTGGGAATTGGGATTTACTGGGAGGGAACTGGGATGGACTGGGAGGGAACTGGGATGTAGTGGGACATACTGGGAGGGAACTGGGATGTACTGGGGTGTACTGGGAGGGAATTGTTATGTACCGAGGGGGAACTGGGATGTAGTGGGAGTGAACTGTGAAGTACTGGGATGTACTTAGAGGGAAGTGGGAGGGAACTTGAATGTAGTGGGAGGGAACTGGGATTTACTTGGAGGAAAGTGGCATGTACTGGGATGTACTGGAATGGAACTGGGAGTGAACTGTGTGTGAACTGTGAGGGAACTGGGATGTACTGGGACGTACTGGGACAGACTGGGAGGGATCTGGGATGTACTGGGAGGGATCTGGGATGTACTGGGAGGCACTACAATGTGCGGGGATGCCGTAGGATGTACTGTGGAGGAACTAGGATGTACAGGCTTGTACTGGGTTGTACCGGGTGGAACTGGCAGGGATTTGGGATGTACCAGGATCTACTGGGATGTACTGGGAGGTAACTGTTATGTACTGGGAAGGAACAGGGAGGGAACTGGGATGTACTGGTAGGGAACTGGGATGTACTGTGAGGGAACTGGGACGTACTGTGAGGACACTGGGATGTACTGTTATGTACTGGGAGGGAAGTGTTATGTACTGAGGGGAACTGGGACGTACTGGGATGTACTGGGAGGGAACTGTGAAGTACTGGGATGTACTGGGAGTGAACTGGGAGGGAACTGGTATGTAGTAGGATGTACTGGGTGGGAACTGGGATGTACTGGGATTTACTGGGAGGGAACTGGGATTTACTGGGAGGGAACTGGGATGTACTGGGACATACTGGCAGGGAACTGGGATGTACTGTGAGGGGATTGGGACGGACTGGGAGGGAACTGGGATGTACTGGGCTGCACTGGTAGGGAACTGGGATGTACTGGGAGGAAACTGGAATGTCCCAGTTGACACCCACTTCCCTCCCAATGCCTCCCAGTATATCCCAGTTTCCTCCCAGTATATCCCAGTTTCCTCCCAGTACATCCCAGTAAATCCCAGCTCGCTGCCAGTACATGCCAATACATCGCTGTACATTCCAGTTCTGTTCCTGTACATCCCAATACATCCCCGTTCCATGCCAGTACATCCCAGTTCCCTACCAGTTCATCCCCGTACATCCCAATTCCCTCCCGGTTCACTACCACTTCTTTCCCAGTTCCGTCCCATTACATCCCAGTACATCCCAGGTCCCTCCCAGTACATCCCAGGTCCCTCCCAGTACATCCCAGGTCCCTCCCAGTACATCCCAGGTCCCTCCCAGTACTGGGAGGGAACTGGGATGTACTGGGAGGCACTACAATGTGCGGGGATGCCCTGGGATGTACTGTGGAGGAACTAGGATGTACAGGCTTGTACTGGGTTGTACCGGGTGGAACTGGCAGGGATTTGGGATGTACCAGGATCTACTGGGATGTACTGGGAGGTAACTGTTATGTACTGGGAAGGAACAGGGAGGGAACTGGGATGTACTGGTAGGGAACTGGGATGTACTGTGAGGGAACTGGGACGTACTGTGAGGACACTGGGATGTAGTGTTATGTACTGAGGGGAACTGGGACGTACTGGGATGTACTGGGAGGGAACTGTGAAGTACTGGGATGTACTGGGAGTGAACTGGGAGGGAAATGGTATGTAGTAGGATGTACTGGGTGGGAACTGGGATGTACCGGGAGGGAACTGGTATGTACTGGGAGGGAACTGGGATGTACTGGGATGTAGTGGGAGGGAACTGGGAGGGAACTGGTATGTACTGGGAGGGAACTGGTATGTACTGGGAGGGAACTGGGATGTACTGGGACATACTGGCAGGGAACTGGGATGTACTGGGAGGGGATTGGGACGGACTGGGAGGGAACTGGGATGTACTGGGCTGCACTGGTAGGGAACTGAGATGTACTGGGAGGAAACTGGAATGTCCCAGTTGACACCCACTTCCCTCCCAATGCCTTCCAGTATATCCCAGTTTCCTCCCAGTATATCCCAGTTTCCTCCCAGTACATCCCAGTAAATCCCAGTTTGCTCCCAGTACATCGCAGTACATTCCAGTTCCGTTCCTGTACATCCCAATACATCCCCGTTCCATGCCAGTACATCCCAGTTTCCTACCAGTTCATCCCCGTACATCCCAATTCCCTCCCGGTTCACTACCACTTCTTTCCCAGTGCCTCCCAATACATCCCAGTTCCGTCCCATTACATCCCAGTACATCCCAGTTCCCTCCCAGTACGTCCCAGTTCCCTCCCAGTACATCCCAGGTCCCTCCCAGTACTGGGAGGGACCTGGGATGTACTGGGAGGCACTACAATGTGCGGGGATGCCCTGGGATGTACTGTGGAGGAACTAGGATGTACAGGCTTGTACTGGGTTGTACCGGGTGGAACTGGCAGGGATTTGGGATGTACCAGGATCTACTGGGATGTACTGGGATGTACTGGGAGGTATCTGTTATGTACTGGGAGTGAACTGGGAGGGAACTGGGATGTACTGGGACGGACTGGGAGGGAACTGGGACGGACTGGGATGCACTGGTAGGGAACTGGGATGTACTGGGAGGAAACTGGAATGTCCCAGTTGACACCCACTTTCCTCCCAGTTTCCTCCCAGTACATCCCAGTAAATCCCAGTTTGCTCCCAGTACATCCCTGTACATTCTAGTTCCGTTCCTGTACATCCCAATACATCCCCGTTCCATGCCAGTACATCCCAGTTCCCTACCAGTTCATCCCCGTACATCCCAATTCCCTCCCGGTTCGCTACCACTTCTTTCCCAGTGCCTCCCAATACATCCCAGTTCCGTCCCATTACATCCCAGTACATCCCAGTTCCCTCCCAGTACATCCCAGGTCCCTCCCAGTACATCCCAGGTCCCTCCCCGTTAATCCTAGGTCCCTCCCAGTACTGGGAGGGAACTGGGATGTACTGGGAGGCACTACAATGTGCGGGGATGCCCTGGGATGTACTGTGGAGGAACTAGGATGTACAGGCTTGTACTGGGTTGTACCGGGTGGAACTGGCAGGGATTTGGAATGTACCAGGATCTACTAGGATGTACTGGGAGGTAACTGTTATGTACTGGGAGTGAACTGGTAGGGAACTGGGATGTACTGGGAGGGAACTGGGACGTACCGTGAGGACACTGGGATGTACTGTTATGTACTGGGAGGGAAGTGTTATGTACTGAGGGGAACTGGGACGTACTGGGATGTACTGGGAGGGAACTGTGAAGTACTGGGATGTACTGGGAGTGAACTGGGAGGGAACTGGTATGTAGTGGGATGTACCAGGATGTACTGGGAGGGAACTGGTATGTACTGGGAGGGAACTGGGATGTACTGGGATGTAGTGGGAGGGAACTGGGAGGGAACTGGGATGTACTGGGAGGGAACTGGGATGTACTGGGAGGGAACTGGGATGTACTGGGACATAGTGGCAGGGAACCGGGATGTACTGGGAGGGGATTGGGACGGACTGGGAGGGAACTGGGATGTACTGGGCTGCACTGGTAGGGAACTGGGATGTACTGGGAGGAAACTGGAATGTCCCAGTTGACACCCACTTCCCTCCCAATGCCTCCCAGTATATCCCAGTTTCCTCCCAGTATATCCCAGTTTCCTCCCAGCACATCCCAGTAAATCCCAGCTTGCTCCCAGTACATGCCAATACATCGCTGTACATTCCAGTTCTGTTCCTGTACATCCCAATACATCCCCGTTCCATGCCAGTACATCCCAGTTTCCTACCAGTTCATCCCCGTACATCCCAGTTCCCTCCCGGTTCACTACCACTTCTTTCCCAGTGCCTCCCAATACATCCCAGTTCCGTCCCATTACATCTCAGTACATCCCAGTTCCCTCCCAGTACATCCCAGTTCCCTCCCAGTACTGCGAGGGAACTGGGATGTACTGGGAGGCACTACAATGTGCGGGGATGTCCTGGGATGTACCGTGGAGGAACTAGGATGTACAGGCTTGTACTGGGTTGTACCGGGTGGAACTGGCAGGGATTTGGGATGTACCAGGATCTACTGGGATGTACTGGGAGGTAACTGTTATGTACTGGGAAGGAACAGGGAGGGAACTGGGATGTACTGGGAGGAAACTGGGATGTACTGTGAGGGAACTGGGACGTACTGTGAGGACACTGGGATGTACTGTTATGTGCTGGGAGGGAAGTGTTATGTACTGAGGGGAACTGGTGCGTACTGGGATGTACTGGGATGGAACTGTGAAGTACTGGGATGTACTGGGAGTGAACTGGGAGGGAACTGGTATGTAGTAGGATGTACTGGGTGGGAACTGGGATGTACTGGGATGTACTGGGAGGGAACTGGTATGTACTGGGAGGGAACTGGGATGTACTGGGAGGGAACTGGGATGTACTGGGACATACTGGCAGGGAACTGGGATGTACTGTGAGGGGATTGGGACGGACTGGGAGGGAACTGGGATGTACTGGGCTGCACTGGTAGGGAACTGGGATGTACTGGGAGGAAACTGGAATGTCCCAGTTGACACCCACTTCCCTCCCAATGCCTCCCAGTATATCCCAGTTTCCTCCCAGTATATCCCAGTTTCCTCCCAGTACATCCCAGTAAATCCCAGCTCGCTGCCAGTACATGCCAATACATCGCTGTACATTCCAGTTCTGTTCCTGTACATCCCAATACATCCCCGTTCCATGCCAGTACATCCCAGTTCCCTACCAGTTCATCCCCGTACATCCCAATTCCCTCCCGGTTCACTACCACTTCTTTCCCAGTTCCGTCCCATTACATCCCAGTACATCCCAGGTCCCTCCCAGTACATCCCAGGTCCCTCCCAGTACATCCCAGGTCCCTCCCAGTACATCCCAGGTCCCTCCCAGTACATCCCAGGTCCCTCCCAGTACTGGGAGGGAACTGGGATGTACTGGGAGGCACTACAATGTGCGGGGATGCCCTGGGATGTACTGTGGAGGAACTAGGATGTACAGGCTTGTACTGGGTTGTACCGGGTGGAACTGGCAGGGATTTGGGATGTACCAGGATCTACTGGGATGTACTGGGAGGTAACTGTTATGTACTGGGAAGGAACAGGGAGGGAACTGGGATGTACTGGTAGGGAACTGGGATGTACTGTGAGGGAACTGGGACGTACTGTGAGGACACTGGGATGTAGTGTTATGTACTGAGGGGAACTGGGACGTACTGGGATGTACTGGGAGGGAACTGTGAAGTACTGGGATGTACTGGGAGGGAACTGGGAGGGAAATGGTATGTAGTAGGATGTACTGGGTGGGAACTGGGATGTACCGGGAGGGAACTGGTATGTACTGGGAGGGAACTGGGATGTACTGGGATGTAGTGGGAGGGAACTGGGAGGGAACTGGTATGTACTGGGAGGGAACTGGTATGTACTGGGAGGGAACTGGGATGTACTGGGACATACTGGCAGGGAACTGGGATGTACTGGGAGGGGATTGGGACGGACTGGGAGGGAACTGGGATGTACTGGGCTGCACTGGTAGGGAACTGAGATGTACTGGGAGGAAACTGGAATGTCCCAGTTGACACCCACTTCCCTCCCAATGCCTTCCAGTATATCCCAGTTTCCTCCCAGTATATCCCAGTTTCCTCCCAGTACATCCCAGTAAATCCCAGTTTGCTCCCAGTACATCCCAGTACATTCCAGTTCCGTTCCTGTACATCCCAATACATCCCCGTTCCATGCCAGTACATCCCAGTTTCCTACCAGTTCATCCCCGTACATCCCAGTTCCCTCCCGGTTCACTACCACTTCTTTCCCAGTGCCTCCCAATACATCCCAGTTCCGTCCCATTACATCTCAGTACATCCCAGGTCCCTCCCAGTACATCCCAGGTCCCTCCCAGTACTGGGAGGGAACTGGGATGTACTGGGAGGCACTACAATGTGCGGGGATGTCCTGGGATGTACCGTGGAGGAACTAGGATGTACAGGCTTGTACTGGGTTGTACCGGGTGGAACTGGCAGGGATTTGGGATGTACCAGGATCTACTGGGATGTACTGGGAGGTAACTGTTATGTACTGGGAAGGAACAGGGAGGAAACTGGGATGTACTGTGAGGGAACTGGGACGTACTGTGAGGACACTGGGATGTACTGTTATGTGCTGGGAGGGAAGTGTTATGTACTGAGGGGAACTGGTGCGTACTGGGATGTACTGGGATGGAACTGTGAAGTATTGGGATGTACTGGGAGTGAACTGGGAGGGAACTGGTATGTAGTAGGATGTACTGGGTGGGAACTGGGATGTACTGGGATGTACTGGGAGGGAACTGGTATGTACTGGGAGGGAACTGGGATGTACTGGGAGGGAACTGGGATGTACTGGGACATACTGGCAGGGAACTGGGATGTACTGGGAGGGGTTTGGGACGGACTGGGAGGGAACTGGGATGTACTGGGCTGCACTGGTAGGGAACTGGGATGTACTGGGAGGAAACTGGAATGTCCCAGTTGACACCCACTTCCCTCCCAATGCCTCCCAGTATATCCCAGTTTCCTCCCAGTACATCCCAGTAAATCCCAGCTTGCTCCCAGTACATGCCAATACATCGCTGTACATTCCAGTTCTGTTCCTGTACATCCCAATACATCCCCGTTCCATGCCAGTACATCCCAGTTTCCTACCAGTTCATCCCCGTACATCCCAATTCCCTCCCGGTTCACTACCACTTCTTTCCCAGTGCCTCCCAATACATCCCAGTTCCGTCCCATTACATCCCAGTACATCCCAGTTCCCTCCCAGTACATCCCAGGTCCCTCCCAGTACTGGGAGGGAACTGGGATGTACTGGGAGGCACTACAATGTGCGGGGATGCCCTGGGATGTACTGTGGAGGAACTAGGATGTACAGGCTTGTACTGGGTTGTACCGGGTGGAACTGGCAGGGATTTGGGATGTACCAGGATCTACTGGGATGTACTGGGAGGTAACTGTTATGTACTGGGAAGGAACAGGGAGGGAACTGGGATGTACTGGGAGGGAACTGGGACGTACTGTGAGGACACTGGGATGTACTGTTATGTACTGGGAGGGAAGTGTTATGTACTGAGGGGAACTGGGACGTACTGGGACGTGCTGGGAGGGAACTATGAAGTATTGGGATGTACTTAGAGGGAACTGGGATGTACTGGGAGGGAACTGGGAGTGAACTGGGAGGGAACTGTGAAGTACTGGGATGTACTGGGAGGGAACTGGGATGTACTGGGAGGGAACTGGGATGTACTGGGTGGAAAGTGTTGGGAATTGGGATTTACTGGGAGGGAACTGGGATGGACTGGGAGGGAACTGGGATGTAGTGGGACATACTGGGAGGGAACTGGGATGTACTGGGGTGTACTGGGAGGGAACTGTTATGTACCGAGGGGGAACTGGGATGTAGTGGGAGTGAACTGTGAAGTACTGGGATGTACTAAGAGGGAAGTGGGAGGGAACTTGGATGTAGTGGGAGGGAACTGGGGTTTACTTGGAGGAAAGTGGCATGTACTGGGATGTACTGGAATGGAACTGGGAGTGAACTGTGTGTGAACTGTGAGGGAACTGGGATGTACTGTGAGGGAACTGGGATGTACTGGGATGTACTGGGACGGACTGGGAGGGAACTGGGATGTACTGGGAGGGATCTGGGATGTACTGGGCTGCACTGGTAGGGAACTGGGATGTACTGGGAGGAAACTGGAATGTCCCAGTTGACACCCACTTCCCTCCCAGTGCCTCCCAGTATATCCCAGTTTCCTCCCAGTACATCCCAGTAAATCCCAGTTTGCTCCCAGTACATCCCAGTACATCCCAGTACATTCCAGTTCCGTTCCTGACATCCCAATACATCCCCGTTCCATGCCAGTACATCCCAGTTCCCTACCAGTTCATCCCCGTACATCCCAATTCCTCCCGGTTCACTACCACTTCTTTCCCAGTTCCGTCCCATTACATACCAGTTCCGTCCCATTACATCCCAGTACATCCCAGGTCCCTCCCAGTACGTCCCAGTTCCCTCCCAGTACATCCCAGTTCCCTCCCAGTACTGGGAGGGAACTGGGATGTACTGGGAGGCACTACAATGTGCGGGGATGCCGTGGGATGTACTGTGGAGGAACTAGGATGTACAGGCTTGTACTGCGTTGTACCGGGTGGAACTGGCAGGGATTTGGGATGTACCAGGATCTACTGGGATGTACTGGGAGGTAACTGTTATGTACTGGGAAGGAACAGGGAGGGAACTGGGATGTACTGGTAGGGAACTGGGATGTACTGGGAGGGAACTGGGACGTACCGTGAGGACACTGGGATGTACTGGTATGTACTGGGAGGGAAGTGTTATGTACTGAGGGGAACTGGGACGTACTGGGATGTACTGGGAGGGAACTGTGAAGTACTGGGATGTACTGGGAGTGAACTGGGAGGGAACTGGTATGTACTGGGAGGGAACTGGGATGTAGTGGGAGGGAACTGGGAGGGAACTGGGATGTACTGGGAGGGAACTGGGATGTACTGGGAGGGAACTGGGATGTACTGGGACATACTGGCAGGGAACTGGGATGTACTGGGAGGGGATTGGGACGGACTGGGAGGGAACTGGGATGTACTGGGCTGCACTGGTAGGGAACTGGGATGTACTGGGAGGAAACTGGAATGTCCCAGTTGACACCCACTTCCCTCCCAATGCCTCCCAGTATATCCCAGTTTCCTCCCAGTATATCCCAGTTTCCTCCCAGTACATCCCAGTAAATCCCAGCTCGCTGCCAGTACATGCCAATACATCGCTGTACATTCCAGTTCTGTTCCTGTACATCCCAATACATCCCCGTTCCATGCCAGTACATCCCAGTTCCCTACCAGTTCATCCCCGTACATCCCAATTCCCTCCCGGTTCACTACCACTTCTTTCCCAGTTCCGTCCCATTACATCCCAGTTCCGTCCCATTACATCCCAGTACATCCCAGTTCCCTCCCAGTACATCCCAGTTCCCTCCCAGTACTGGGAGGGAACTGGGATGTACTGGGAGGCACTACAATGTGCGGGGATGCCGTGGGATGTACTGTGGAGGAACTAGGATGTACAGGCTTGTACTGGGTTGTACCGGGTGGAACTGGCAGGGATTTGGGATGTACCAGGATCTACTGGGATGTACTGGGAGGTAACTGTTATGTACTGGGAAGGAACAGGGAGGGAACTGGGATGTACTGGGAGGGAACTGGGACGTACTGTGAGGACACTGGGATGTACTGGTATGTACTGGGAGGGAAGTGTTATGTACTGAGGGGAACTGGGACGTACTGGGATGTACTGGGAGAGAACTGTGAAGTACTGGGATGTACTGGGAGTGAACTGGGAGGGAACTGGTATGTAGTAGGATGTACTGGGTGGGAACTGGGATGTACCAGGATGTACTGGGATGTACTGGGAGGGAACTGGTATGTACTGGGAGGGAACTGGGATGTACTGGGATGTAGTGGGAGGGAACTGGGAGGGAACTGGGATGTACTGGGAGGGAACTGGGATGTACTGGGAGGGAACTGGGATGTACTGTGACATACTGGCAGGGAACTGGGATGTACTGGGAGGGGATTGGGACGGACTGGGAGGGAACTGGGATGTACTGGGCTGCACTGGTAGGGAACTGAGATGTACTGGGAGGAAACTGGAATGTCCCAGTTGACACCCACTTCCCTCCCAATGCCTCCCAGTATATCCCAGTTTCCTCCCAGTATATCCCAGTTTCCTCCCAGTACATCCCAGTAAATCCCAGTTTGCTCCCAGTACATCCCAGTACATCGCAGTACATTCCAGTTCCGTTCCTGTACATCCCAATACATCCCCGTTCCATGCCAGTACATCCCAGTTTCCTACCAGTTCATCCCCGTACATTCCAGTTCCCTCCCGGTTCACTACCACTTCTTTCCCAGTGCCTCCCAATACATCCCAGTTCCGTCCCATTACATCTCAGTACATCCCAGTTCCCTCCCAGTACGTCCCAGTTCCCTCCCAGTACATCCCAGTTCCCTCCCAGTACTGGGAGGGAACTGGGATGTACTGGGAGGCACTACAATGTGCGGGGATGCCCTGGGATGTACCGTGGAGGAACTAGGATGTACAGGCTTGTACTGGGTTGTACCGGGTGGAACTGGCAGGGATTTGGGATGTACCAGGATCTACTGGGATGTACTGGGATGTACTGGGAGGTAACTGTTGTGTACTGGGAGTGAACTGGGAGAGAACTGGGATGTACTGGGAGGGAACTGGGATGTACTGTGAGGACACTGGGATGTACTGGTATGTACTGGGAGGGAAGTGTTATGTACTGAGGGGAACTGGGATGTACTGGGACGTGCTGGGAGGGAACTATGAAGTATTGGGATGTACTTAGAGGGAACTGGGATGTACTGGGAGTGAACTGGGAGAGAACTGTGAAGTACTGGTATGTACTGGGAGGGAACTGGTATGTACTGGGAGGGAACTGGGATGTACTGGGTGGAAAGTGTTGGGAATTGGGATTTACTGGGAGGGTACTGGGATGTAGTGGGACATACTGGGAGGGAACTGGGATGTACTGGGGTGTACTGGGAGGGAACTGTTATGTACCGAGGGGGAACTGGGATGTACTGGGAGTGAACTGTGAAGTACTGGGATGTACTTAGAGGGAAGTGGGAGGGAACTTGGATGTAGTGGGAGGGAACTGGGGTTTACTTGGAGGAAAGTGGCATGTACTGGGATGTACTGGAATGGAACTGGGAGTGAACTGTGTGTGAACTGTGAGGGAACTGGGATGTACTGTGAGGGAACTGGGATGTACTGGGATGTACTGGGACGGACTGGGAGGGAACTGGGATGTACTGGGAGGGATCTGGGATGTACTGGGCTGCACTGGTAGGGAGCTGGGATGTGCTGGGAGGAAACTGGAATGTCCCAGTTGACACCCACTTCCCTCCCAGTGCCTCCCAGTATATCCCAGTTTCCTCCCAGTACATCCCAGTAAATCCCAGTTTGCTCCCAGTACATCCCAGTACATCACAGTACATTCCAGTTCCGTTCCTGTACATCCCAATACATCCCCGTTCCATGCCAGTACATCCCAGTTCCCTACCAGTTCATCCCCGTACATCCCAATTCCCTCCCGGTTCACTACCACTTCTTTCCCAGTTCCGTCCCATTACATCCCAGTTCCGTCCCATTACATCCCAGTACATCCCAGTTCCCTCCCAGTACATCCCAGGTCCCTCCCAGTACTAGGAGGAAGCTGGGATGTACTGGGAGGCACTACAATGTGCGGGGATGCCCTGGGATGTACTGTGGAGGAACTAGGATGTACAGGCTTGTACTGGGTTGTACCGGGTGGAACTGGCAGGGATTTGGGATGTACCAGGATCTACTGGGATGTACTGGGAGGTAACTGTTATGTACTGGGAAGGAACTGGGAGGGAACTGGGATGTACTGGGAGGGAACTGGGACGTACTGTGAGGACACTGGGATGTACTGGTATGTACTGGGAGGGAAGTGTTATGTACTGAGGGGAACTGGGACGTACTGGGATGTACTGGGAGGGAACTGTGAAGTACTGGGATGTACTGGGAGTGAACTGGGAGGGAACTGGTATGTAGTAGGATGTACTGGGTGGGAACTGGGATGTACCAGGATGTACTGGGATGTACTGGGAGGGAACTGGTATGTACTGGGAGGGAACTGGGATGTACTGGGATGTAGTGGGAGGGAACTGGGAGGGAACTGGTATGTACTGGGAGGGAACTGGTATGTACTGGGAGGGAACTGGGATGTACTGGGACATACTGGCAGGGAACTGGGATGTACTGGGAGGGGATTGGGACGGACTGGGAGGGAACTGGGATGTACTGGGCTGCACTGGTAGGGAACTGGGATGTACTGGGAGGAAACTGGAATGTCCCAGTTGACACCCACTTCCCTCCCAATGCCTCCCAGTATATCCCAGTTTCCTCCCAGTATATCCCAGTTTCCTCCCAGTACATCCCAGTAAATCCCAGCTCGCTGCCAGTACATGCCAATACATCGCTGTACATTCCAGTTCTGTTCCTGTACATCCCAATACATCCCCGTTCCATGCCAGTACATCCCAGTTCCCTACCAGTTCATCCCCGTACATCCCAATTCCCTCCCGGTTCACTACCACTTCTTTCCCAGTTCCGTCCCATTACATCCCAGTTCCGTCCCATTACATCCCAGTACATCCCAGTTCCCTCCCAGTACATCCCAGTTCCCTCCCAGTACTGGGAGGGAACTGGGATGTACTGGGAGGCACTACAATGTGCGGGGATGCCGTGGGATGTACTGTGGAGGAACTAGGATGTACAGGCTTGTACTGGGTTGTACCGGGTGGAACTGGCAGGGATTTGGGATGTACCAGGATCTACTGGGATGTACTGGGAGGTAACTGTTATGTACTGGGAAGGAACAGGGAGGGAACTGGGATGTACTGGGAGGGAACTGGGACGTACTGTGAGGACACTGGGATGTACTGGTATGTACTGGGAGGGAAGTGTTATGTACTGAGGGGAACTGGGACGTACTGGGATGTACTGGGAGAGAACTGTGAAGTACTGGGATGTACTGGGAGTGAACTGGGAGGGAACTGGTATGTAGTAGGATGTACTGGGTGGGAACTGGGATGTACCGGGATGTACTGGGAGGGAACTGGTATGTACTGGGAGGGAACTGGGATGTACTGGGATGTAGTGGGAGGGAACTGGGAGGGAACTGGGATGTACTGGGAGGGAACTGGGATGTACTGGGAGGGAACTGGGATGTACTGTGACATACTGGCAGGGAACTGGGATGTACTGGGAGGGGATTGGGACGGACTGGGAGGGAACTGGGATGTACTGGGCTGCACTGGTAGGGAACTGAGATGTACTGGGAGGAAACTGGAATGTCCCAGTTGACACCCACTTCCCTCCCAATGCCTCCCAGTATATCCCAGTTTCCTCCCAGTATATCCCAGTTTCCTCCCAGTACATCCCGGTAAATCCCAGTTTGCTCCCAGTACATCGCAGTACATTCCAGTTCCGTTCCTGTACATCCCAATACATCCCCGTTCCATGCCAGTACATCCCAGTTTCCTACCAGTTCATCCCCGTACATCCCAATTCCCTCCCGGTTCACTACCACTTCTTTCCCAGTGTCTCCCAATACATCCCAGTTCCGTCCCATTACATCCCAGTACATCCCAGTTCCCTCCCAGTACGTCCCAGTTCCCTCCCAGTACATCCCAGTTCCCTCTCAGTACTGGGAGGGACCTGGGATGTACTGGGAGGCACTACAATGTGCGGGGATGCCCTGGGATGTACTGTGGAGGAACTAGGATGTACAGGCTTGTACTGGGTTGTACCGGGTGGAACTGGCAGGGATTTGGGATGTACTGGGATGTACTGGGATGTACTGGGAGGTAACTGTTATGTACTGGGAGTGAACTGGGAGGGAACTGGGACGTACTGGTAGGGTACTGGGATGTACTGGGAGGGAACTGGGACGTACTGTGAGGACACTGGGATGTACTGTTATGTACTGGGAGGGAAGTGTTATGTACAGAGGGGAACTGGTGCGTACTGGGATGTACTGGGATGGAACTGTGAAGTACTGGGATGTACTGGGAGTGAACTGGGAGGGAACTGGTATGTAGTAGGATGTACTGGGTGGGAACTGGGATGTACCAGGATGTACTGGGATGTACTGAGAGGGAACTGGTATGTACTGGGAGGGAACTGGGATGTAGTGGGAGGGAACTGGGAGGGAACTGGTATGTACTGGGAGGGAACTGGTATGTACTGGGAGGGAACTGGGATGTACTGGGACATACTGGCAGGGAACTGGGATGTACTGGGAGGGGATTGGGATGTACTGGGAGGGAACTTGGATGTATTGGGAGGGAAGTGTTATGTACCAAGGGGGAACTGGGACGTACTGGGATGTAGTGGGAGTGAACTGTGAAGTACTGCGATGTACTGTGAGGGAACTGGGATGTACTGGGAGGGAACTTTAAAGTACTGGGATGTACTTAGAGGAAACTGGGAGGCAACTGGCATGTACTGGGATGTACTGGAATGGAACTGGGAGTGAACTGTGTGTGAACTGGGAGGGAACTGGGATGTACTGGGATGTACTGGGAGGGACTGGGAGGGATCTGGGATGTCCCAGTTGACACCCACTTCCCTCCCAGTGCCTCCCAGTATATCCCAGTTTCCTCCCAGTACATCCCAGTAAATCCCAGCTCGCTGCCAGTACATCCCAATACATCGCTGTACATTCCAGTTCTGTTCCTGTCCATCCCAATACATTCCCGTTCCATGCCAGTACATCCCAGTTCCCTACCAGTTCATCCCCGTACATCCCAATTCCCTCCCGGTTCGCTACCACTTCTTTCCCAGTTCCGTCCCATTACATCCCAGTTCCGTCCCATTACATCCCAGTACATCCCAGTTCCCTCCCAGTACATCCCAGTTCCCTCCCAGTACATCCCAGGTCCCTCCCAGTACATCCCAGGTCCCTCCCAGTACTGGGAGGGAACTGGGATGTACTGGGAGGCACTACAATGTGCGGGGATGCCCTGGGATGTACTGTGGAGGAACTAGGATGTACAGGCTTGTACTGGGTTGTACCGGGTGGAACTAGCAGGGATTTGGGATGTACCAGGATCTACTGGGATGTACTGGGATGTACTGGGAGGTAACTGTTATGTACTGGGAAGGAACTGGGAGGGAACTGGGATGTACTGTGAGGGAACTGGGACGTACTGTGAGGACACTGGGATGTACTGTTATGTACTGGGAGGGAAGTGTTATGTACTGAGGGGAACTGGGACGTACTGGGATGTACTGGGAGGGAACTGTGAAGTACTGGGATGTACTGGGAGTGAACTGGGAGGGAACTGGTATGTAGTAGGATGTACTGGGTGGGAACTGGGATGTACTGGGCTGCACTGGTAGGGAACAGGGATGTACTGGGAGGAAACTGGAATGTACCAGTTGACACCCACTTCCCTCCCAATGCCTCCCAGTATATCCCAGTTTCCTCCCAGTATATCCCAGTTTCCTCCCAGTACATCCCAGTAAATCCCAGCTCGCTCCCAGTACATCCCAATACATCGCTGTACATTCCAGTTCTGTTCCTGTCCATCCCAATACATCCCCGTTCCATGCCAGTACATCCCAGTTTCCTACCAGTTCATCCCCGTACATCCCAATTCCCTCCCGGTTCACTACCACTTCTTTCCCAGTGCCTCCCAATACATCCCAGTTCCGTCCCATTACATCCCAGTACATCTCAGTTCCCTCCCAGTACGTCCCAGTTCCCTCCCAGTACGTCCCAGTTCCCTCCCAGTACATCCCAGTTCCGTTCCTGTACATCCCAGGTCCCTCCCAGTGCTGGGAGGGAACTGGGATGTACTGGGAGGCACTACAATGTGCGGGGATGCCCTGGGATGTACTGTGGAGGAACTAGGATGTACAGGCTTGTACTGGGTTGTACCGGGTGGAACTGGCATGGATTTGGGATGTACCAGGATCTACTGGGATGTACTGGGATGTACTGGGAGGTAACTGTTATGTACTGGGAGTGAACTGGGAGGGACCTGGGATGTACTGGGAGGCACTACAATGTGCGGGGATGCCCTGGGATGTACCGTGGAGGAACTAGGATGTACAGGCTTGTACTGGGTTGTACCGGGTGGAACTGGCAGGGATTTGGGATGTACCAGGATGTACTGGGATGTACTGGGAGGTAACTGTTATGTACTGGGAGGGAACTGGGAGGGAACTGGGACGTACTGGTAGGGAACTGGGATGTACTGGGAGGGAACTGGGACGTACTGTGAGGACACTGGGATGTACTGTTATGTACTGGGAGGGAAGTGTTATGTACTGAGGGGAACTGGTGCGTACTGGGATGTACTGGGATGGAACTGTGAAGTTCGGGGATGTACTGGGAGTGAACTGGGAGGGAACTGGTATGTAGTAGGATGTACTGGGTGGGAACTGGGATGTACCAGGATGTACTGGGATATACTGGGAGGGAACTGGGATGTAGTGGGAGGGAACTGGTATGTACTGGGAGGGAACTGGGATGTACTGGGACATACTGGCAGGGAACTGGGATGTACTGGGAGGGGATTGGGATGTACTGGGAGGGAACTTGGATGTATTGGGAGGGAAGTGTTATGTACCAAGGGGGAACTGGGACGTACTGGGATGTAGTGGGAGTGAACTGTGAAGTACTGGGATGTACTGTGAGGGAACTGGGATGTACTGGGAGGGAACTTTAAAGTACTGGGATGTACTTAGAGGAAACTGGGAGGCAACTGGCATGTACTGGGATGTACTGGAATGGAACTGGGAGTGAACTGTGTGTGAACTGGGAGGGAACTGGGATGTACTGTGAGGGAACTGGGATGTACTGGGATGTACTGGGAGGGACTGGGAGGGATCTGGGATGTACTGGGCTGCACTGGTAGGGAACTGGGATGTACTGGGAGGAAACTGGAATGTCCCAGTTGACACCCACTTCCCTCCCAGTTTCCTCCCAGTATATCCCAGTTTCCTCCCAGTATATCCCAGTTTCCTCCCAGTACATCCCAGTAAATCCCAGTTCGCTCCCAGTACATCCCAATACATCGCCGTACATTCCAGTTCCGTTCCTGTCCATCCCAATACATCCCCGTTCCATGCCAGTACATCCCAGTTTCCTGCCAGTTCATCCCCGTACATCCCAATTCCCTCCCGGTTCACTACCACTTCTTTCCCAGTGCCTCCCAATACATCCCAGTTCCGTCCCATTACATCCCAGTACATCCCAGTTCCCTCCCAGTACGTCCCAGTTCCCTCCCAGTACGTCCCAGTTCCCTCCCAGTACATCCCAGGTCCCTCCCAGTACTGGGAGGGAACTGGGATGTACTGGGAGGCACTACAATGTGCGGGGATGTCCTGGGATGTACCGTGGAGGAACTAGGATGTACAGGCTTGTACTGGGTTGTACCGGGTGGAACTGGCAGGGATTTGGGATGTACCAGGATCTACTAGGATGTACTGGGATGTACTGGGAGGTAACTGTTGTGTACTGGGAGTGAACTGGGAGGGACCTGGGATGTACTGGGAGGCACTACAATGTGCGGGGATGCCCTGGGATGTACTGTGGAGGAACTAGGATGTACAGGCTTGTACTGGGTTGTACCGGGTGGAACTGGCAGGGATTTGGGATGTACCAGGATGTACCGGGATGTACTGGGATGTACTGGGAGGTAACTGTTATGTACTGGGAAGGAACTGGGAGGGAACTGGGATGTACTGGGAGGGAACTGGGATGTACTGGGAGGGAACTGGGATGTACTGGGAGGGAACTGGGATGTAGTGGGACATACTGGGAGGGAACTGGGATGTACCAGGATGTACTGGGATGTAGTGGGAGGGAACTGCTATGTACTGGGAGGGAACTGGGATGTAGTGGGAGGGAACTGGGAGGGAACTGGGATTTACTGGGAGGGAACTGGGATTTACTGGGAGGGAACTGGGATGTACTGGGACATTCTGGGAGGGAACTGGGATGTACTGGGAGGGGATTGGGACGGACTGGGAGGGAACTGGGACGTACTGTGAGGGCACTGGGATGTACTGGTATGTACTGGGAGGGAAGTGTTATGTACTGAGGGGAACTGGGACGTACTGGGATGTGCTGGGAGGGAACTGTGAAGTACTGGGGTGTACTTAGCAGGAACTGGGAGGGAACTGGGATGTAGTGTGATGTACTGGGAGGGAACTGGCATGTACTGGGATGTACTGGAATGGAACTGGGAGTGAACTGTGTGTGAACTGTGAGGGAACTGGTATGTACTGGGAGGGAACTGGCATGTACTGGGATGTACTGGAATGGAACTGGGAGTGAACTGTGTGTGAACTGTGAGGGAACTGAGATGTACTGGAGGGAACTGGGATGTACTGGAATATACTGGAGGGAACTGGAATGGACTAAGAGGGAACTGGGACGTACTGGGAGGGAACTAGGACGCACTGGTAGGGAACTGGGACGGAACTGGGATGTACTGGGACGTACTGGGAGGGAACTGGGACGTACTGGGAGGTAACTGTTGTGTACTGGGAGTGAACTGGGAGGGAACTGGTATGTAGTAGGATGTACTGGGACGGACTGGGTGGGAACTGGGACGGACTGGGAGGGAACTGGGACGGACTGGGATGCACTGGTAGGGAACTGGGATGTACTGGGAGGAAACTGGAATGTCCCAGTTGACACCCACTTCCCTCCCAATGCCTCCCAGTATATCCCAGTTTCCTCCCAGTATATCCCAGTTTCCTCCCAGTACATCCCAGTAAATCCCAGCTCGCTGCCAGTACATCCCAATACATCGCTGTACATTCCAGTTCTGTTCCTGTACATCCCAATACATCCCCGTTCCATGCCAGTAGATCCCAGTTTCCTACCAGTTCATCCCCGTACATCCCAATTCCCTCCCGGTTCACTACCACTTCTTTCCCAGTTCCATCCCATTACATCCCAGTACATCCCAGTTCCCTCCCAGTACGTCCCAATTCCCTCCCAGTACGTCCCAGGTCCCTCCCAGTACTGGGAGGGAACTGGGATGTACTGGGAGGCACTACAATGTGCGGGGATGCCCTGGGATGTACTGTGGAGGAACTAGGATGTACAGGCTTGTACTGGGTTGTACCGGGTGGAACTGGCAGGGATTTGAAATGTCCTAGGATCTACTGGGATGTACTGGGATGTACTGGGAGGTAACTGTTATGTACTGGGATGTACTGGGAGGGAACTGGGATGTACTGGGAGGGAACTGGTATGTACTGGCAGGGAACTGGGATGTACTGGGAGGGAACTGGTATGTACTGGGAGGGAAGTGGGATGTACTGGGACATACTGGCAGGGAACTGGGATGTACTGGGAGGGGATTGGGACGGACTGGGAGGGACCTGGGATGTACTGGGAGGCACTACAATGTGCGGGGATGCCCTGGGATGTACTGTGGAGGAACTAGGATGTACAGGCTTGTACTGGGTTGTACCGGGTGGAACTGGCAGGGATTTGGGATGTACCAGGATCTACTGGGATGTACTGGGAGGTAACTGTTATGTACTGGGAGTGAACTGGGAGGGAACTGGGATGTACTGGGAGGGAACTGGGATGTACTGGGAGGGAACTGGGACGTACCGTGAGGACACTGGGATGTACTGTTATGTACTGGGAGGGAAGTGTTATGTACTGAGGGGAACTGGTGCGTACTGGGATGTACTGGGATGGAACTGTGAAGTACTGGGATGTACTGGGAGTGAACTGGGAGGGAACTGGGATGTAGTAGGATGTACTGGGTGGGAACTGGGATGTACCAGGATGTACTGGGATGTACTGGGAGGGAACTGGTATGTACTGGGAGGGAACTGGGATGTAGTGGGATGTAGTGGGAGGGAACTGGGAGGGAACTGGGATGTACTGGGAGGGAACTGGTATGTACTGGGAGGGAACTGGGATGTACTGGGACATACTGGCAGGGAACTGGGATGTACTGGGAGGGGATTGGGACGGACTGGGAGGGAACTGGGATGTACTGGGCTGCACTGGTAGGGAACTGGGGTGTACTGGGAGGAAACTGGAATGTCCCAGTTGACACCCACTTCCCTCCCAATGCCTCCCAGTATATCCCAGTTTCCTCCCAGTATATCCCAGTTTCCTCCCAGTACATCCCAGTAAATCCCAGCTCGCTGCCAGTACATCCCAATACATCGCAGTACATTCCAGTTCTGTTCCTGTCCATCCCAATACATCCCCGTTCCATGCCAGTACATCCCAGTTTCCTACCTGTTCATCCCCGTACATCCCAATTCCCTCCCGGTTCACTACCACTTCTTTCCCAGTTCCGTCCCATTACATCCCAGTTCCGTCCCATTACATCCCAGTACATCCCAGTTCCCTCCCAGTACGTCCCAGTTCCCTCCCAGTACTGGGAGGGAGCTGGGATGTACTGGGAGGCACTACAATGTGCGGGGATGTCCTGGGATGTACCGTGGAGGAACTAGGATGTACAGGCTTGTACTGGGTTGTACCGGGTGGAACTGGCAGGGATTTGGGATGTACCAGGATGTACTGGGATGTACTGGGAGGTAACTGTTGTGTACTGGGAGTGAACTGGGAGGGACCTGGGATGTACTGGGATGTACTTAGAGGGAACTGGTATGTACTGGGAGGGAACTGGGATGTACTGGGTGGAAAGTGTTGGGAATTGGGATTTACTGGGAGGGAACTGGGATGGACTGGGAGGGAACTGGGATGTAGTGGGACATACTGGGAGGGAACTGGGATGTACTGGGGTGTACTGGGAGGGAACTGTTATGTACCGAGGGGGAACTGGGATGTACTGGGAGTGAACTGTGAAGTACTGGGATGTACTTAGAGGGAAGTGGGAGGGAACTTGGATGTAGTGGGAGGGAAATGGGATTTACTTGGAGGAAAGTGGCATGTACTGGGATGTACTGGAATGGAACTGGGAGTGAACTGTGTGTGAACTGTGAGGGAACTGGGATGTACTGTGAGGGAACTGGGATGTACTGGGATGTACTGGGACGGACTGGGAGGGAACTGGGATGTACTGGGAGGGATCTGGGATGTACTGGGATGCACTGGTAGGGAACTGGGATGTACTGGGAGGAAACTGGAATGTCCCAGTTGACACCCACTTCCCTCCCAGTGCCTCCCAGTATATCCCAGTTTCCTCCCAGTACATCCCAGTAAATCCCAGCTCGCTGCCAGTACATCCCAGTACATCGCAGTACATTCCAGTTCCGTTCCTGTACATCCCAATACATCCCCATTCCATGCCAGTACATCCCAGTTCCCAACCAGTTCATCCCCGTACATTCCAGTTCCCTCCCGGTTCACTACCACTTCTTTCCCAGTTCCGTCCCATTACATCCCAGTTCCGTCCCATTACATCCCAGTACATCCCAGGTCCCTCCCAGTACATCCCAGTTCCCTCCCAGTACATCCCAGGTCCCTCCCAGTACTGGGAGGGAACTGGGATATACTGGGAGGCACTACAATGTGCGGGGATGCCCTGGGATGTACTGTGGAGGAACTAGGATGTACAGGCTTGTACTGGGTTGTACCGGGTGGAACTGGCAGGGATTTGGGATGTACCAGGATCTACTGGGATGTACTGGGAGGTAACTGTTATGTACTGGGAGTGAACTGGGAGGGAACTGGGATGTACTGGGAGGGAACTGGGACGTACCGTGAGGACACTGGGATGTACTGGTATGTACTGGGAGGGAAGTGTTATGTACTGAGGGGAACTGGGACGTACTGGGATGTACTGTGAGGGAACTGTGAAGTACTGGGATGTACTGGGAGTGAACTGGGAGGGAACTGGTATGTAGTAGGATGTACTGGGTGGGAACTGGGATGTACCAGGATGTACTGGGATGTACTGGGAGGGAACTGGTATGTACTGGGAGGGAACTGGGATGTACTGGGATGTAGTGGGAGGGAACTGGGAGGGAACTGGGATGTACTGGGAGGGAACTGGTATGTACTGGGAGGGAACTGGGATGTACTGGGACATACTGGCAGGGAACTGGGATGTACTGGGAGGGGATTGGGACGGACTGGGAGGGAACTGGGATGTACTGGGCTGCACTGGTAGGGAACTGGGATGTACTGGGAGGAAACTGGAATGTCCCAGTTGACACCCACTTCCCTCCCAATGCCTCCCAGTATATCCCAGTTTCCTCCCAGTATATCCCAGTTTCCTCCCAGTACATCCCAGTAAATCCCAGTTCGCTCCCAGTACATCCCAGTACATCGTAGTACATTCCAGTTCCGTTCCTGTACATCCCAATACATCCCCGTTCCATGCCAGTACATCCCAGTTCCCTACCAGTTCATCCCCGTACATCCCAATTCCCTCCCGTTTCACTACCACTTCTTTCCCAGTTCCGTCCCATTACATCCCAGTTCCGTCCCATTACATCCCAGCACATCCCAGTTCCCTCCCAGTACATCCCAGGTCCCTCCCAGTACATCCCAGGTCCCTCCCAGTACTGGGAGGGAACTGGGATGTACTGGGAGGCACTACAATGTGCGGGGATGCCCTGGGATGTACTGTGGAGGAACTAGGATGTACAGGCTTGTACTGGGTTGTACCGGGTGGAACTGGCAGGGATTTGGGATGTACCAGGATCTACTGGGATGTACTGGGAGGTAACTGTTATGTACTGGGAAGGAACAGGGAGGGAACTGGGATGTACTGGGATGGAACTGGGATGTACTGGGAGGGAACTGGGACGTACTGTGAGGACACTGGGATGTACTGTTATGTACTGGGAGGGAAGTGTTATGTACTGAGGGGAACTGTGAAGTACTGGGATGTACTGGGAGTGAACTGGGAGGGATCTGGTATGTAGTAGGATGTACTGGGTGGGAAGTGGGATGTACCGGGAGGGAACTGGGATGTACTGGGAGGGAACTGGTATGTACTGGGAGGGAACTGGGATGTACTGGGATGTAGTGGGAGGGAACTGGTATGTACTGGGAGGGAACTGGGATGTACTGGGACATACTGGCAGGGAACTGGGATGTACTGGGAGGGGATTGGGACGGACTGGGAGGGAACTGGGATGTACTGGGCTGCACTGGTAGGGAACTGGGGTGTACTGGGAGGAAACTGGAATGTCCCAGTTGACACCCACTTCCCTCCCAATGCCTCCCAGTATATCCCAGTTTCCTCCCAGTATATCCCAGTTTCCTCCCAGTACATCCCAGTAAATCCCAGCTCGCTGCCAGTACATGCCAATACATCGCTGTACATTCCAGTTCTGTTCCTGTCCATCCCAATACATCCCCGTTCCATGCCAGTACATCCCAGTTTCCTACCAGTTCATCCCCGTACATCCCAATTCCCTCCCGGTTCACTACCACTTCTTTCCCAGTTCCGTCCCATTACATCCCAGTTCCGTCCCATTACATCCCAGTACATCCCAGTTCCCTCCCAGTACGTCCCAGGTCCCTCCCAGTACATCCCAGGTCCCTCCCAGTACTGGGAGGGAACTGGGATGTACTGGGAGGCACTACAATGTGCGGGGATGCCCTGGGATGTACTGTGGAGGAACTAGGATGTACAGGCTTGTACTGCGTTGTACCGGGTGGAACTGGCAGGGATTTGGGATGTACCAGGATCTACTGGGATGTACTGGGAGGTAACTGTTATGTACTGGGAGTGAACTGGGAGGGAACTGGGATGTACTGGGACGGACTGGGAGGGAACTGGGACGGACTGGGATGCACTGGTAGGGAACTGGGATGTACTGGGAGGAAACTGGAATGTCCCAGTTGACACCCACTTTCCTCCCAGTTTCCTCCCAGTATATCCCAGTTTGCTCCCAGTACATCGCAGTACATTCCAGTTCCGTTCCTGTACATCCCAATACATCCCCGTTCCATGCCAGTACATCCCAGTTTCCTACCAGTTCATCCCCGTACATCCCAATTCCCTCCCGGTTCACTACCACTTCTTTCCCAGTGCCTCCCAATACATCCCAGTTCCGTCCCATTACATCCCAGTACATCCCAGTTCCCTCCCAGTACGTCCCAGTTCCCTCCCAGTACTGGGAGGGAGCTGGGATGTACTGGGAGGCACTACATTGTGCGGGGATGTCCTGGGATGTACCGTGGAGGAACTAGGATGTACAGGCTTGTACTGGGTTGTACCGGGTGGAACTGGCAGGGATTTGGGATGTACCAGGATCTACTGGGATGTACTGGGATGTACTGGGAGGTAACTGTTGTGTACTGGGAGTGAACTGGGAGGGACCTGGGATGTACTGGAAGGCACTACAATGTGCGGGGATGCACAGGGATGTACTGTGGAGGAACTAGGATGTACAGGCTTGTACTCGGTTGTACCGGGTGGAACTGGCAGGGATTTGAAATGTCCTAGGATCTACTAGGATGTACTGGGATGTACTGGGAGGTAACTGTTGTGTACTGGGAGTGAACTGGGAGGGAACTGTGAAGTACTGGGATGTACTTAGAGGGAACTGGTATGTACTGGGAGGGAACTGGGATGTACTGGGTGGAAAGTGTTGGGAATTGGGATTTACTGGGAGGGAACTGGGATGGACTGGGAGGGAACTGGGATGTAGTGGGACATACTGGGAGGGAACTGGGATGTACTGGGGTGTACTGGGAGGGAATTGTTATGTACCGAGGGGGAACTGGGATGTACTGGGAGTGAACTGTGAAGTACTGGGATGTACTTAGAGGGAAGTGGGAGGGAACTTGAATGTAGTGGGAGGGTACTGGGATTTACTTGGAGGAAAGTGGCATGTACTGGGATGTACTGGAATGGAACTGGGAGTGAACTGTGTGTGAACTGTGAGGGAACTGGGATGTACTGTGAGGGAACTGGGATGTACTGGGACGTACTGGGACAGACTGGGAGGGATCTGGGATGTACTGGGAGGGATCTGGGATGTACTGGGAGGCACTACAATGTGCGGGGATGCCCTGGGATGTACTGTGGAGGAACTAGGATGTACAGGCTTGTACTGGGTTGTACCGGGTGGAACTGGCAGGGATTTGGGATGTACCAGGATCTACTGGGATGTACTGGGATGTACTGGGAGGTAACTGTTATGTACTGGGAAGGAACAGGGAGGGAACTGGGATGTACTGGGAGGAAACTGGGATGTACTGTGAGGGAACTGGGACGTACTGTGAGGACACTGGGATGTACTGTTATGTACTGGGAGGGAAGTGTTATGTACTGAGGGGAACTGGGATGTACTGGGATGTACTGGGAGGGAACTGTGAAGTACTGGGATGTACTGGGAGTGAACTGGGAGGGAACTGGTATGTAGTAGGATGTACTGGGTGGGAACTGGGATGTACCAGGATGTACTGGGAGGGAACTGGTATGTACTGGGAGGGAACTGGTATGTACTGGGAGGGAACTGGGATGTACTGGGACATACTGGCAGGGAACTGGGATGTACTGGGAGGGGATTGGGACGGACTGGGAGGGAACTGGGATGTACTGGGCTGCACTGGTAGGGAACTGGGGTGTACTGGGAGGAAACTGGAATGTCCCAGTTGACACCCACTTCCCTCCCAGTGCCTCCCAGTATATCCCAGTTTCCTCCCAGTATATCCCAGTTTCCTCCCAGTACATCCCAGAAAATCCCAGTTTGCTCCCAGTACATCGCAGTACATTCCAGTTCTGTTCCTGTACATCCCAATACATCCCCGTTCCATGCCAGTACATCCCAGTTTCCTACCAGTTCATCCCCGTACATCCCAATTCCCTCCCAGTTCACTACCACTTCTTTCCCAGTGCCTCCCAATACATCCCAGTTCCGTCCCATTACATCCCAGTACATGCCAGTTCCCTCCCAGTACGTCCCAGTTCCCTCCCAGTACATCCCAGGTCCCTCCCAGTACTGGGAGGGAACTGGGATGTACTGGGAGGCACTACAATGTGCGGGGATGTCCTGGGATGTACCGTGGAGGCACTAGGATGTACAGGCTTGTACTGGGTTGTACCGGGTGGAACTGGCAGGGATTTGGGATGTCCCAGGATCTACTAGGATGTACTGGGATGTACTGGGAGGTAACTGTTGTGTACTGGGAGTGAACTGGGAGGGACCTGGGATGTACTGGGAGGCACTACAATGTGCGGGGATGCCCTGGGATGTACTGTGGAGGCACTAGGATGTACAGGCTTGTACTGGGTTGTACCGGGTGGAACTGGCAGGGATTTGGGATGTACCAGGATCTACTGGGATGTACTGGGATGTACTGGGAGGTAACTGTTATGTACTGGGAGTGAACTGGGAGGGAACTGAGACGTACTGGTAGGGAACTGGGATGTACTGGGAGGGAACTGGGACGTACTGTGAGGACACTGGGATGTACTGTTATGTACTGGGAGGGAAGTGTTATGTACTGAGGGGAACTGGGACGTACTGGGATGTACTGGGAGGGAACTGTGAAGTACTGGGATGTACTGGGAGTGAACTGGGAGGGAACTGGTATGTAGTAGGATGTACTGGGTGGGAACTGGGATGTACTGGGATGGAACTGGGATGTACTGGGAGGGAACTGGTATGTACTGGGAGGGAACTGGGATGTAGTGGGAGGGAACTGGGAGGGAACTGGGATTTACTGGGAGGGAACTGGGATGTGCTGGGAGGGAACTGGGATGTACTGGGACATACTGGCAGGGAACTGGGACGTACTGGGAGGGGATTGGGACGGACTGGGAGGGAACTGTTATGTACTGGGAGGGAACTGGGACGTACTGTGAGGACACTGGGATGTACTGGTATGTACTGGGAGGGAAGTGTTATGTACTGAGGGGAACTGGGACGTACTGGGATGTGCTGGGAGGGAACTGTGAAGTCCTGGGATGTACTTAGCAGCAACTGGGAGGGAACTGGGATGTAGTGTGATGTACTGGGAGGGAACTGGCATGTACTGGGATGTACTGGAATGGAACTGGGAGTGAACTGTGAGTGAACTGGGAGTGAACTGTGTGTGAACTGTGAGCGAACTGGGATGTACTGGGAGGGAAATGGGAGAGAACTGAGATGTACTGGAGGGAACTGGGATGTAGTGGGATATACTGGAGGGAACCTGAATGGACTAAGAGGGAACTGGGACGTACTGGGAGGGAACTAGGACGCACTGGTAGGGAACTGGGACGGAACTGGGATGTACTGGGACGTACTGGGAGGGAACTGGGACGTACTGGGAGGTAACTGTTGTGTACTGGGAGTGAACTGGCAGGGAACTGGCATGTAGTAGGATGTACTGGGAGGGAACTGGGATGTACTGGGACGGACTGGGAGGGAACTGGGACGGACTGGGATGCACTGGTAGGGAACTGGGATGTACTGGGAGGAAACTGGAATGTCCCAGTTGACACCCACTTCCCTCCCAGTTTCCTCCCAGTATATCCCAGTTTCCTCCCAGTACATCCCAGTAAATCCCAGTTCGCTCCCAGTACATCCCAGTACATTCCAGTTCCGTTCCTGTACATCCCAATACATCCCCGTTCCATGCCAGTACATCCCAGTTTCCTACCAGTTCATCCCCGTACATCCCAATTCCCTCCCGGTTCACTACCACTTCTTTCCCAGTGCCTCCCAATACATCCCAGTTCCGTCCCATTACATCCCAGTACATCCCAGTTCCCTCCCAGTACATCCCAGGTCCCTCCCAGTACATCCCAGGTCCCTCCCAGTACTGGGAGGGAACTGGGATGTACTGGGAGGCACTACAATGTGCGGGGATGCCCTGGGATGTACTGTGGAGGAACTAGGATGTACAGGCTTGTACTGGGTTGTACCGGGTGGAACTGGCAGGGATTTGGGATGTACCAGGATCTACTGGGATGTACTGGGAGGTAACTGTTATGTACTGGGAAGGAACAGGGAGGGAACTGGGATGTACTGGGAGGGAACTGGGATGTACTGGGAGTGAACTGGTATGTAGTAGGATGTACTGGGTGGGAACTGGGATGTACCAGGATGTACTGGGATGTACTGGGAGGGAACTGGTATGTACTGGGAGGGAACTGGGATGTAGTGGGAGGGAACTGGGAGGGAACTGGGATTTACTGGGAGGGAACTGGGATGTACTGGGACATACTGGGAGGGAACTGGGATGTACTGGGAGGGGATTGGGACGGACTGGGAGGGAACTGGGATGTACTGGGAGGGAACTGGGACGTACTGTGAGGACACTGGGATGTACTGGTATGTACTGGGAGGGAAGTGTTATGTACTGAGGGGAACTGGGACGTACTGGGATGTGCTGGGAGGGAACTGTGAAGTACTGGGGTGTACTTAGCAGGAACTGGGAGGGAAATGGGATGTAGTGTGATGTACTGGGAGGGAACTGGCATGTACTGGGATGTACTGGAATGGAACTGGGAGTGAACTGTGTGTGAACTGTGAGGGAACTGGGATGTACTGGGAGGGAACTGGCATGTACTGGGATGTACTGGAATGGAACTGGGAGTGAACTGTGTGTGAACTGTGAGGGAACTGAGATGTACTGGAGGGAACTGGGATGTACTGGGATATACTGGAGGGAACTGGAATGGACTAAGAGGAAACTGGGACATACTGGGAGGGAACTAGGACGCACTGGTAGGGAACTGGGACGGAACTGGGATGTACTGGGACGTACTGGGAGGGAACTGGGACGTACTGGGAGGTAACTGTTGTGTACTGGGAGTGAACTGGGAGGGAACTGGTATGTAGTAGGATGTACTGGGAGGGAACTGGGATGTACTGGGACGGAGTGGGAGGGAACTGGGATGTACTGGGATGGAACTTTGAAGTACTGGGATGTACTTAGAGGAAACTGGGAGGCAACTGGCATGTACGGGGATGTACTGGAATGGAACTGGGAGTGAACTGTGTGTGAACTGTGAGGGAACTGGGATGTACTGGGAGGGAACTGGGACGGACTGGGAGGGAACTGGGACGGACTGGGCGGGAAATGGGATGTACTGGGCTGCACTGGTAGGGAACTGGGATGTACTGGGAGGAAACTGGAATGTCCCAGTTGACACCCACTTCCCTCCCAGTGCCTCCCAGTATATTCCAGTTTCCACCCAGTATATCCCAGTTTCCTCCCAGTACATCCCAGTAAATTCCAATTTGCTCCCAGTACATCCCAGTACATCGCAGTACATTCCAGTTCCGTTCCTGTACATCCCAATACATCCCCGTTCCATGCCAGTACATCCCAGTTTCCTACCAGTTCATCCCCGTACATCCCAATTCCCTCCCGGTTCGCTACCACTTCTTTCCCAGTTCCGTCCCATTACATCCCAGTTCCGTCCCATTACATCCCAGTACATCCCAGGTCCCTCCCAGTACATCCCAGGTCCCTCCCAGTACATCCCAGTTCCCTCCCAGTACATCCCAGGTCCCTCCCAGTACATCCCAGGTCCCTCCCAGTACATCCCAGGTCCCTCCCAGTACTGGGAGGGACCTGGGATGTACTGGGAGGCACTACAATGTGCGGGGATGCCCTGGGATGTACCGTGGAGGAACTAGGATGTACAGGCTTGTACTGGGTTGTACCGGGTGGAGCTGGCAGGGATTTGGGATGTACCAGGATCTACTGGGATGTACTGGGATGTACTGGGAGGTAACTGTTATGTACTGGGAAGGAACTGGGAGGGAACTGTGAGGGAACTGTGAGGGAACTGTGAGGAGGGGGGCGGCCCCCCGGGCCCCAGCCCCTCCCCCCCGCCTGCGGCCAGGCCCCGCGGCCGCCGGCCCCTTCCTCCTCTGCCCGCTCCCGTCGCAGACGGCTCGGTATGTGTCACGAGCGGCAGCCCCGTTCAGCAGCTCTCGGAGGGCGCGCGGCTCTGCCCGGCCGTGACCGGGGCCCGCAGGGGTTTCCCGCTCGCCCCGAGAAGGCGCTGGCCCCGAGCCGGGGCGTCCCGCCCCGCCCCGCCCGGCCCTCGGCGCCCTCGCGAGCTGAGCGCGGCCCGGCCAGCAGGGGGCGCTGGCGCTCACCGGCTGGACGCGGGGGCGGTCCGGCGCGGTGGCGGGGCCGGTGGGGGCCGTTCCTTCCGGCCGCCCTTTAAGGGCCGCCCCGCGGGGCTCGAGCTTCCGGTGGCGCGTGCGCGTCGGAGCGGGGGCGGGAGCGGTGCGTGTGGCGGCCGAAGGGCCGGTGCGTGTGGCGGCCGGGTCGCGAGGCGTCCCTGTGCGGTGCCGGGGCCCCTCTGCGGCCCGGCGTGGGAAGCCCGCGGCCGGCGGAGCCTGCTCGGAGCTGGGCGGGGAGCGCCGCGGCGGTCCGGCCGCCGGCAGCCATCCCCTGCGGTGGCCGGCAGCCCCTCGGGACGCCTGGAGGCCTGGCGGTGCCCGAGCCTCGCCTGCGGCAGCCGCCTGAGAGAGCAGCGCGGCCGTGTCCGGGGGCCGGAGAGCGCTGGTGGGTGAGTTCGGGCAGCGGGTGGGTCTCCGTGTGAGGTGAGGCCTGGCGCGGGCCGGGGGGTATCTCCGTGCGGGTCGGGCCGGGGGCGGGGCGGGGGCCGTGCCCCGCAGAGGAGCCCCGGTCGGGCATCGTTCGCTTTTCCACAATGTAGGGCTCTCCCCCGTTATTTTTTGTGTACTGTGTTTTGGGTCACCTGAAACCCTTTGGCCGGTTACGTTTGGTGCGGGGAGATGGCAGGTCTGGAGCCTGAAAGATCTCTGGTGGGGGGTGGAGGAGGTATTTCTTGCCTTAAAACTCTGAGCCCACCTCGTGAGTCTCGTGACTGTGGCAAATGGCTGAGTCGGGCGTTTTCTGATAACTAACTTCTGAACGTGTGCGTGTGTAGGCACGGGGAGATTTGTGCAGGGTGACGGAGCCCCTTGTGCTTCTGTGCTAATGTCTACCTGTTCTAGACCTCCAGAGTTGGAAAGCCTTTGTTTAGTGCCTAGTTGTGCCTGCGTAACAAATGTTTTAGCTGCTGATGGGTTATACCTCTGCTGCGAACTTCTTGCTGGGTGGCTTGATTGTTTCTGGTTGTCCGTGTAAATCTAGGCAGCTATTTTCTGCCCGGTGGTGAAGCCTATCGCTTTGGATAACAAAGGGCAGGAGTGCAATAAAGAAAAAGGTGATTCGTCTGCTGCAGCTCCTTGGAAACAATTCGTTCCTTATTTTCTGCCCTTGGGCAGGCGTTGTGCTTTCCAGATAATGCAGCCTCTCCTGTGCCTGTCCACGCCGTGCATTTTGTCCTGCCCTTGCTTGAAAAGGCTCTCCTTGCCTTCCTCCCCTCTGCTGCAGTTGCCTTAATCTCTCGCTGCTGCTGCTGCTGCTGCTGGAAGAGGGATAAAGGGAGTGTTGTCGATCGGGTTGTTAAAAGCTTTTTCGCGGGCTGTAACGCGCGGGAAAGGGGGGCCGGGGGGGAGGATCAGTTTGCGGGGAAAATGGGAAACCAACATCACCTTCCCCTCCTACGGCGCAGCCCGGCCGCACGGCTCCCCGGGGATGCCCCTGCCCGCGGGTGTACCGTGTGTGCGCCCCCCGCGTGGGGCGGGGGACGACGACACCCCCCCACACACCGTCGGCGGCACTGGGGCAACCCCTGCCCCAGGGCTCCGCGCTCGTACCCGGCTCTCCCCGCTCCGGCACGGCACGGGGCTGGACGCACCGAGGAGACCCCGGAGCGGCTTCTCGCGTCCGGGCGAGAACAGGGCCCGGCCCCGAGCAGCAGAGCGGGCACCGCCGGTAGCTCGGAGGAGCGGGGCCGGCTCGGCTCGAGGCGTCAGAGCGAAAAGGGACGAGAACCGTCCCGGAGCGTCCGGGGGTTGGGGGGGTCGGCGGATGGTCCGGTGGCCGGGTTCGGCTCCGTGCCGGGCCGTGGGGCAGCCGGAGCCGCGCCAGAGCAGGTGAGGAGCCGCATGGCCGGGCGCGCTGTGGGTCGGCGGGTTTGGGCTGTGGGGTCTCCCGGTCCGCGGAGCCCCCGGGGGGGCGGCGGGGTGCGGGCAGCAGCGGCCCCGGGCCGAGCGCTGTCGTGGGTCGGTGGTTGGGTTTTGGGGCCGAGCCCGTGCCCGTCCCCGGGGAGTAGGGGCAGCCCCACCCGGCTCTCGACTGCTCCTCGTCGGGGTCGGGCGGCGGCGGCGGCGACCCCGGCGGGGGCTCCTGCGGTGCCGGGCGGGTCCCCCCTTGCCCGCGAGGCAGGCAGGGACCCCGGCTGCTGCCGCCGCGGTTTGCTGGAGGCGGGCCGGGCCCGGCCCCCTGTGGGGTTGGGGTGCGGGCCCGGCGCTGCCGGGGAAACGCGGCCTGCGAGAGCAGGAAGAAAGCGCTGCCGGGCCGGCGCTGGGCTGCCCCGCCGGGGTGCGGGGCCGGGCCCGCGCAGTTCAGTTCCCAAGGCCTCCCCGACAGTGCCCGCGTGGGCCGTGGGGGTGCAGGGCTGCGGGGTGGCTGCGCTCTCCGCGGCCCTGAGCGTTGCCCGTGGGGACTGCGGAGGGGGCCGGGACGCAGCCAGGTTCAGCTGGTTTGGTCCCTGAGCGTGGAGAGCACAGCTCTTCTGTTCCTGGGCCTTGAGAGCAGGCTCCTGTGGCTGACGCCGGGGCCCTGAAACAGATCGAGTCGTGCGTTTTGAGGGCCTGAGCGAGGGGACTAAGTGGTGTGGTTTTGGGCTGAGGAGCAGAGGTCAAGTGCTGCGCTTTTGGGACTTGAGAACAGGCTCAGCAGCTGGGCTTTTTGGCTCAGAACCGGTCCCAAAGTGAGCTGGTTTGGGGGCCAAAAGCAGAAGCCGGTTTGGCTGCTTGTGGGGGTGGCGTGGGGGCATCGGGGGCTGCAGGGGAAAGCAAGGGTTGGGCAGGGTACGAGGACCCTCCCCGGAGGTGGGGGTCCGGTCACATCGGACCCCGAAGTTCGGGAGGCCGGCATGCACCAGAGCGAACTCGCCACCTGAGGCGGGTCTCTGGAGGAAGGGTGCTTTTTGGATCCAGTGCAGCGCACCCTCTTTGGGTCCAGCTCTTCATTCTGCGCTGCTTAGAAGAGTTATTAACCAATTAATTAAACATACAAACTAAGTCACAACAGCTCTATCGGCTCCATCGTGGTTTGGAGCTCTGAATCGGTTTCATTTGGTGTCTAACACGTTTTTTCCCCGAGGAGAGGCTACGTTTCAAGTTAATTAGTTTTCTCACAAGTGTGTCAGTCGATAAAATTGAGTTACGATTATTAAAACCACAAAGGTGACAGGAGTCTCACGGATCGGGTCTATTTCTGAAAATGTATTCATCCCATGCAAATGTCATCGGGATACAGATCATCTGCACTTCATGCTCTGACAAGACAAGATGCTGAGACAGGGATGAGCTCCAAAAGGACTACTGAAAAGAAAAAAAACCCACGCACTTCATGAAGTCATGGGGGGTTTTTTTGTTTGCATTTGGGGGGGCGGGGTGGCTTTAACAAAAGAGTGCAGTGTTGGCTGGCAGCAGCCTGCAGAGCATTTTTGCTGCCTGATCTCTCCTGTTCTTCTCTTCCACTCCTCTTTCAGGGCTGTAATTGTCATTTGGATAGTTTTAGAAGAGCAGTTAAGTTCCTCGCCTGTGTCTCAATGTGCTGGTAATACCAGGAAGGTGAATGCTTGAACCGGTCGGGCGGGTGGGAATAACTTGGCTGCAGGTAGAACTTCTGAGGGAAGACCAGCAAAACCAGGAAGCAAATAGCAAGTTCCCAAAAAATGTGCGGGTGTCAAACACATAAAAGTTTTATTGCCGAATGTTTTGTTTTTGGCAATATGTTCCAAATGCCTATTTTTGGTAAACATAACTTTTCAGGAGATTCAGGGTTGTGTGTGGCAAAACATGTCCCTCTGTTTTTGTGTCGTGCCGCACAAACGGCCGGCGGCAGGGCTCTCGTTCCCCGCTCTCGCTATTGCCACAGCAGGGCTGCGATATTTAGACCTAAGGGATGGGTTTAGGAATGGAAGGAGAGAGAACGCCTGTGTTCTGTAAGGGCTATGAATGCTGACCCTTTGCCTCCGTCTGCCGCTTTTCCTGTGCGGGTGATGAAGCCGTTTTACTTTCCTCTGTTGTTCCTGGTCTAAGTAGTTGCAAGGCTGTCGCCGCTGTGGGTGTGCAATTTGTGTTGCTGTGTTTCTGTGGAGTCCTAGCTACGGCTCGCTTCTAGTGTGGCCAAGCGTCAAGGTAGGGCTTTCAGCTTAAAGCTTCAGAAGCGCTGCGTGCCGAGATGGGTGTAGGTGAAACTGCTGTTGCGCCTGCAGCTGTGCTCGCAGGGATGCTGGGTGGCTCCGCATCAAACCGGCGAGGTGCGCGTGGACCTCCGTCGGGCTGCGCCCTGGGTGCGCGAGCGTGCCGTGTTTTTGCTGTTCCGGCTTGTATGTGCGAGGGCTTAACGTTTGATTTAATGCATTTCCTTTAACGGCAGGCTGTAGTTGGGCTCTAGATGGTATTCCTACGTGGGCGCAGGAGCTGTGGAATGGTTAAGCTGTTGCTGTGCCTCCAGGTGACTTGTTCAGTAACACTGTTTTTCCAGGTGCAGATGGATGAGTCGTGCAGGGCAACGGAGGAGAGCCCAGGGGAGCGCTGTAAGAAGGTGAGTCTGTGTGTAGTACTGGAGGGAAGATGTGACTGATGGCTATAGGGCTCCATTATGGGTTTTACTCTTTTTTTTTTTTTTGTGATCTGAGGGTGCTAAGCGATGAGCCGAGCGTGATGTGGGCCCTGGAGGTGAGTCAGGCAAGGTGACCGGTGCTTGGTGGGCTGGAGTAGGTGTTCTTTTTCAGGTTATTCAGGGTTTTTTCTCCTTCTCTTCACTTTCCCATCCCAATTTGGGGCCGATTCCCTCAAACGGGGACTTCCCCCTGTGGGGCTGCTTATGCAGCCTGGGAGCTGCTGCCTGGGCACAAAAATACCTCAAACCCCTTGACTCTGGGCCTGCAATGAGGGGTGAAAATACAGGAAGAATTCTGGTGGAAAGAAAACAACTTGGGGCTTCTGGGAAAGCCAACTCCAGCTGGATTTGTGCGGCTGGAAAGGAAAAAAAAAAGGGGGTGGGGGGAAGGAACAACAACCTAAAAGCACCCACCAACCATTCTCATGCACAAAACCGAAAGTGAAAATGACCATTTTTTGTAGGGCAAAAGCACAAAAAATCCCCACAGAACTCAGTAGTTTGGAAAAGCAACCCCAATTATTACATTATGTAAAGAAGGCGGGGGAAAAAAAAAGAAAACCAAACCAAAACCCGATCACAACCCTGATGCCACATGCCTACAAGCAGTTCCTGGGGCTTATTCTGCGGGGGTGGGAACCCAACCTTGTTCCCCAGGTTTGCTGTGCTGCTTCTCCTCCCTCGAGACACTTTGCTGTTTGGTGCAGAGGCAATGAATGGCGCTGCTGGGGCTGCGAGGGGGAAAGGTGCAGAGGAATAGAAGCTCTGTGGATGCAGCCAAGTTACGGTTTCTGGATGGTATTAATCGAGAAGAGTAATTCAGATAATGCTGCTGCCCAGCGACCAGAATTGGGTACTGAGCCCGGGAGCCGCGCACGCGCGGTGGCGTCCCTGTGATCCCCATTGCTCTCTCCGCAGGTAACAGCCCTGCGATGCTGCAGTGCCTGCGAGGTGATGCCGCCGTGCTCGTTGCTGCTTCCTGGTAAGGAAAGGCCTCCTCTGCTCTTGCTGCAGCGTGGTGGTGTGTCGGACACAATTCCCTGTGTCGGGTGAGGCCTAGGGCTGCCGGCGAGGTGAGCGAGCCCCTTTGGTGGGTGCAGGGGTATCTCCTTGTGTGCCTGTACTACTGGGGCTGGTGGGATGGGAAGCTTCAAATGACCCGCCGAGGCAGGCTTCTGGTATGCTAAAGGCGAGCGGGTGAGGGCAGCCCTAGGAGTTACCCGGGAGCTGATAGAAGGGAAGAGGGAAAGGAGGAGGAGGATGATGACCTTTTCCCCCTGCAGCTTCTGGGTGCAGAAGATGGCCGACTCCCCAGCTCACCAGAGCTCCCCCTCAGCCTCCCCTGGCCCCCCTTGCCCCGTGCGCCTGCCCCCAGCTCCAGCACGGGCGAGCTAGGCTACGTGCCTAGGAAGCCTCATCTGGTAAGAGCTGTAAGACACCCACGTATTCTCTTCAGGTGGAGGACGGCCTAGAGTCTGGAGCTGCAGAAGAGGCAGGGAGGAGAGGAGGGGAAAGAAGCATCTGAACGGCTAAATTGTGCCAGCAGCGCTGAGAGCGAGAGTCGCGGTGAGTCCTGGGCCACTGGGGCCCCGTTGCCTCTCTTGTACGTCCTGGGCCCTCCCTGTCTCTCCCCCGGCCCCCTCTCTTTCCTTACCTGCTGCAAAATTATTTTTTTTTGCGCCCCCCCCGCACCTTCTTTCTCCGTCTCGCTCTGAGTGGCTCCCTGCCTCCCCGTCTTTTCAGTCCTCCCTCTCTCTGTCCTGTAGCCTGTGGCTCCTTTTTCTTTCTCCGCCTCTCTCTGCCTGGCTCTGGCTCCGTTTTTTTTTTTTTTTTTATTCCTCCTGCTCTGTCCTGTAGCCTGTCGGTGTTTTGTTGTTCTCTGGCTCTCTTGATCTGACTCCCTGTGTTACCGAAAAACGCGTTAAAATCGGAAACGACTCCTCAACACCAATTTAGTATTAAAGAGCAGGCATTCTTTATTCGCGGCGCCGGATGCACGGGGGATCGCTCCTCCTGGCGTGCGTACCTCACGCACCTTTCCCGTACAATTTATAGATGAAAATTTCACATACTCATACATAGTCATTATTGTCTTGTCTAGTGATGGGTACAAACTTGCTCGTTCCCTATGTCAGTCACTGCGCAGGCTCGGTTGTCCTCCCAGTACAGTGCGGGGAACGGGGACGTACAGTGCGGGGAACGGGGACGTACAGTGCGGGGAACGGGGACGTACAGTGCGGGGAACGGGGACGTACCAGGATCTACTGGGTTGTACTGGGAGGGAACTGGGACGTACTGGGAGGCTCTACAATGTCCTGGGATGTCCTGGGATGTAGTGTGGAGGAACTAGGATGTACAGGCTTGTATTGGGTTGTACCGGGTGGAACTGGCAGGAATTTGGGATGTACCAGGATGTACTGGGATGTACTGGGAGGTAACTGTTATGTACTGGGAAGGAACTGGTAGGGAACTGGGATGTACTGGTATGTACTGGGAGGGAAGTGTTATGTACTGAGGGTAACTGGGACGTACTGGGATGTGCTGGGAGGGAACTGTGAAGAACTGGGATGTACTGGGAGGGAACTGGGATGTACTGGGAGGAAAGTGTTGGGAATTGGGATTTACTGGGAGGGAACTGGGATGGACTGGGAGGGAACTGGGATGTAGTGGGACATACTGGGAGGGAACTGGGATGTACTGGGGTGTACTGGGAGGGGACTGTTATGTACCAAGGGGGAACTGGGATGTACTGGGAGTGAACTGTGAAGTACTGGGATGTACTTAGAGGGAAGTGGGAGGGAACTTGGATGTAGTGGGAGAGAACTGGGATTTACTTGGAGGAAAGTGGCATGTACTGGGCTGTACTGGAATGGAACTGGGAGTGAACTGTGTGTGAACTGTGAGGGCACTGGGATGTACTGGTATGTACTGGGAGGGAACTGTGAAGTACTGGGATGTACTGGGAGTGAACTGGGAGGGAACTGGTATGTAGTAGGATGTACTGGGAGGGAACTGGGATGTACTGGGAGGGAACTGGTATGTACTGGGAGGGAACTGGGATGTACTGGGAGGGGATTGGGACGGACTGGGAGGGAACTGGGATGTACTGGGCTGCACTGGTAGGGAACTGGGATGTACTGGGAGGAAACTGGAATGTCCCAGTTGACACCCACTTCCCTCCCAATGCCTCCCAGTATATCCCAGTTTCCTCCCAGTATATCCCAGTTTCCTCCCAGTACATCCCAGTAAATCCCAGCTCGCTGCCAGTACATGCCAATACATCGCTGTACATTCCAGTTCTGTTCCTGTACATCCCAATACATCCCCGTTCCATGCCAGTACATCCCAGTTTCCTACCAGTTCATCCCGTACATCCCAATTCCCTCCCGGTTCACTACCACTTCTTTCCCAGTGCCTCCCAATACATCCCAGTTCCGTCCCATTACATCCCAGTACATCCCAGTTCCCTCCCAGTACGTCCCAGTTCCCTCCCAGTACATCCCAGGTCCCTCCCAGTACGTCCCAGTTCCCTCCCAGTACTGGGAGGGAACTGGGATGTACTGGGAGGCACTACAATGTGCGGGGATGCCCTGGGATGTACTGTGGAGGAACTAGGATGTACAGGCTTGTACTGGGTTGTACCGGGTGGAACTGGCAGGGATTTGAAATGTCCTAGGATCTACTAGGATGTACTGGGATGTACTGGGAGGTAACTGTTGTGTACTGGGAGTGAACTGGTAGGGAACTGGGATGTACTGGGAGGGAAGTGTTATGTACTGAGGGGAACTGGTGCGTACTGGTATGTACTGGGATGGAAATGTGAAGTACGGGGATGTGCTGGGAGTGAACTGGGAGGGAACTGGTATGTAGTAGGATGTACTGGGTGGGAACTGGGATGTACTGGGAGGGAACTGGTATGTACTGGGAGGGAACTGGGATGTACTGGGAGGGAACTGGGACGGACTGGGAGGGAACTGGGACGGACTGGGAGGGAACTGGGACGGACTGGGAGGGGATTGGGACGGACTGGGAGGGAACTGGGATGTACTGGGCTGCACTGGTAGGGAACTGGGATGTACTGGGAGGAAACTTGAATGTCCCAGTTGACACCCACTTCCCTCCCAATGCCTCCCAGTATATCCCAGTTTCCTCCCAGTACATCCCAGTAAATCCCAGTTTGCTCCCAGTACATCCCAGTACATCACAGTACATTCCAGTTCCGTGCCTGTACATCCCAATACATCCCCGTTCCATGCCAGTACATCCCAGTTTCCTACCAGTTCATCCCCGTACATCCCAATTCCCTCCCGGTTCACTACCACTTCTTTCCCAGTGCCTCCCAATACATCCCAGTTCCGTCCCATTACATCCCAGTACATCCCAGTTCCCTCCCAGTACGTCCCAGGTCCCTCCCAGTACTGGGAGGGACCTGGGACGTACTGGGAGGCACTAAAATGTGCGGGGATGCCCTGGGATGTACCGTGGAGGAACTAGGATGTACAGGCTTGTACTGGGTTGTACCGGGTGGAACTGGCAGGGATTTGAAATGTCCTAGGATCTACTAGGATGTACTGGGATGTACTGGGAGGTAACTGTTGTGTACTGGGAGTGAACTGGGAGGGAACTGGGATGTACTGGGAGGGAACTAGGACGTACTGTGAGGACACTGGGATGTACTGGTATGTACTGGGAGGGAAGTGTTATGTACTGAGGGGAACTGGGACGTACTGGGACGTGCTGGGAGGGAACTATGAAGTATTGGGATGTACTTAGAGGGAACTGGGATGTACTGGGAGGGAACTGGGAGTGAACTGGGAGGAAACTGTGAAGTACTGGGATGTACTGGGAGCGAACTGGTATGTAATGGGAGGGAACTGGTATGTACTGGGATGTACTTAGAGGGAACTGGGAGGTACTGGGAGGGAACTGGGATGTAGTGGGACATACTGGGAGGGAACTGGGATGTACTGGGGTGTACTGGGAGGGAACTGTTATGTACCGAGGGGGAACTGGGATGTACTGGGAGTGAACTGTGAAGTACTGGGATGTACTTATCGGGAAGTGGGAGGGAACTTGGATGTAGTGGGAGAGAACTGGGATTTACTTGGAGGAAAGTGGCATGTACTGGGCTGTACTGGAATGGAACTGGGAGTGAACTGTGTGTGAACTGTGTGTGAACTGGGATGTAGTGTGAGGGAACTGGGATGTACTGGGACAGACTGGGAGGGAACTGGGATGTACTGGGAGGGATCTGGGATGTACTGGGCTGCACTGGTAGGGAACTGGGATGTACTGGGAGGAAACTGGAATGTCCCAGTTGACACCCACTTCCCTCCCAGTGCCTCCCAGTATATCCCAGTTTCCTCCCAGTACATCCCAGTAAATCCCAGTTTGCTCCCAGTACATCGCAGTACATTCCAGTTCCGTGCCTGTACATCCCAATACATCCCTGTTCCATGCCAGTACATCCCAGTTTCCTACCAGTTCATCCCCGTACATCCCAATTCCCTCCCGGTTCACTACCACTTCTTTCCCAGTGCCTCCCAATACATCCCAGTTCCGTCCCAGGTCCCTCCCAGTACATCCCAGGTCCCTCCCAGTACGTCCCAGTTCCCTCCCAGTACTGGGAGGGAACTGGGATGTACTGGGAGGCACTACAATGTGCGGGGATGCCCTGGGATGTACTGTGGAGGAACTAGGATGTACAGGCTTGTACTGGGTTGTACCGGGTGGAACTGGCAGGGATTTGAAATGTCCTAGGATCTACTAGGATGTACTGGGATGTACTGGGAGGTAACTGTTGTGTACTGGGAGTGAACTGGTAGGGAACTGGGATGTACTGGGAGGGAAGTGTTATGTACTGAGGGGAACTGGTGCGTACTGGTATGTACTGGGATGGAAATGTGAAGTACGGGGATGTGCTGGGAGTGAACTGGGAGGGAACTGGTATGTAGTAGGATGTACTGGGTGGGAACTGGGATGTACTGGGAGGGAACTGGTATGTACTGGGAGGGAACTGGGATGTACTGGGAGGGAACTGGGACGGACTGGGAGGGAACTGGGACGGACTGGGAGGGAACTGGGACGGACTGGGAGGGAACTGGGACGGACTGGGAGGGGATTGGGACGGACTGGGAGGGAACTGGGATGTACTGGGCTGCACTGGTAGGGAACTGGGATGTACTGGGAGGAAACTTGAATGTCCCAGTTGACACCCACTTCCCTCCCAATGCCTCCCAGTATATCCCAGTTTCCTCCCAGTACATCCCAGTAAATCCCAGTTTGCTCCCAGTACATCCCAGTACATCACAGTACATTCCAGTTCCGTGCCTGTACATCCCAATACATCCCCGTTCCATGCCAGTACATCCCAGTTTCCTACCAGTTCATCCCCGTACATCCCAATTCCCTCCCGGTTCACTACCACTTCTTTCCCAGTGCCTCCCAATACATCCCAGTTCCGTCCCATTACATCCCAGTACATCCCAGTTCCCTCCCAGTACGTCCCAGGTCCCTCCCAGTACTGGGAGGGACCTGGGACGTACTGGGAGGCACTAAAATGTGCGGGGATGCCCTGGGATGTACCGTGGAGGAACTAGGATGTACAGGCTTGTACTGGGTTGTACCGGGTGGAACTGGCAGGGATTTGAAATGTCCTAGGATCTACTAGGATGTACTGGGATGTACTGGGAGGTAACTGTTGTGTACTGGGAGTGAACTGGGAGGGAACTGGGATGTACTGGGAGGGAACTAGGACGTACTGTGAGGACACTGGGATGTACTGGTATGTACTGGGAGGGAAGTGTTATGTACTGAGGGGAACTGGGACGTACTGGGACGTGCTGGGAGGGAACTATGAAGTATTGGGATGTACTTAGAGGGAACTGGGATGTACTGGGAGGGAACTGGGAGTGAACTGGGAGGAAACTGTGAAGTACTGGGATGTACTGGGAGCGAACTGGTATGTAATGGGAGGGAACTGGTATGTACTGGGATGTACTTAGAGGGAACTGGGAGGTACTGGGAGGGAACTGGGATGTAGTGGGACATACTGGGAGGGAACTGGGATGTACTGGGGTGTACTGGGAGGGAACTGTTATGTACCGAGGGGGAACTGGGATGTACTGGGAGTGAACTGTGAAGTACTGGGATGTACTTATCGGGAAGTGGGAGGGAACTTGGATGTAGTGGGAGAGAACTGGGATTTACTTGGAGGAAAGTGGCATGTACTGGGCTGTACTGGAATGGAACTGGGAGTGAACTGTGTGTGAACTGTGTGTGAACTGGGATGTACTGTGAGGGAACTGGGACGTACTGGGACAGACTGGGAGGGATCTGGGATATACTGGGAGGGATCTGGGATGTACTGGGCTGCACTGGTAGGGAACTGGGATGTACTGGGAGGAAACTGGAATGTCCCAGTTGACACCCACTTCCCTCCCAGTGCCTCCCAGTATATCCCAGTTTCCTCCCAGTACATCCCAGTAAATCCCAGTTTGCTCCCAGTACATCCCAGTACATCGCAGTACATTCCAGTTCCGTGCCTGTACATCCCAATACATCCCCGTTCCATGCCAGTACATCCCAGTTCCCTACCAGTTCATCCCCGTACATCCCAATTCCCTCCCGGTTCACTACCACTTCTTTCCCAGTGCCTCCCAATACATCCCAGTTCCGTCCCATTACATCCCAGTACATCCCAGGTCCCTCCCAGTACATCCCAGGTCCCTCCCAGTACTGGGAGGGACCTGGGATGTACTGGGAGGCACTACAATGTGCGGGGATGCCCTGGGATGTACTGTGGAGGAACTAGGATGTACAGGCTTGTACTGGGTTGTACCGGGTGGAACTGGCAGGGATTTGGGATGTACTAGGATCTACTGGGATGTACTGGGAGGTAACTGTTATGTACTGGGAGTGAACTGGGAGGGAACTGGGATGTACTGGTATGGAACTGGGATGTACTGGGAGGGAACTGGGACGTACTGTGAGGACACTGGGATGTACTGGTATGTACTGGGAGGGAAGTGTTATGTACTGAGGGGAACTGGGACGTACTGGGATGTACTGGGAGGGAACTGTGAAGTACTGGGATGTACTGGGAGTGAACTGGGAGGGAACTGGTATGTAGTGGGAGGGAACTGGGATGTACTGGGATGTACTGGGAGGGAACTGGGATGTACTGGGAGGGAACTGGGATGTACTGGGAGGGGATTGGGACGGACTGGGAGGGAACTGGGATGTACTGGGAGGAAACTGGAATGTCCCAGTTGACACCCACTTCCCTCCCAATGCCTCCCAGTATATCCCAGTTTCCTCCCAGTATATCCCAGTTTCCACCCAGTACATCCCAGTAAATCCCAGTTCGCTCCCAGTACATCCCAATACATCGCCGTACATTCCAGTTCCGTTCCTGTACATCCCAATACATCCCCGTTCCATGCCAGTACATCCCAGTTTCCTACCAGTTCATCCCCGTACATCCCAATTCCCTCCCGGTTCACTACCACTTCTTTCCCAGTGCCTCCCAATACATCCCAGTTCCGTCCCATTACATCCCAGTACATCCCAGTTCCCTCCCAGTACGTCCCAGTTCCCTCCCAGTACGTCCCAGGTCCCTCCCAGTACTGGGAGGGAACTGGGATGTTCTGGGAGGCACTACAATGTGCGGGGATGCCCTGGGATGTACTGTGGAGGAACTAGGATGTACAGGCTTGTACTGGGTTGTACCGGGTGGAACTGGCAGGGATTTGAAATGTCCTAGGATCTACTAGGATGTACTGGGATGTACTGGGAGGTAACTGTTGTGTACTGGGAGTGAACTGGGAGGGAACTGGGATGTACTGGGAGGGAACTGGGATGTACTGTGAGGACACTGGGATGTACTGGTATGTACTGGGAGGGAAGTGTTATGTACTGAGGGGAACTGGGACGTACTAGGACGTGCTGGGAGGGAACTATGAAGTACTGGGATGTACTTAGAGGGAACTGGGATGTACTGGGAGGGAACTGTGAAGTACTGGGATGTACTTAGAGGGAACTGGGATGTACTGGGAGGGAACTGGGTTGTACTGGGTGGAAAGTGTTGGGAATTGGGATTTAGTGGGAGGGAACTGGGATGGACTGGGAGGGAACTGGGATGTAGTGGGACATACTGGGAGGGAACTGGGATGTACTGGGAGGCACTACAATGTGCGGGGATGCCCTGGGATGTACTGTGGAGGAACTAGGATGTACAGGCTTGTACTGGGTTGTACCGGGTGGAACTGGCAGGGATTTGGGATGTACCAGGATCTACTGGGATGTACTGGGAGGTAACTGTTATGTACTGGGAAGGAACAGGGAGGGAACTGGGATGTACTGGTAGGGAACTGGGATGTACTGGGAGGGAACTGGGACGTACCGTGAGGACACTGGGATGTACTGGTATGTACTGGGAGGGAAGTGTTATGTACTGAGGGGAACTGGGACGTACTGGGATGTACTGGGAGGGAACTGTGAAGTACTGGGATGTACTGGGAGTGAATTGGGAGGGAACTGGTATGTAGTAGGATGTACTGGGTGGGAACTGGGATGTACCAGGATGTACTGGGATGTAGTGGGAGGGAACTGGTATGTACTGGGAGGGAACTGGGATGTACTGGGACATACTGGCAGGGAACTGGGATGTACTGGGAGGGGATTGGGACGGACTGGAGGGAACTGGGATGTACTGGGCTGCACTGGTAGGGAACTGGGATGTACTGGGAGGAAACTGGAATGTCCCAGTTGACACCCACTTCCCTCCCAATGCCTCCCAGTATATCCCAGTTTCCTCCCAGTATATCCCAGTTTCCTCCCAGTATATCCCAGTTTCCTCCCAGTACATCCCAGTAAATCCCAGTTCGCTCCCAGTACATCCCAGTACATCGCAGTACATTCCAGTTCCGTTCCTGTACATCCCAATACATCCCCGTTCCATGCCAGTACATCCCAGTTTCCTACCAGTTCATCCCCGTACATCCCAATTCCCTCCCGGTTCACTACCACTTCTTTCCCAGTGCCTCCCAATACATCCCAGTTCCGTCCCATTACATCCCAGTACATCCCAGTTCCCTCCCAGTACGTCCCAGTTCCCTCCCAGTACATCCCAGGTCCCTCCCAGTACTGGGAGGGAACTGGGATGTACTGGGAGGCACTACAATGTGCGGGGATGCCCTGGGATGTACTGTGGAGGAACTAGGATGTACAGGCTTGTACTGGGTTGTACCGGGTGGAACTAGCAGGGATTTGGGATGTACCAGGATCTACTGGGATGTACTGGGAGGTAACTGTTATGTACTGGGAGTGAACTGGGAGGGAACTGGGACGTACTGGTAGGGAACTGGGATGTACTGTGAGGGAACTGGGACGTACTGTGAGGACACTGGGATGTACTGTTATGTACTGGGAGGGAAGTGTTATGTACTGAGGGGAACTGGTGCGTACTGGGATGTACTGGGATGGAACTGTGAAGTACTGGGATGTACTGGGAGTGAACTGGGAGGGAAC